>NC_083723.1:63391084-63991469 GCF_028564815.1 Eubalaena glacialis
CTGCATCTCCGTATCTTTTTATAAAACCAAATTCAATTCAATAATTATTGAGCTTTGCTTAGTAAACTGACTTTATTAAGTAAATGCAAATCAAGGTGTATATATATATATATATATTATATATATATATATGGTATTATATATATTATATATATGGTAATGTTATATATATAACATATATTTATATATATATTATGTTTATATATATATAACATATATATGTTAAATGTTATAATATATATAACAAATATATATATATATTTGTTTTCCACAAAAAACCACACCCTTGCCCATAAACATTAAGGTGGAGAAAGCTTCCTTTACATACATTGTCTCTAAATTTCAACAGCACCTGTGATTTAGCCTTTGTCAACACCAGGAAAGCAGAGAAATTATCAATATTATCAATCAACCTGAATCATTACAGATATGTTGACTGCAAGGAATGGGGTTTCTGACTATCAATTTTGGCAATGTAATTTTAATTTATTTATCTAAGCATAATAGCCACTGTCTGCTGTTTATTTTTTTTCCAATTTGTCTCTACTGAATAGAGATATTATGTTCAATTGACTCTTGAAAATCTATTAATGAACAGGTAGTTTCCACTTTAAGAGTCTCTAGAGATTACATTTTAATTACAACCCAATAAAAACCAAATCCTATTCCACACTTTCCACTGTCCTCTTCTGTCAGTGAAACACTGACAGAAAGTATTAAAACAGCAGGTAAACGTGGCAAGAAATTTTTGTTAGGTAGCACTGAATTTGTTTATATGTTGTTCAAGGCAGGGCTTTATCTTCTTTATCTTATATTCCTACCACCTAACAGGGCACATTTAGTATATAGGGGGGGTCCAATAAATGTTTCCTGAACTATGTGAAACAGTGGAATAAAAAATGAGTAAAAGAGAGGTCTGTAATTTGGAAAAGCATAATATCCTTCCTTATCCAGTAGTTACACTTCTGAATTTACTAAAACATTATTGAAAACAGAAATAAGCAAAAATATTTGAAATATCATAAGCCAAAATCACCCTTATCAAATTCATATTCTTTAATTTTTGAAAAAAGTAGAGGCTTTATCATGTGGACAGTCTGCTAAGTTCCCACAGCAATATGACTTACTGGTTTAACAAGCTTGGTTACCCTGATGATCCTGAGGACTACGAAGTATCTATAATATTTACTTTCATAATTAACTAACATTCTTCATACAATGTCAGTCTTTTTGTTGTTGAATTATTCTTAGTAATAAAGTATAGTTAATAAATGCATGTCTATTCTAATACTGCCTCCTGTTCAGGACAGGTACAAAAGTTTCTTTATGCAGAGAAAATGTCTTAAAATATCTTGCCTTTCTATGCCTTTAAACTATTTGTGTAAGTTAACAAGATACAATCTCTTTCTTCCTTTGTATAAGAATAGCTGTGATCTGGATACAGAAAAGGATTATGGAGGGGCAGAGAAGGCATTTAATCCACTGCTAGAGTCCAACACATTGTAATTGCTATGGTATAATATCATCAAAATAATAAAAATAACAGCAAAAGACTTTAATCATTGTAAATAAAACATTGGAATTAGATATAATAAAGCTCCAGAAAGGATTTTAGAAGTTGCTTTGTTTTTTTCTTTTTGTTTTTTTGGAAGTGCTAATTTGTGTTTCTAAGTTTACACATCAATTTTTTTTTTTAACATCTTTATTGGAGTATAATTGCTTTACAATGGTGTGTTAGTTTCTGCTGTATAACAAAGTGAATCAGCTATACATATACATATATCCCCATAGCCACTCCCTCTTGCTTCTCCCTCCCACCCTCCCTATCCCACCCCTCTAGGTGGTCACAAAGCATGGAGCTGATCTCCCTGTGCTGTGCGGCTGCTTCCCACTAGCTATCTATTTTACATTTGGTAGTGTATATATGTCCATGCCACTCTCTCACTTCGTCCCAGCTTACCCTTCTCCATCCCCGTGTCCTCAAGCCCATTCTCTATAGATGTCAATTTTTATAAGAACTTTATAACAGTTCAAGATTAATAAAATCATTAAAATAGCTCAGGCAGCAAATCAAATATCATTCACAAGTGAATGCATAATGAATGAAACTGCAAAGAAAGGAAGTTTTTTTACCAAGTATTTCTTCACTACTGGATATTAAAGGCAGGCAAAATTTTCTTCTGATAGATGATGGTAGGTTTTTGTCACTCTTTGCTAAGATAAGACATCTGTTTTTTTCCCAGTGAAAGAAGACCCTTGCTACACGGATCATTTTCTTAGTGACAGCCCTGACAAGTTTGACATTTGTTTCATGAAGTGTTCTGAAGCAGCCAACAAGAAAATGTACCCTTTGGGGCTGCTGGAAAGCAGACAGGTTTACCTCTTAATGTTTAAGCTTGTTAATTTATACTCCAGAAAACATGTTGATTATAGCAACCTTGCAGATCTGCTAGTTACATGTGGAATTTCAGGAATACGCACATAACAATAACGCTCATAATGCCAAATAGTTAAATGTGGTTCCTTGGCCTTCCTGCTCTTTGTACACTGACAGCATTGTTGTAGTGAGGAGAATGAAAATTTCTAAGCACACATGGACCATGTAATTATGGGCTAATGCTCCAGGTGGCAACATGAGACTAAAAGAGTTATTATAACAGAGAAGTAAGTAAAAATACTGCCATTTTAATCTAAACTAGATTCCTTTTACCACCAAATAAAACCCACAAGAGTCTGTTTAAATACTACTCAGCTTGCAGCATCAATCTGGAAGAGGAGGCCCTTTATTTTTCCTTATTTACAAATTTGATTCATAACAGTTCAAAGAATTGATGTCAATTAATAAAACCTGTCCACCCTGCTTTTCCATTCTCTTGAGGTAACCAACTCCAAACAAAGAGCAATTATTTTAGCAGCTGGAATTTCTACTGCTCAGGTAATATTTGGACTCAAATTAGTCTATGAATACAGATGACTCTCTATTTACCCTACAGACTGTCAAGTTTTAAATTATTTCTTTTAAAGGTTGGATTATACAAAGGGACAAACTTTCCCCATTATTTCATTATATCTTTAAAGATGACTTTATGAGTACCTTTAGAGTGGAGAAATCTGTCAAACACTACCTTAACCAAATGATGAAGGTTAACATTACCAGTAATACATATTAACATTAACTCTTTGGTAAGATGCACTAAAAAGGGCACATTAATTCTGGTCTGTGGTAGCCTTCCCAATAATGCATGAAGCTAAATCTAGTAAGGAGAAAACATCAGATAAACACTCTATAAAATAATTGAACAGTAGAAGATGATAACACTACAGGAAGCTGGATGAAGGGCAATGGGAATTATCTGTGCTATTTTTGCAACTTTTTGTAAGTTTAAAATTTTTTCAAAATAAAAAGATTATAAAAACAAAATAGAAATGACTACTTAATGAAAGTTTTCTAAATTCAAAGTAAGTGTGACGTATGCACAAAGATTTTATGTGGAAGAAAATTCAAGGTAACTGTCGCCTCTACATTAAAAATACACAGCTAAAATAAACTGTTTGCTTTCCATTTTTCTATTTAAAATTCCTTAAGTACCTCAAATGTTTATAATGGTGATGCTATTAATTTTTATTTTCTTGTCTGTGCTTCCATGCATTTATCTTACATTTCTACTCTGAGCACAGATTACTTTCACAATTAGAAAACATAAGCTTTATTTCCAGAAATAAGTAAGCATAATGGGAGTCTGTTTTCAAAGAGAATGATGTCAGTTGTTTTTACTTTACAGAATTTGCTATTCACAGCAGACAACGACACATGGTGGTACAAACAGTAAAATAAAGTGAGAAGGTACAACTAAGTACTAACTTAAAATATTTCTATTTTCTTATGATATTTTCTTTAGATTTTAAATATTCCTTTAATCAGAGAAAAGTTACAGTAATTGGATTCAAATTAATAGTTGAAATTATCTGTATGCTTTAATAATGGTCCTTTTAAAACTGTAGTATATACACAGCTTTTGGTGAAAAATATGAAGACACACTTAACCTGTTCTGTTAGTTGTAGACTAAGTATAAGAAAAGCAATATATAATATATTGTTCTGATCTGAGGTCAAAAACTACTCTCTTTTATTCATATAAAACATATACCAGAGGGACTTTCCTGGTGGCACAGTGGTTAGGAATCCGCCTGCCAACGCAGGGGACACGGGTTCGAGCCCTGGTCCAGGAAGATCCCACATGCCGCGGAGCAACTAAGCCCGTGCGCCACAACTCCTGAGCCTGTGCTCTAGAGCCCGCGAGCCACAACTACTGAGCCCGCGTGCTGCAACTACTGAAGCCTGTGTGCCTAGAGCCCGTGCTCCACAACAAGAGAAGCCACCGCAATGAGAAGCATGCGTACCACAACGAAGAGTAGCCCCCGCTCGCCACAACTAGAGAAAGCCCACGCGCAGCAACAAGGACCCAACACAGCCAAAAATAAATAAGTAAAATAAATAAACTTAAAAAAAAACAAACATATACCAGATATAACTCTCAATGGCATTTAAGATTGTGCTTTTAATACAGAAAATATGCTAGTGCTGTACAATAAGGAAAAAATTTTTCTTAATAACTGGAAAAATACGATAATGAAAATGTTTTAGGCAAAAATGAGCATGCTGCATGCTTCAGACTAAAATTAATTAGAGTTTTTAACATTTTACAATTCCACTCTAATTCTTTAAATGGTGCATTTACTTCATAGTAATAAACACTTGGATCATTAAGTAAAGTGCAAAATGTGTGTGATGTGCTACATTTAACAACCTTTGGCCCTTTTTTCTGTACTTCTGTATTCAGTTTTCCAGTGCATTGAATAAGCAATTGAAGACCACAATTAAATTTCCTGATGTTGCATATTTGAGATTCTTATTTCATTTAATACAAAAGGCAATTAATCTACTATTTTACAACTGAATCTCAACTTCAGTGGGCCATGAGAGATACTGAAATGAACTTACAAGAAATGCTTAATTAAATTCACAGTAAAAAGCATAAGAGGTTCTTTTCTTATGACAGAAGTTGCATATTTAATTAGAAAGTCTAGGACTTCCCTGGTGGCGCAGTGGTTAAGAATCCGCCTGCCAATGCAGGGGACAAGGGTTCAAGGGTTGATCCCACAAGAGCAACTAAGCTCGTGTGCCACAACTACTGAGCCTGCGCTCTAGAGCCCGTGAGCCACAACTACTGAGCCCACGTGCCACAACTACTGAAGCCTGTGCTCCTAGAGCCTGTGCTCCGCAACAAGAGAAGTCACTGCAATGAGAAGACTGCGTACCTCAACGAAGAGTAGTCCCCGCTCGCTTCAACTAGAGAAAGCCCATGCGCAGCAATGAAGACCCAACACAGCCAAAAATAAATAAATAAAATAGATACATTAAAAAAAAAAAAAGGCTAGGGCTACATTGTAAAATTAAAGTAACCTGGGATGTTCTTAGTAAACCTAGCTCAAACACATAAGTCGTTAAACAAAATGGAGCTATTTTGTAAATTTCTACCTTTTTTCTCTACTTAGTGACTCAAAAGATAGTTAATCAAAGAAATATCCCATTACCTAATATTACAAAATCATGGCCTTTTATTTTAATAGCAAGTAGATAGATAAAAGGACAGTAATAAATTTCTAATTTCACGTATGAGTATATATGAATAATTCTATTTCATTTGTTGAGCAATCACTTATCTCTCAGTTTGTGATTCTGGAGCAGATCTAGTAGAGTAGGTTTGCTTTTCTAAGTCTTTAGTTCCTCCTGTTACTTTTTACTTCTTTGTGGTGGCTTTTGGTGGCATGGAAATGGGACAGTTAAAAATAAGACTTTGGATTTCCCATGTATGATTTCAGATCAAGAGAGAATCTCTATGACCTGGGAAGGAAGGCCCTAAGGACTGGTACAGTCATCTAGGGAGGGCATATTTATAGGAAAGGAAAGGAAGAACAGTGAGTGGGAGGTAAAAGTCTGGCAAAATAGGATTAGAAAAAAGAAAATGAATGATGGTTGGTAAGTGTGAGTTAGGTTAGACACTTAATGAGCATAAACCTAATTCTATAAGCTTATATCTTCTCATAAACATGAAGAAAAGCGTAACTTTCATAATATGAATTTTTAGGTATTTAAGATATGGTGCTAACCTGCTGGGGCTAAGAATACCATCACACTCTTCTCTGACAGATGAGTTCCTGTATAAGGCTTATGTTTGATAACCCATGCGGAACTTATGATCTTAAAGATAAAAATATTTTCCTTCTCTGGCAGACTATCTAATATCTAGGAAATAAGCATAGAAGTGTATGCTGGAAATGAACATTAGAGGCTCCTAACTTTCCTTCATCTGTAACACTTTGGTTTAAAAGATATTACCTGCTTTTGATGAAATGTAGAGTGTGGGGAATATAGTCAATAACTATGTAATATCTTTGTATCCTAACATACGTAACCAGGCTTATCATGGTGATCACCTTGAAATATATAGAAATACTGAATGTTATGTAACAGGAACTAATAGTATTGGAGGTCAATTAAATTTCAAAAACAAACTCATAGAAAAAGAGATCAGATTTGGGTTAGGGGGTGGGGTGAGGAGAAGTGAATGGGGAGGAAACTGGATGAAGGTAGTCAAAAGGTACAAACTTCCACTTATAAGATAAATAAGCACTAGGGATGTAATGTACAACATGATAACTATAATTAACACTGTATATTATATATGAAAGCTGTTAAGAGAGTAAATCATAAGAGTTCTCATAACAAAAAAATTATTTTTCTATTTCTTTAATTTTGTGCATATATGAGATGATAGATGTTCACTTAAACTTGTGATAATCACTTCACGATGTATAAATCAAATCATTTTGCTGTATACCTTAAACATATAGAGTGCTGTTTGTCAATTATATCTCAATTAAACTGGAAGAAAAAATGCTACCTGCTTTTGAAGTTGGTGGGTAGTCAGTACTGACTATAGAGAAAAATAAAACAAACAAAACCTCTCAAATTCCATAAGGGGACAATATAAGTATATTTTCAAACGAGAATAGCACAAGTCCAATGTATATGAATTAAAAGATTATGGTATATTAAGAAATAACATTTAAAGAGGCTCTTTAGAAAGTATTTTTGCATAAATCATCTATTATTCACTAAATGTAACATTTCAAAAATCCTAAATGTACTAATATTTGAAGACAATACATATGAACCTCTACTTTTCCCACAGGTACTCAAGGAGAAGAGACATTTCTAAATTTATGTTGTTTTATTTTTTGTTCTAAACATACACATACAGGTTTAAATTCCCAGGAGTTAAAAAAATTCCATCAAGCAAAAATGAGGCAAAAATAAGGTCTAAAAATGTTTAAGATATGCAAGCTCACCAGTCAAATTATAGTTCCATAGCTAAGAAATTTCTAGGTTGTATAAAAATCAGTGACTGGCTCATTAAAATTTCCAGTCATACATGCACTGTTTTATGACTAGAAATTATTCAGCAATAACTGAGTTCATTATACAAGCTGGCAAATACTTATATGTAGCATATTTTATTTATTAATTAATATAAGCAATAGCCATTGATACTGGAACTGGCCATTGTGGAAGAAGTGCCCTCTTCAATAGGATGTCATAGCATTTTGTTTATCCTTCACAATACAATGAGGAGTTTAATGCAACACAGATTTAAAAGGCATTTTATATATATTAAAAGAATTTGGGTGGAGGAGATCAAGATGGCGGAGTAGAGGGATGTGGAGCTCACCTCCTCTAACAAATACATCAAAAATACACCTACATGTGGAATAATTCTCACAGAATACCTACTGCAAGCTTGCAGAAGATCTCATACAACCAAAGCTGCTGGAAAGATCCCTACGTAACCAGGTAAGATGAAGGGAAAAGGGAGAAGAGGAGGAATCGGGACAGGACCTGCACCCCTGGGAACCTCCTTCACCAGCTGGGAAATGTGCTGAAACACACAGGGAGCTTCAGAGGCTGGAGAGGAGAGTATGGGAGCTGGCCTGTAGCCCGCCAGGGTAGAGAGACCAGCACAGCTGGAGATACGTGCCTCCTGGTGTGTGCAGTGGCTAGGTGCTGAAACTTGGGTTTCAGCAGACAGACCTAGGGAGAGGAACCAGTTTGGCTGTGGGGAGACAGCCCGAAGGTCCTGGAGTGTGGCCTGGGCCACAACAGGGGGTGCGCGTGGGATGGAAGGCAGATCTGTCATAGGAGCCCCACTGTCAACTCAGTAAGGGAGAGGTGTGGATCTACCATAGCAGCCTCATTATCAGTGTGCTCACAGCAGGGCATAGCTTCTGCCACCATGGGTTTTGCGAATTTCGTGGGCGCTCACGTGGAGGCAGGGCTGAAATCTGAACTGATTACTAGTGCTCCTGTAGTGGAGGTGGCCCCTGAGTGCAGCGGCAGCAACAGTGATTTCTGTGGGCACACACACCAGGTGACAGGCAGCATCACAGAGTCACACATCCTGGCAGACAGCTCCTGGGGAAGAACACGCAGTGGCTCCTTTCCTAGAGGGAGCACTCCAGTCCCACCTATCTCACACCACAGCTCAGAATTGGATCTGGGGCCTCTACTCCAACAACTGGGGAGCAGACCCTAACCCCAACAGGGCTGTGAGAACCACAGGGCAAAGAGGAGGCCCTGCCCAACATCCAGCACAGGCTCTGGTCACCAAAACACCAAACACACCGTCTATCAAGGAGACAAGGGCCAGCACACCCCGAGGAAAGACTTGGCAAGCATCCATACCAAAAACAACCCTGGCACCAACGATACTGGACTCACATGGTCTACACAGGGTCACTCACACATAAAAACAGCCCTTTAAAACTACAGTAGATAACTTTCTCCTAAATTCATACAGTCAGAGAAATATAAGTAAAATGAAAAAGTAGAGGAACTACTGCCAACTTAAAAAACAATAGAATCCCCCTAAATGAACAAACAATGATACAGACCTCACCAGTCTACCAGACCCCGATTTCAAAAAGGAGGTAATAAAAATGCAGAAGGAATTAAGAAAAACTATCAATAGAAATGTAGATCACTGTAACAAGGAACTAGAAACCATAAAGAGGAGCCTATCAAAATTAGACAACTCAATTTCTGAGGTGAAAACTGAGCTAAAGGCAATAAATAGCAAACTAAAGAATGTAGAAGAATGAATAAGTGATCTGGAAGACAGAATAACAGAAATCACCCAATCAGAACAGCAGACAGACAAATTTAAAAAATAAAAGCAATATATGAGATCTATGGGATAATACAAAGCATGCCAATCTACACATAACAGGAATTCCAGAAGGAGAAGAAAGAGAAAAGGGGATCAAAAATATATTTGAAAAAATTATGGCTGACAACTTCCCAAACCTAAAGAAGGAAACATATCCAGGTACAGGAAGCACGGAAGGTCCCAAACAAGATGAACCCAAACAGCCCTACTGTAAGATATATCGTAATTAAAGTGGCAAAAGTTAAAGAGAGGATTATAAAGGCAGCAAGAGAAAAACAGTGAGTTACAGTGGAACTCCCATAAGGCTATCAGCTGATTTCTCTACAGAACTTCGCAGGCCCGGAGGGAGTGACGAGATATATTCAAAGTCCTGAAAGGGAAAAACATGCAACCTAGGATACCAGGCAAGATTATCATTTAGAACAGAAGGAGAGATAAAGAATTTCTCAGACAAGCAAAAACTAAAAGAATATAGCAATGGTAAACCAATCCTAAAAGAAATATTGAAAGGTCTTCTCTAAATAGAAAAGAAGTAAGAATCTACAGAAAAGGGAAAATCACAACAGGAAAGGCAAATATATAAGAGGACTGAAGATCCCTTAAATAAGCCAGTACACAGAATAAAAAACAATGAAAAAAATTCAGTGAAGGTGATTATAACTACAATGAACAGCAAAAGGATAAACATGAAGATGTAAAATAGGACATTGAAATCACAAAATGTCGGGGAGGGAAGTAAGAAAAGGTAGACCTTTTAGAATGTGTTTGAGTTTATATGACTACCCGTCTAAAGCAAGTAGGTATAGTTATGGGTTAGCATACTTGAAAACCAGGATAACAAATCAAAAACATACAACAGCTTCACAAAAACCAAAAAGAAAGGAACTCTAGCATAATACAAAAGAAAACCATCAAACCACAAAAGGAAAATCAAAAGGAAGACAAGGACAAAGAAAAAATACAAAATCAGCTGGAAAACAAGGTTTAAAATGACAAATACATAATCATCAATAAGTACTTTAAATGTCAACTGACTAAATGCTCCAATCAAGAGAGAGAGTGGCAGATTGGATAACAGAATAAGAACCTACAATATGTTGCCTACAAGAGAAATACTTTAGGGAAAAAGACACATATAGATTGAAAGTGAGGGGATGGAAAAAGGTATTTCATGCAAATGGAAATGACAAAAAAGCAAAGGTAGCAATAGTCATATCAGACAAAATAGACTTTAAAATAAAGACCAGGGACTTCCCTGGTGGTGCAGTGGTTAAGAATCTGCCTGCCAATGCAAGGGACACAGGTTTGAGCCCTGGTCCAGGAAGATCCCACATGTCGCGGAGCAACTAAGTCTGTGAGCCACAACTACTGAGCCTGCGCTCTAGAGCCCACGATCCACAATTACCGAGCCCGTGCACCACAACTACTGAAGCCTGTGCACCCCAGAGCCCATGCGCCACAACTACTGAGCCCACACACAACAACTACTGAAGCCCGCATGCTCTAGGGCCTGCATGCCGCAACTACTGTGCCCGCATGCTGCAACTACTGAAGGCCACGTGCCTAGACCCCGTGCTCTCCAACAAGAGAAGCCACCACAATGAGAAGCCTGTGCACCGCAACAAAGAGTAGAACCCGCTCAACATGGCTAGAGAAAGCCTGTGCGCAGCAACAGACCCAACGCAGCCAAAAATAAATAAATTAAAAAATAAATAAATAAAACAAAGGCCATAAAGAAAGACAAAGAAGGACACTATATAATGATAAAAAGATCAATACAAGAAGAGGATATCACACTTGTTAACATATATGCACCCAACAAAGAAGTACCTAAATACATAAAATAAATACTAACAGACATAAAGGGAGAAATTGATGGGAATACAATAATAGTAGGAGACTTTAACACTCCGCTGACATCAATGGACAGATCTTCCACACAGAAAATCAATAAGGCAACAGAGATCCTAAATGACACAATAAAACAGTTAGACTTAGTTGATATCCACGGGACATTACAACCAAAAAAACCAGAATACACATTCTTTTCAAGTGCATATGGAACATTCTCTAGGATACACCACATACTAGGCCACAAAACAAACCTCCACAAATTTAAAAGGATAGAAATTATTTCAAGCATCTTTTCTGACCATAATGGAATGAAAATAGAAATCAATCACAGAAAGAGAAATGAGAACAAAAAATGATTACATGGAGACCAAAAAACACACTGCTAAAAAACCAGTGGGTCAACGATGAAATAAAAAAAATACCTCAAGTAAATGACAATAAAAATACAACCATACAAAATCAGTGGGACACAGCAAAAGAAGTTCTAAGAGGGAAGTTCATAGAAATACAGGCCTTTCTCAGAAAATAAGAAAAATCCCAAATAAACAACCTAAACTACCACCTAAAAGAATTAGAAAAAGAAGAACAAACAAAATCTACAGTCAGCGGAAGGAAGGAAATAATAAAGATCAGAGAGGAAATAAATAAAATAGAGATTAAAAAAACAATAGAAAAAAATCAATAAAACCAAGAGCTGGTTCTTTGAAAGGATAAATAAAATCAACAAACCTCTGGCTAAGCTCACCAAGAAGAAAAGAGAGAGGACCCAAATAAATTAAGATTGAAGGAGGAGAAATAACAATGAATAATGCATAAATATTGATACAAAAATCATAAGAAAATATTATAAACAGTTACATGCCAACAAAATGGACAACCCAGAAGGAATGGACAAGTTTCTAGAAACATACAGTCTGACAAAACTGAATCAAGAAGAAACAGATAATTTGAACAGACCAATCACTAGAAGTAAAATACAATCTGTAATTTTTTTAAAAGTCCCTGCAAATAAAAGTCCAGGACTGGATGGCTTCACTGGGGAATTCTACCAAACATACAAAGAAGAACTTATACTTCTTAAACTCCTTAAACTCCTTCTTAAACTCTTCCAAAAGACTGAAGAGGAGGGAACACTCCCAAAGTCATTCTATGAAGCCACCATCACCCTGATACCAAAAAGACAGACACTAAGTAAAGAAAATTACAGGCCAATATCTTTGATGAATATAGATGCAAAAATCCTCAACAAAATATTAGCAAACTGAATCCAACAATTCATAAAAAGGATCATACACCATGATCAAGTTGGATTCATTCTAGGGTCACAAAGATGGTTCAACATACACAAATCAATCAATGTGATACACCACATCAACAAAAGACACAAACCACATGATCATCTCAATAGATGGCAGAAAAAGCATACGATAAAATTCAACATCCATTCATGATAAAAACTCTTGCCAAACTGGGTATAGAGGGAACATATCTCAACATAATAAAAGCCATTTGTGACAAACCCACAGCCAACATAATACTCAATGGTGAAAAGCTGAATGCCTTCCCACTAAATTCTGGGACAAGACAAGGACACCCACTCTCACCACTTCTATTCAACATAGTATTGGAAGTCCTAGCCACAGCAATCAGACAAGAAAAAGAAATAAAAGGTATCTAAATCAGAAGGGAAGAGGTAAAATTGTCATTATATGCAGATGACATGATACTCTATGTAGAAAACCCTAAAGACTCGACACAAAAACTATTAGAAGTGATAAATGAATTCAGCAAGGTAGCAGGATACAAGATTAGTATACAGAAATCTGTTGCATTTCTTTGCATTAACAATGAAATATCAGAAAGAGAAAGTAAAAAAAAAAGTCCTGTTCAAAATTGCATTAAAAGCAAACAAACAAACAAACAAAAGAAAACCTAGGGATAAACCTGACCAAGCAGGTGAACGACTTATACTCTGAGAACTATAAAACATTGATAAAAGAAATCAAAGATGATTCAAGGAAATAGAAAGATATCCCATGCTCTTGGATTGGAAGAATTAATATAGTTAAAATGGCCATATTACCCAAAGCAATCTACAGGTTTAATGTTATCCCTATCAATTTACCCATGACATTTTTCACAGAACTAAACAAATAATCATAATATTTATATGCAACCATTAAAGATCCAGAATTGCCAAAGCAATTCTGAAGAGAAAAGAACAAAGCTGGAGGTATAACCCTTCCAGACTTCAGATAATACTATAGAGCTACAGTAGTCAAAACAGCATGGTACTGGCACAAAAACAGACATATGGATCAATGGAGCAGAATAGAGAGCCCAGAAATAAATTAATGGTCAATTAATCTTCAACACAGGAGGCAAAAATATATAATGGAGAAAAGACAGTTTCTTCAGCAAGTGGTGTTGGGAAAGCTAGACAGCCACATGTTAATCAATGAAGTTAGAACACTCCCTCACACCATGCACAAAATTAAACTCAAAGTGGCTTAAAGACTAAATATAAGACATGATACCATAAAACTCCTAGAAGAGAACACAGGCAAAATATTCTCTGACATAAATGGTAGCAATATTTTCTTAAATCAGTCTCCCAAGGCAAAAGAAATAAAAGCAAAGATAAACAAATGGGCCCTAATCAAACTTATAAGCTTTTGCACAGCAAAGCAAACCATAAACAGAATGAAAAGACAACCTATGGACTGGGAGAAAATATTTGCAAAAGATGTGACCGACAAGGGCTTAATTTCCAAAATATACAAACAGCTCATACAACTCAATAAAAAAAACCAAACCACAAACAACCCAATCAAAAAATGGGCAGAAGACCTAAATAGACATTTCTCCAAAGAAGACATACAGATGACCAACAGGCACATGAAAAGATGCTCAACATCGCTAATTATTAGAGAAATGCAAATCAAAACTACAATGAGGTATCATCTCACACTGCTCAGAATGGCCATCATGAAAAAGTCTACAAATAACAAATGCTATACAGGGTTTGGAGAAAAGGGAACACTCCTACACTGTTGGTAGGAATATAAATTGGTGCAGCCACTAAGGAAAATGGTATGTGTCCCTTAAAAAACTAAAAATAGAGTTACTGTATGATCCAGCAATCCCACTCCTGTGCACATATCCAGAAAAGACAAAAACTCTAATTTGAAAAGATATATGCACCCCAATGTTCACTGCAGCAGTATTTACAATAGCCAAGACACGGAAGCAACCTTAGTGTCCAACAGAAGAATGCATAAAGAAGAAGTGTATATATATATATATATATATATATATATACAATGGAATATTACTCATCCACAAAAAAGAATAAATAATGCCCTTTGCAGCAACATGGGTGGACCTAGAGATTATCATACTAAGTGAAGGCAGACTGAGAAAGACAAATACCATATGATATCACTTATATGTGGAATTTAAAAAATAATACAAATGAACTTATTTACAAAACAGAAACAGACTCATAGACAGAGAAAACAAACTTATGGTTACCAAAAGGGAAGGGGGCACGGGGAGGATAAATTAGGAGTATGGGATTAACAGATACACACTATCATATGTAAAATAAACAACCAGGATTTACTGTGTACCAAAGGGAACTATATTCAGTATCTTTTAATAACCTATAATGGAAAAGTATTGAAAAAAAGAATATATTGTATGTATGTGTGTGTGTGTATAAACAAATCACTTTGCTGTACACCTGAAACTAACACAATATTGTAAATCAACTATATTTCAACTAAACAAAATTTTTTTTTGGCTTAGTCAAGCCCTACAGTTAAATTTTACCCAAACTAACTTCTATATTGCCATTAGAAAAAGCATAATCTTTGGCCATTTTAATTGATGCCATAATAAAAAATATGAGAAAATACTGAAGTTTTATACTTCCTTTGCTGAGTTTTGACATTCTAAACAAAGGACAGTTATAGCTCATATGTATCAAATCACTGTCAAAGAAATGAACAGAATTTACATAAATGGTAATATCACAATCTTAGTGCTACTTTAGAGAAGAGGTAGAAGACATTCAAAAAGTGAAAGGTAACACAAACTCCCTTAATGAAGTTATTTATGTAACTTGATGTTTAGGTTTGATAACTGTCCTATTACATAAGATGTTACCATAAGGAGAAGCTGGGTGCTTCATACTCTCCATACAATTTTTGCAATGCTTTTAAAATCAAAGTTATCTCAACACAAAAAGTAAAACCAGACAAGCAAGCAATGAGCTTTGTTAGATGATTTAGAAATAAGTATACTTATGTTTTAAATACTATAAAGTTTCCCACCAAAATAGTATGCAGAGGTAATCAGAGTTATGAATAACAAGAGTTTTGGCATTTCTGTGATATGGACAGCTCATTACAGATTCCACAATATAAATCAGTATTTACTGCTCACTAGTAAAATCACAGTCATTCAGTAATACTGAGTGATGTTTCACACATGAAACTCATTGCTGTGTTTTGTGGATTCATGAAGTTTAAGAACCATTAGAACCAGATTCAACTGTTACGGTAAATAATTTCCTCATTTTAGAAGAGTCTGGAATACATTTCATCCCTTGACTCATATTAAACATTTCATCTTTTTAAGATAATCTTAACTCTTGAAGTAAATTCTATTCCTAGAATCTTTCCTTTCTTCCTCCTACAAAAATTTATTGAATAATGATTGTGTGTCGGACACTGGGAAAGGTATTGGAAATAACGAAGATGAATGAAATGTCTTGCTGCCTAGAGGAGCCCGTGTTCCAATGTGGAAGACAGGGAGGCACAGAATTACAGTGCAATGGAGAAAGTATATTATAAAGTCTACCAGGTATAAAATGTTAAGAGAAAAAAACTAAACCATGACAATACATAAGGAGAGTTTTTTTTTTAAATGATTGATATTCTAGAGTTCGGGTTTGGCATCGAAATAATATACCCTCCTTCATTCTCAAAGAGTGGTACTGTGAATCTTTAAAAAAAATACCTCTCAATGTAACTTACACTGACTGCTCTTTTATTAAGATTAACTTAACATCAAAGGACTATATCTTTGAGAAGTAAACTTATGTTTAGAAAGTGAATTTTAAAAACTTTACTCTCAAGTGAACAGATTAAGTTGCCTCAAATATCTCTATTTCAAGTTGAATGCTATTTTCCCTAGAGTGAATCCATTAATCTTCACAGTTTTATTGGAAATTAATAGCTCATTAGACATCCAAGTAACACATTTCTTATGGCACATTAATTTTTCATGGGTGACAAAAAGTAGATTTTGCTTCAAGAAAAATTAAAAATAGTATTTTAGAAAATTCCACACAAGAAAATTTCTCTAACAGTTGTATTTCATGATCAGTGTCAAACCTAACAGCCACATTTCCACATCTTGAATTCACAGATAACCATAAAAACACTATTTTGCTTTTTAAAGAAAAATATTAAATGTTTTAAACTCCTTGTTTTAAACTGTTACCATAATGAAAACCATGTACTTATGTTCTTAAATGATTCCAAAAAGTAGGCCATGTGGCAGGTACCAAATCACTTATAAAGCCTGCCTGAAAATGTACTTAGTTAACTAATGTTTTCTATGACCAGTGAGTTATCCTATAAGTATAAAGTGTTTCTCAATAGTCCATGATCTAGGCTATACAACATTAGAAAAAATGTTTCATACAATGACATTTTAAAACCCTATTTGAAAAGAGCATTCAGAGAGCTACAAAAGCCATTTACATTCTTCCCTGACTATCAACTATGTGTCAGGTATTGTGATAAGTGCTAAACAGAAAAAAAACTGATATATAAGAGACAGACTCCCAGCATTATGGAGCTTGTAATCTGTGTCCAAAACAATGGGTTACTCGAGCAACTATGTAACTGCAATTATGATATGTTCAATGAAAGTATAGTGCTATGAGGGTTTTACTAGAAGGACCTAAGAATTTCATAGAAGCTCCTCCCCCTCCGGAAAATGACAGATACATTGAGACCTAAAGAATAAGAAGGAGTGGCAAACCTAAAGTCAACACACATAACATCAGAAGACAAAGAAAATGTCTTTATTCACCTTATAACCATCTAATATTCTCAATTCTGAATCTACAAGGTATGAAATATTAAAAAATAGTTGCGCTTTCTATTACTTGCAGTTAAAGCATTCTTACCAATACAACATCGGCATCTTTCTTAATTTTCTTCTCCTAGTTCTCTGAATTTTCCCCGTATCTTTTATTTCTTTTAACTTCTTTTCATCGCTGTCTTTAGAACTCTGTTACTGTTATCTGGAGATGGCTCTAAAGGGCTTCAAATGCCATCTATTTTATGATGACTCTCCAATTCATATCTTCAGCCTGGCGTATATCCCATGCTTTAAACTTGTATGTCCACTGCTACTTGATGTCTTCACTGAACTTTTCAATAGGCACCTCAAACATACCATGTACAAAGCCAAACTTGATTCCTCTTCCTAACCACTGCCAATCTCCCCAAACAGTCTTATACCTCTCTTGGTCTATAATTTACCCAATTGCTCAAATGCAACCTCTAGGAGTCATTCCTTGATTCTTTTCTTTCTCTCACACCCCACAGCCAACTCCTGTTGTCTCTATCACCACAGAGTATCTAAAATCTGTCTAGTGCTTTCTATCTCCATTGTTACCATCTTAGTCCATGCTGTCATATTTCTTGCCTGGATTACTTTAATAGCTTCCTAATCAGCCTTCTTGTTTCCATTTCATAGTTGTACAACCTACTGTCCATATAGTAGGCAGCAATTTTTTTTTTTTTAAGTTTTCTTTTTTTTTTTTTTAGGGGGAAGGATTATTTATTTATTTATTTATTTATTTTTGGCTGTGCTGGGTCCTCATTTCGTGCGAGGGCTTCCTCTAGTTGCGGCAAGCGGGGGCCACTCTTCATCGCGGTGCGCGGGCCTTTCACTATCGCTGCCTTACTTGTTGTGGGGCACAGGCTCCAGACGCGCACGCTCAGTAGTTGTGGCCCACGGGCCCAGCCGCTCCGCGGCATGTGGGATCCTCCCAGACCAGGGCTCGAACCCATGTCCCCTGCATTGGCAGGCAGACTCTCAACCACTGCGCCACCAGGGAAGCCCCTGCAATTTTTGTAAGACACAGAGAATATCACATCCCACCTTTGCTTGAAACCCTCCAATAGCACTGTGTTTAGAGTAGAATCCAAACTCCTGCCATGGCCTATAAAGTCCTATTATCATCTGGCCCCTTCCACGTTTCTGGCTTCATCTTGAACAGTTCTCCAACTTGCTTAACCAGCTCCAAACATGCTGGTCTTCCTTCTGATTCCTGAACAAATAGCACTAGCTCTTTCCTCTGCCTTTAATTTTATATGCCTAGTTTTTTGTTTTTGTTATACGGTCTTAATCAGTGAGTTCTCTGACTTCATGCACGGAACCTGCCCTTCCTCCACCAACCAGATCATTCCTCATAACATTTATCACAATGAAATGATCATTTACTTACTTACTTTATATATCATCTGTCTTCCTTCACTAGAGTGGAAGCTCCATGATAGCAGAGTTTCTCTGTCTTGCTAACCACAGTATCCTCAGAAGCTAGTGTCATTTCTATCATATCACAGTGTCTCAATATTTCTTGACTATATGAATAAATTCCCTACTATATAGATGCATGGGAAATAAATAGTAGTTCTGACTTTTTGAGTACTTATTAAATACAGAGTATTTACATGCATTGTATGTAATCCTCACAAATGCCAGGCAAGATAAGTCTTATTCCCATTTTCCATCTAGAAAATTGAGAATTGAAGACATTAAAGAACTGCCCTCGGTCACATACCTAAAAATATAAGAGGAGCTGCGATTTAAACTCAGCTCTGTCTGACGCCAAAGAGTTCTCTTTCCAATATACCACGCAGACAAGTAGAACTGCTCATGATCAATAAATTTTAAACCTCACATATTTTTCCAAAATAATTCATTTTTTGCCCAACAGATACTGACCACATTAATTACTCAGTTATACAAAAAGATCCTAAGTCTGTCTTGCAGAAATCATTGAAAAGCAATCTTTAAATCCAAAATAGTTTAGAATTCTGCTCCCTGAAGATTATTTATGAGAAATCCTGATAAACATACCAACTGCCTTTTCATTTTTTCAAGCATTCTGACAATATTAGGATTTGTTGTGTTATATTTCCTAACTCTCATGAGGATACAGGAATAGTTGAGAACAAAAAGGGGTATTGGGAAAATGTTGCAAGGATCAGTTTCTGAGAAACATAAAATTCTGCCATTACCTTGGGATGGCTGCTCTTTTGTCTTCAAATAAGCTCATGTAAAGAGGATTTATTATTGAGGTCCATGGCTTTCTCAATTCTTTGACAGTTATTAACACAAAAGCTTACTTGCTGAGAAAGAAAAAATAGCCTCTATTTTTAAGAAGAAGAATCACAAGCTTCTACAGAGGTAAGTCCATGAAGGACTCTTGGAAGCTCTTGGAAACACTGAGAGTTCAAACTGAAGGGTCTCAAAAGAAAATCCTGGTATAATATTAAATTGAATACAAAACTGACAAAATGGAACAGTTAATGAAAATTAAATTATAAATTTAAATATATAAAAATGAGAAAATAAAAGTTAATGATCTCATGGCCACATTATGTGGCAACCATATTGTTCAATCAAAATTCGTTAAACATTTGGAAAGTGCTAATTTTCGTAATACAGGTGTTCAACAATTACCTAGGAAACATAAATTTCTAATTCTCCACTGAAAAATGATTTTACTTTTCTTAACTTTTAAAATTAGTTACGTATTTTATCATAGACAGAAAGTACATAAACAGAATGTGACCTTTTTATTCCAATTTTCTTTTAAAATAAAAATAATAAGCTGTATACTCTGTATTTCACCACAGTTTGAAATGTCTTGTTGATATATGACATATTCAATTTCAAAAGAATGATAAAGCAGGAATATAACTGAGCGACAGCAGGCATTTGAGACTGTGATACCGTTTTGCCTCCTCTGAATGTAGGTAGCATGAATCATTTTTAGGACTCAGCACACAAGTAGTGTACCCGATAATTAATTTGTGTTATGTTTTACACATCACAAGCAGCACAATAAATATGTAATAATATGTTGATTTCTGGAAAGCTGTATGGAAAACTTGGTAACATTTTGTACATTTAGAAAAAATGTAGGCTTCTAATATACAAAATAGATCTATATGCCTAAATTACTTAAACTAAGCTTTACTTAAAAAAATTAATGATGTGTATGAAAGAATAAGGAGAAAGAAGGAATAGGGAAAACTAATGAAAAGTATCCTCCTTTCTTTCCTCTATTTTTTCATTCAAAAATTATAAGTGAATACCTACTATGTGCTGTGCTTATGTTCATGGTAGAGAGGAGAACAAACAGAGCTGATCCCTGCTCTCAGGAAATTTATGCACTTGAATTGTAAAAGTGAGTTCAATTTATGCCTCCTATCTTCTCTATTCCTCAACAGACACCTCCTTGTTTCTTCAGCAAGTCCAATTATTTTGTTATAAAATGTTGCAAACATAGCAATAATCATAACCATAACTTATAACACTTATTGAAGCCCTCTGGATATTCCTTCCCCATCCCATTCCTCTTCCTTCCTTTTTACCAGATGTAACCAATACGCTGAATTGGACATTAATCACTCCCTGGTATGTTTTTTTATTTTAACATTTTATATGAATGGCATCATATTATACTTCTACAACTTCCAGTTTATTTTCATTATTATATTTTACATATTTATTTGTTATACTTTTTAAAAATAACATACACGTTTTCAGCTCAAAAGCTAGCAACAATCCAAGAAACACACTAGAAACAATCCAAGTCAAGGTGATGACAAATATACCACTATTATTTAATCTTGTTTTGGAGATACTGGCCAACACAATTAGACAAGGGAAGGACATGAAGTATAAAATTGTAAAAGAGGAGGTAAAACCATCCCTATTTGTTTATACCTGGAAATGTCAAGAGAATCAACTGAAACACTGCAATAAGCAGAAGAGAATTCAGTGAGCACCTCTATTTGTGATATGAGGAAAATCAAAGGTAGATAACAAAAAATAAAATAATATAGATTATTCAAGACAACTATTAAATTCTGTATCCATATTCTTCTAATTACCTCTCTAAATTTCAAGACTGATTAAAGCAAGAATACTACTCACTGTGTGTATTTCTAAGAAGAGCAAATCAATATATTAAATAAGCAATTCACATTTAAGAGATAAGTCAGATGCTAACATAAGTTACAACAGATTTCGGTGGTTTTCCAGACCACTCTTCTCTATTAAGAGCCATAAAATTATAGAGACAGAAGGTATTTTACTTAGAGGATGGTTCATTTGATCCACTCATTTTACTCTACTGATAGAGAAGCCATTCTTAAAATACATAATTTACCTCCCCAGGGTCCCACAGTTACTTAATAGTAGAGCTGGAATCAGAATTCAAGTCTCCTAAGTTGCTGTCTGGAACTGTTTGTCATGATGAGCCAGTAGTGACCATAATGAATCAATATGATTTTAAATCTAATGCTAGGACTTCCCTGGTGGTCCAGTGGGTAAGTCTGCGCTCCCAACGCAGGGGACCCGGGCCTGATCCCTGGTCGGGGAACTAGATTATGCGTACATGCCGCAACTAAGAGTTCTCATGCCACAACTAAGAGGCCGCAAGCTGCAAATAATAAGTCCACATGCCGCAACTAAGAAGCCCGCATGCCGCAACTAATGATCCCGCATACCACAACAAAGATCCCACGTGCCACAACTAAGATCCGGCGCAGCCAAAATAAATAAATAAAAAATAAAAATAAAAATATAAATAAATCAAATGCTGGCAAAAATAGAGCATGCATAAAAACAAAAAATGTTGCTGACGTTGTGTGTGTGTGGGTGGTGTGCATTTAGGTATTCTAAGAATTGAACCGATCTTATATTGTAAAATAATTGTGTATTCTTACCCAAAGTATCTACATGAGCACAGTGGAGAGTGTATATATATTAGGCCTCAGACAAATCTATCTGAATCCTGTTTTGGCACTTACTATTGGTGTGACCTTGGGAAAGTTACATGACCTCTCAGTCTCAGTTTCCTTACCTGTAAAATGTAAAAAAATTAAAAACTAACCTCAAAAAACAGCCTTTGGGGATTAGAAGTACGATTATGCATGCAAATTATACTAGTAAAATGTTTACATTTACTAGTAAAATGTGTTACACAGTAGGTGCTCAAAACAATGGCAGCTATTATATTATAGAATTTAAATTACATTTCCAAAAACCAGGGTCGAAAGTGGAGCTCAGATGTACGTGGTTGGAGAAAGTGCTTTTTCTTTTTACCAGGATAAAAATGATCAGTTTTGCTTCCTTTTCTAACTACAGTTTTAGTATTTCAATACAAATGGTAATTATAATGTTAAGAATTACTTAAACTTATAATATAGAAATGTTTTCTACTGTTTATTAACCTACAAATATGTGAACGTCTACTATGTGGCAGGTTCTGTTCTAGGAGATGGAGAAACAAGTGGTACACAACAGCATGTCTTTGTCCTCAGAGATCTTAAACTTCAACAGGAAAGAGACAATAAACTATTAACAGATAAATAATTTCGTATTTTGATGTAGTAGAAAAAACAAAGGAAAGGAATACAATGTGTGGGAGCACAGTTTTCCTTAGACAAGGTAGTGAGGGAAGTTCCTCTACTAAAGAGGTGGCATTCAGGCTGAGACGTGAATGATTTGAAAGAGCCAGTCAGGTACTAATCTGTGAGAAGAGAATGTCCAGGCATAGGGAACAAGGGCAAAGGGCCCTATAGTACAAATGAGCTCAGCATGTATGACCACCAGTATATGTGGCAGGAGGCAATGTTAGGTTGCCTTTGTAAGCCACACTGGTTATTCCATTTACAGTGAGAAGCCACTGAAGGGTTTAATACTAGTAATATGATTTTGAGCTTTAAGCTTATTTTAGTTGCTGTACAGAGAAGGAAGGGTAGAGGTTATAGGTAAGAATGAAAATAGGGAAATAAGGCAGAAGACAACTGCAACAGTATAAATCAGAAATGATGGTGGTGTGGAGCACTGCAGTAGTGGTGGGAATGGAAAGATGTATGACATGGTTCTGAGTCAGGACAGGCTGCGAGGTAGAAATTGGGGAATAAACAAAAGAGAGTAATTAGGAATGATTCCTGTTTGGGGCACACAAAAATGGTAGTAGTGAGCTAGGAAAGACTAAGAGAGAAGTAAGTTGTGATGGGAGTGGGAGTGAGGAAGGATCAGGAAAAAAAATTCTATTTCAGCAACATTAAGCTTGAGACAATCTTTAGCTATCCAATGGGAATGTCAGGCAAACATGAGGATACGTGAATTTAGATCTTGAGGGAAGAGTTCAGGGCTACCAACAGAAATCTGGAAGTCCCCAACTTATAGATGAGACTATATGCATTCATCTAGGGAATGGCATACAGAGAAGAAAAGGGTCCCAAGGACTACGCCATGATAATAAAACTTGGGTACAGGTGGAGAATTCAGCTAATAAGACTGAGAAAGAGTTCCCATTTACGTAGAAAGAATATTAGGGGACTCTGAGGGTCATAGAAACCAAGATAAGAAAATGTTTCAAGAAAGGGGGAATGGTCGACATTGTCAAATGATGTTGAGAGGTCAGACAAGATTCAGGACAGGCATGACTACTGAGAAAGAGATAGCAAGTGATCTTAACAAGAGCTATTTTAATGGAGTAGTAGGGATCAAAGGCTGGCTGACATAGTTAAAGAGGGAGATGCCATTTTGCACTTTGTTCTTACTCTTTAATTTCAAGAACAAAGATGTAATGACTGGGGCTATAGCAGCCATCTTTGAAATATGATAGAAAAACCAAAAGAATCATGGTAAAATTACTCCTGGTAGCCTGGGCTGCTGACAATACTATTTCTTTGCGCTTTCTGTTATGTGTTATATTTTATATCTCTATATTAATCAAACCTTTCCTGCAGCATAAAAATATCCCTTCCCTAAAAATAATATATGATACGTTTTCTCTCCTGGTCTCTAAGACTTTCAGTCTGAATAAAAAACAAAAAACAACTGCAGCACTGATTTGCACTAACAGTGAGTCTACTGCATTTACTGTAAAAAGAATACCTTTTCAGTATCTCCTTTTAGGTTTGCATGTCCTAGTTATGCTGGAAATGAACATATGGAGCTGAATGTAGGTATGAAAGGAAAACCTTCACACGTAGCAGGGTTCTATAAATGCTTTTAAAAACAAGTGCAGATGTGTTCCTTTATACCTTCAACCATAAACAGTCAAATCAGAATGATCTTTCCAACTTCAATTGAGTACTCTGAAAATTAACTCTACATGACTGTAATCAGGAGGTATATAATATTTTTGTACTCTTTCACTTATTTGTTTTATAAACATTTCCAATTTTAGAGGAAAAAAGAGAAAATGGAGGTACTGAGTATCGACAACTATTTAGAAGTTTTGCTGTAGTACAGAAATGGGCAATAACTGGAGAAGGGATGAGGTGAAGTTCTCCAAAAGATTGGGAAATGTTAAAACATGTCAAAGGAAATGAAGAGATTCTTCTCGAAGGAACTAAGATATTTTCTATCTGATATTCCTCTGGTACTAGTTTCAAATATAAAGTCTTAGATCATACCAAAATTATTTGCTTTCAAAATATAATTCTGTAACATGTAAATAAATATTCTATTATAGGAGTTCTCATATTTTAATTGTAAAGTACTAGGAACTATGTCATAAACATACTGTCATAAGCCTAGATTTTCCAATGAAATATTCTAAAATAACACTAGAATTGATTTAATATAGTTAATAATAATTCATAATAAAGAATTTAGTCTCAACACATGCAAGAGTCTATTTGCCATTGGTTTTAAAAAATTTTTTTCTTATGAAATATGCTTTTATATTTTCCCTAGTGGTACTATCACATATATCTATAACACATGTTAGTTTTCACTTTCATTATTTCATGATGATAAAAACAAAGCACATGATTATTTAATTAGAAAAACAGTTCTTTAATTGTTTGATTAAATTAATTATATTAATACAAAATTTTCTTTACAAAATGCTACGAAACTGTGCTGCTTTAGGCAAATGGCAGTGTTAAAACTGGATAAAATAAAATACTTCCATAAATTGTAACAAGTGAATCAGCAACTTTTTATAGTATTATATATTTCATATATAATACAAATTATAAGTTTATATATTTATATAAATATTTATAAAATATATTTATTATACTATGTTATTTTACAATATATATTATATACTATGTATATTTTATATATTTATATCATAAAAATAATTTGGAAATGCTACATTCTTTTCTGCTCATAGTGAAGTAATTGCCTTGTAGACATTTTGGAAGTTAGCTCATTTTCAGTTTATTTAAGTTTGTAGAAATGACAATGATGCACAGTGGTTTTAAAATAATATGCATTTTTCAGATATGAAGGTATATGCACATAAGAATTGTTTTTCCTTCTAGATCCTCACTGAAATGGCCAATGGAATTTTAAAAACATGAGACAGAGAGAGAGAGAGAGAGAGAGCGAGAGAGAGAAGGAAGGAGGGAAGGAGGGAAGGAGGGAGGAAGGGGATGTAAGTAAGAACATACGCCTATAATAGTAGTAGAATTGAGGGAAGATTCCTACCACTTTCTAAAAATATCAAGAATATTTGCTGGGACCCATCAAACCAGGTTATTTCCACTGCTCCTGGTTTTAACAGTATCTTGAGTTCTTCCATAGTTTTCATCTCATTTGTCTATATTCTCCTTTAGACTATAAGCATCAAGAGGAAGGGGTTATGTCCTTTCATGGATACCACGGTACTCCCAACAACGATTACTGGGCCCTACACTTACAAGAGGCTCAGTAAATATTTGTAAAATGAAGGTAAGAAGAAATGCTAAAAAGAAATACATCAATATGCCAACAGTGGTAATCCCTGGGAAGTAGATTATGACTTTTGTTTTCTTTATCCATTTCTCTGCATTTTTCAAATTATCTATAACAAACATGTATTAGTTGCATAATGCGAACAAAATAATTAATACATTTAAAAACACAGTTCAAAGTAATTTTTCACTTAATTCCTTACACAATAGATAAGCAATATGAAAAAAAGTAGTAATTAAAATAAATTAATGCTACATAGTTATTTATAGAAAACATGCTAAATGAAGTTTATATATTTTATTTGTAAATTACTGTAACACACCATCTTCAAAAAATTATCTAAGGATGTATTTTAGTATATAGACCTTAGTTCAATAAAATTTTGTTCTTCATTAGGAAAAGGCAATACCAAGTCAAAGTCAGGAAATGTAATCTGAAGTCACAAAGCATGTGAAATATTTCTAACGTAACTAACACCTTTTAATGTCTAATTTTTAAGTAATGCAGATCAAGTGTTATATAGCTTGTTCCTATCCTAAACAAATACTTAACTACAAAAAAATAGATAAGCAGCAATAGATAAGCAGCTAGCAGTACTAAATTACAGGGCTACATCATGTGTATGAGCAGAAAAGAAAATTCTAGATTTTTCAAACTGATAACTTTTTTGACATTAGCCCACTAGCCATTAAGTCATTAATGTCTTATCACTGTATATCTATGTAGAATAATAATTTGGTTTTGAGAACTTAAAAGTAGAAAACTATGAACTATTAACATAAGAACTATTTCACTTTTTTTGTTGTTTTTGCATTTTAGGCATTTTTTGATGATCTTGTATAGTGAACATGTGACTAAAACAAAACCTTACCATTATTTTTTCCCTATCAAACATAACAGGATCTTCTTTAAGCTAGGTTTGTAATGATAAGTTGAGCTTCTCATACTATTTTTAATAAAATACCGCTTCCTTACTTTAATATAGAGAAGATACATTTTCAAGAAGGAAAATGCTGATGTTATCTTGGTTATAAGCTTGCTGCTGAAATGATTTAGATAGTTTTCTCTTCCATACAATATCAGTATAAGGCCTTTCTTTTCAAGAAATGAATTATAGCTGATACTTCAAATCTCTTTTATCTGTATCAGTTGAGAAAAATGAGAAGACATAAATATTTATTCTATATAAACAGAACAGATGCAAGATGTAGATAAAAATGATCCATTATGGAGCAGTGAATAATTGCGATTTGTATCACCATTCGAAGAGAAAAGGGCATCAAGTATTTCTACCAGCTTTAAATCTGAGGATACCTAAAGTTACTGAGAAAATAAAAAATCTGTAATTTTATGTGTTTGGGATAATATGTTTGTGGTTCATGATTTTGCATTGATAATAAATTTAACATTGTTCTCTATAGCATACTTTGGAGGAAACTCAATAAAACTCTGCTTTAATTGAGAAGCATCTGTAGCGGCAAACCAACCACAACCCGCACCAAAAAAAAGTTTAAGAAATCCTAATGTAAAAATAACAGTGAAGCTATTTAAGTAAATTATTCCTTTACTTTGCCATTTCTGATATCTAGATATTCAAAAGGCAACCACCAAAAAATGTGCAGGCAAATTCTCATACTCTGATAATTTGAGGAAAATATGCTAGCATTTTTTTTCTTTCATGAAGCAGTAGTTTTACACATTTGGAGAGACTACATGGAAAGGAGAAGGCAATATTAAGTAGAAACAGCAATATCATTAATAAAGTGACATAAGCATAAAAACTTATAGGTGCTAGAAATAATTTTAAACTAGGTTTTAAAGAATGAAACACAAAAATACCTATAATCAGAGATTCACATACTACACTGAAGCAAAATGAAGCTGAAAATTTCAAAGAACGAAATCTGTACCTTGATTAAACCTCCTGGAAGAACTGTGTATCAAATTATGCTCTTGATGAAATTCAGACTATTATATAACACAATGCATGGAAAATTTTAAAATAACTTATTTTATATCAAAATGATAATATTTTTATTTTGTCTACATATGCCAAACATTATAAGCTCAATTAGATAATCATGGAAGTTACATAATACTTAAGAATTATATAGGCGCTGTAAGATATTTAACCACAAATGTACATAAACAAGCACTGGACATTAGTACTATATAGGAGAAAGACCAAAGTACTTGGAGACAGAAAGTCAAAGTCCTCATTGGTGGCCCTGCCACTTATCATGGGTCTTCGACAATTCATTCACAAACCTCTTGGAACTCTAGATTTCTTAACTAGTGATAACCTTGAGGGAAAAAAGGTCTAAGGGAATTTGACCAGTTGATCTGTAACTTTATGAAGTCATTTCTAGATTTAAATTCTAAGATTCCACTATTTTAAATGAATGAGAAGTAAACCATTATGAATAAGACTCAAGGTGAAACTCGTATTTTCCTCAAATAACCTTGGGAAACCAATTCTCTCCCTGGGTAAATGCTTTATAATTCTAACAAACTGAATTTTTAAGGCAGACGTTACTTTTTTAGGTAAGCCTGAGCACATCTGCAGTATCTACTGACCTCTTTTATTAGCAATAATTTAATATCATATGAAATTCAACACTAAGAGCCTGAGTTAAAAATTGAGATGCTAGAAAATAAGTATTCACATAATCCTCTGGAAAAAACCATGAAATAGTACTATTTCCATATATGATTCCATATTAATCTAGAAACCATAGGTTATAAGTCTATAATCAAATTTATACATGATCCTATTTTTCTCAATCTTTTTTGACAACTATTATATAAAGACCTTCTCTAAGTTCTTAGGCATCTCTTATCCTTTGGGTTATGAAAAATCAAACACACATGCAACAAAATAGTTTGATTTTGCTCACAAATCTGGATAAAAATAACATGGGATTAATAACAACAGTAATAATAATAATAATCACGATGGTATGTGTTACAATTTATAGAGAATTTAATGGGCCAGTAATTATGCTAGGCATTCTACATATGCTATTCTCTGATGTTCAGAACTTGCCTACACAACATTACCTTTACTTTACTGATGAGGAAATACAAACTCAGAAGGCTTAAGGAATTTGCCCCAGAGTGGCAAAGCTACTAAGTGGAGGAGCAGATATTCAAATCCAGGTCTATCTGATTATAAACCTGATGTTCCACAGGCATGTTTTACTTAAGTTCAATTTTACAAAAACTGACATATAAAAAAAGAGGTTTAACTCACAGATAATAAACATAAAACAATATTGGCTTCTTGACATTTATATGAGAAGACTGACTGTATACCAGAGATGTTTCCCAGGAATTGAACATTTCTCAGTGTCAGTAAGTACTTGGGAACAATTTCAGATAATGCCAAAATCTGCAGTGTACTGCCATTTTACCAACACGAAGCCTTTCATTTTATCATAAAGTACAGAAATATCAATCCTATTATATGAACCTCTTTCAAATCGTATCATTTAAACCTCTTTGCTTGAACTCTTAGTTTCTTTAAATACTTCTACATAGAATATTCTTATAGTTTGTCCACTGCATGGTAAAAAAAAACAAAAGGAAATTTACAAATCTATAGCTCATCGTTGCTGAACAATGAAAGATCACAACATAAAAGCTTGAAAAATATCTACACAAAATTAAGAATGTAAGCAAAATGTTACTTCCTCCTAGATTGTATTTTCTTCTGTATCTGTATTCATATACATAGACACCTAGCAAAAATATAGGCCTGTATATGTCAGGATCTACTGTAACAGCTCTAGTCTAGATGAAATGTGGGTTTAGTGAGTTTAGTGAGTTGTTTTAAAACTGAAATTTAATTAAAAAGAATAAAATCAGGTACATCACACATAGTAAGGATAACAAAGTAAGTTTTGTTTTAGTGTAGAGTGTGCATATATATGTACAGGGTGTGTGTATGATAGAGTCTTGTAAAGAGTAGGGGGTGTGTGAAGGGTTATGTGTAGAGTTGTACATAGGAACATCTGTAGGAATGTATGTGGGGGGGTGTACAGGGGTATGAGAAGGTTGATGTATGTGTATAATCATGTATATGAATGTGTGTAGGGTCCTCATAAGCCAGGTTATCCCCACACACAGACAGGAATCTAGAAGTCAATGTGTGGACTTGCTGATCACAATGATGCATTAGTACATTATTAGGAATAGTACATTAAGTCATATCCTATGGAAAATGTTACTCAACTCTCATCAATTCTGTTTTGATTTACTATACCTTTTGTACCTTAAAAGGTTCAAAAAATTACTTGTCATATATTTCATTTTTTGTAATTTATTTTTGATTTCTTTTGGAAACAAAGCTAAATGCCTGGCATGCTCCAGACATTTGCCTTTTAACATTTTAAATTACCTATATTTAGGGTTAGTTTAAAATAGATACATTTTTCATTTAAATTTTACTACAACTTTGTAAAATCCTTTAAATTTGATTTCAAACCAAAGGCTGATGATTTCTCTTTGTCTTTAATTTCCTCTCAATGTGAAGTTCATAAGAGGGTGACAATTAGTTAACTTCATTAGGCTAACTTGATCATGTTCTCCCCTAGGTCAATATGTAAAGTTACTCAAATAGAGAGCACAGCTTAAAAAATTAATCTTTCTATACAATGAAAATAATACTAAGTCATTATTAAATACCTCAATATCAGAAGAAATAAGTGAGTATACATTGAAATAAATACAGTGACTAAAAGGTTAAATATGGGTAAATGCTATTTTTAATAACAGTAACAACACAAATTACTTAAACATTTTCTCTTAGTATGTCTCATTAATAAATCTGTAATTTTAAAATAAATGAATTCTTTGCTAGGGACAAATTTTGCTTTAAATTACTCAAAACTAAAAAATACTTAGAAATGAATGACAATGAAAACATGACAAACCAAAACCTATGGGACGCAGGAAAAGCAGTTCAAAGAGGGAAGTTTAAAGCAATTCAAACTCACCCCAAGAAACAAGAAAAATCTCAAATAAACAATCTAACCCTACACCTAAAGCAACTAGAGAAAGAAGAACAAAAAAAACCCAAAGTCAGTAAAAGGAAAGAAATCATAAATATCAGAGCAGAAATAAATGAAACAGAAATGAAGAAAACAATAGCAAAGATCAATAAAACTAAAAGTTGGTTCTTTGAGAAGATAAACAAAATTGATAAACCCTTGGCCAGTCTCATCAAGAAAAAAAGGGAGAGGATGCAAATCAATAAAATTAGAAATGAAAAAGGAGAAATCACAACTGACACCGCAGAAATACAAAGGATTATAAGAGATGACTACAAACAACTATATGCCAATAAAATGGACAAGCACGAAGAAATTGACAAATTCTTGGAAAGGTACAATTTTCCAAGACTGAACCAGGGAGAATTAGAAAATATAAACAGACCTATCACAAGTAACAAAATTGAAACTGTAATTAAAAATCTTCCAACAAACAAAAGTCCAGGACCAGATGGCTTCACAAGCGAATTCTATCAAACATTTAGAGAACAGCTAACACTGATCCTTCTCAAACTCTTCGAAAAATTGCAGAGGGAGGAACACTCCCAAATTCATTCTATGAAGCCACCATCACCTTGATGCCAACACCAGAAAAAGATATCACAAAAAAAGAAAATTATAGACCAATATCACTGATGAACATCAATGCAAAAATCCTGAATAAAATACTAGCTAACAGAATCCAACATCATATTAAAAGGATCATACACCATGATCAAGTGGAATTTATCCCAGGAAAGCAAGGATTCTTCAATATATGCAAATCAATCAATGTGATACACCATATTAACAAATTACAGAATAAAAACCATATGATCATCTCAATAGATGCAGAAAAAGCTTTTGACAAAATTCAACACCCATTTATGATAAAAACTCTCCAGAAAATGGGTGCAGAGGGAACCTACCTCAACATAATAAAGGCCATATACGACAAACCTGCAGCAAACATCATACTTAATGGTGAAAAACTGAAAGCATTTCCACTAAGATCAGGAACAAGACAAGGATGTCCACTCTCGCCACTCTTATCCAACATAGTTTTGGAAGTCCTAGCCATGGCAATCAGAGAAGAAAAAGAAATAAAAGGAATACAAAATGGAAAAGAAGAAGAAAAACTGTGACTGTCTGCAGATGACATAATACTATACATAGAAAATCCTAAAGATGCCACCAGAAAACTACTAGAACTAATCAATGAATTTGGTAAGGTTGCAGGATACGAAATTAACGCACAGAAACCTCTGGCATTCCTATATACTAACAACGAAAAATCAGAAAGAGAAATTAAAGAAAACAATCCCATTTGCCACTGCAACAAAAAGAATGAAATACCTAGGAATAAACCTACCTAAGGAGGTGAAAGACCTGTACCCAGAAAACTATAAAACACTGATGAAAGAAATCAAAGATGACATAAACAGATGGAGAGTATGCCATGTTCTTGGATTGGAAGAATCAATATTGTGAAAATGACTATACTACCCAAAGCAATCTACAGATTCAATGCAACCCCTATCAAATTACCAATGGCATTCTTCACAGAACTGGAACAAAAAATTTTACAATTTGTATGGAAACACAGAAGACCCTGAATAGCCAAAGCAATCTTGAGAAAGAAAAATGGAGCTAGAGGAATCAGGCTCCCTGACTTCAAACTATACTACAAAGCTCCAGTAATCAAGACAGTATGGTACTGGCACAAAAACAGAAATATAGATCAATGGAACAGGATAGAAAGCCCAGAGATAAACCCATGCACATATGGTCACATAATTTATGACAAAGGAGGCAAGAACATACAATGGAAAAGACAGCCTCTTCAATAAGTGGTGCTGGGAAACTAGACAGTTACATGTAAAGAATGAAATTAGAACACTACCTGACACCATACACAAAAATAAACTCCAAATGCATTAAAGACCTAAATGTAAGACCAGACACTATAAAACTTTTAGAGGAAAACATAGGAAAAACACTCTTCGACATAAACCACAGCAAGATCTTTTTTGATCCACCTCCTAGAGTAATGAAAATAAAAACAAAAATAAACAAATGGGACCTAATGAAATTTAAAAGCTTTTGTACAGCAAAGGAAACCATAAACAAGACGAAAAGACAACCCTCAGAATGGGAGAAAATATTTGCAAATGAAACAACTGACAAAGGATTAATCTCCAAAATATGCAAACAGCTCATGGAGCTCAATATCAAAAAACAAACAACCTAATTAAAAAATGGGTGGAAGACCTAAATAGACATTTCACCAAGGAAGACATACAGATGGCCAAGAGGCACATGAAAAGATGCTCAACATCATTAATTATTAGAGAAATGCAAATCAAGTACAATGAGGTATCACTTCAGACCAGTCAGAATGGCCATTATCAAAAAATCTAGAAACAATAAATGCTGGAAAGGGTGTGGTGAAAAGGCAACCCTCCTGCACTGTTGGTGGGAATGTAAATTGATACAGCCACTATGGAAAACAGTATGGAGATTCCTTAAAAAACTAAAAATAGAACTACCATATGACCCAGCAATCCCACTACTGGGCATATAACCTGAGAAAACCATAATTCAAAAAGAGACATGTACCACAGTGTTCATTGCAGCACTATTTACAATAGCCAGGACGGAGAAGCAACCTAAATGTGCATCGACAGATGAATGGATTAAGAAGATGTGGCAAATATATACAATGGAATATTACTCAGCCATAAAAAAACGAAACTGAGTTATTTGTAGTGAGGTGGATGGATCTAGAGTCTGTCATACAGAGTGAAGTCAGTCAGAAAGAGAAAAAAAAATACCATATGCTAAAGGATATATATGGAATCTAAAATAAATGGTACTGATGAACGCAGTGGCAGGGCAGGAATAAAGACACAGACGTAGAGAAAGGAGTTGAGGACACGGGAGTATGGGGAAGGGGAAGCTGGGGCAAAGTGAGAGTAGCATCGACATATATACACTACCAAATGTAAAATAGATAGCTAGTGGGAAGCAGCCACATAGCACAGGGAGATCAGCTTGGTGCTTTGCAACGACCTAGAGGGGTGGGATAGGGAGGGTGGGAGGGAGGCTCAAGAGGGAGGGGATATGGGGATATATGTATGCATATGGCTGATTCAGTTTGTTGTACAACAGAAACTAACACAGCATTATGAAGCAATTATACTCGAATAAAGATGTATAAAAAAATAAATAAATAAAATAAATAAATTCCTTGCCAGGGACAAAATTTGCTTTAAATTAACTCAAAACTAATGGCTTTCTATTGTTAATTCCAGTGAGGCTGAAAGAACCTATCTAAAAAAACTTTCTGCTGTAAAACAAAATTTTTCTTATATATAAATATTTTGAATAGAAAAGCAACAATAATACTTTTTCACAGATATTCCTGCTCCCTGAATTTTTTGTAATAAGAATATCTTCAAGCCTTTGGCTTCATTAGATTTTTTAAACTCATATGGGGGAAAAATAAAATATTTGTTCTAAAAACAACATTCTCCCCAAGCTATAAAAGCAGGAAAAATATTACAACCGTATGTTTCTGTTTGGATTACTAGGGCTCCAAAATCACTTGTTACATGGGCTCCAAATTCACTTAAAAAGGAGTACAATTTTTGAAAAGAAAGTTTTTATATTTTATGGCTCAAGTCAAGGAGTTAACGTTTTAGTGACAGTGAACCAAATGAAAATGGAGCTTGTATCTAAAAAATAGAAATCTTCAAGTTGTAAAACTAACACAATGTTAGTAGTGGTTATTCCCTAAATGATTTTTATTTTCATCTTTATATATTATTCTATAATAAGCACGTATGCTTATAACTTTCAAAAAAGTAATTAAAATTATGACCATTTACCATAGACATCATAATTAGACTAAACAAAATCTTTTCATCTTAATACCTAAATATCTAGACAAGTTATACTAAAGAAACAAAAAAATTTCTCAGTCTCATATATCTAACCTTACATTTATATCTATTCATTGACTTTTTTAGCTTTGATATATAAAACATTTGCAATATACAGTGTGATTCACATGGTTACTAATGGTAAACACACTTCTGAAAGTTTTCAACACTTTCTAGGATCCTATAATAATGGAATATGGCAAAAGATATGCCCATCCTCCACTGTTGTCTTGTTTTTTGAGGAAAAAATAACCATGCAAAAGATTTAAACATTAAAAAGGAAAATGTAATCCGTGTTTCACTTGTGAATGCTGACATGAAATTTCTGAGAATCTGGCTTCATACATAGTACAGAATACTTTACTATCGTGGTTGTATTATTTGTGGGTCAAAAGTGAATAAATATGCTAGAATAAAGAGAGCAAAAACAGCCCACAAAGGCAAAAGGCCTAATCCTGATTTTTCAGCCCAAATAAAAATGAACAGCCCTCACTCCTTCCAGCTTGCACCTTGAAAAAGATTATTTGTAATTAAAATGCCGACAGAGAACTATTTAGCAGCAGCATTGCCACTGTAGCATACAATATATTTGACGCTATGGAAGTCAAAACAGCTGCTAACTAACTGTACTCAGCCTCACACTGACCTTAATATGTCATGAAAAATGAAGGACTTTACAATATAAGAAATGCAAATAGAACTGATTTTACAAAGAAAGGACAAGAAGCTAGGTTTGGAATAAGACGGTGGGCAATTTAAACTGTTGTCAACAATGTTACTTATGTGAAGCAAAAGATTACCAATTATTTTTTCCACCATCCCCCCACCTCTGTTTTTTAAATACCGGTTGACTTTAACAAGACAGGTCTGAATGTATCATAAGTTAACTCTTTATCAGTTTTCATATATCATCCTTTACCTTGGCCAGCTGAAAATTATGCAAGCTATAAATTAGCTTTAAACAAGCTCTGAATCAGGCTAGAACTGGTTTTTGAATTAAAGAGCCTTCAGTATATTACAAGGTGCTGTCATTTTATTACCTCAATCAATTCTGTGTGGCCTGAGGTGGAAGGAAATGAATACTGTCTTCATTTGCAATGGGTTTATCTCTTACAGCAGGCTCTGGAAATGTAACTGCAGCAATGAATTGAAAGCTAAAGTTACATTTAACATTACCAATGCAGGAAATTGTTGCTCCGTAACAAAGTTGGAGTTTCAAAGGAAAAAAAGATGTTTTTATACTGTGAAAAATATACAAAAAATTAACAGTTGATTAAAATTAAATTTTATAGAATACTGAAGAAATATAGTTAAAGCCAACATTCTATTAAAATAATTTTAAATGGTCCTCAGATAAAGAAAAAAAAAATAAAAACACGGGCTTCCCTGGCGGCGCAGTGGTTGAGAATCTGCCTGCCAATGCAGGGGACACGGGTTCGAGGCCTGGTCTGGGAAGATCCCACATGCCGCGGAGCAACTGGGCCCGTGAGCCACAATTACTGAGCCTGTACGTCTGGAGCCTGTGCTCCGCAATGAGAGGCCGCGATAGTGAGAGGTCCGCGCACTGCGATGAAGAGTGGCCCCCGCTTGCCACAACTAGAGAAACCCCTCGCACAGAAACGAAGACCCAACACAGCCATAAATAAATTAATTAAAAAAATAAAAATAAAAAATAAAAACACAATGGATGTGCTATTCTCAGTGTTTCAGAAATACTAGACATAAATGTATATTTCATTTTTATCTTAGTGAAAACTATTTCATTTCTTTTTCCTGTGCAACTAAATAGAAAAGTGAATTAGGTATTAGTCAGGTTCATTGTCACTGTTACTAGACTCTAAACCACTGATAAAAGAGCCAAAAAAAAAAAAAAGCCCTAACAAGTAGGTATTATTTATTGCTGTCTCCATTTTAAAGTGAGCAAATGAGGTACAGAGACATTAAGTCACTTGCCCAAATTTACACAGTTACCTAGACAATTTGATTCCAAGTCTATTCTTAAAGGAGACTATTTGACTAAGAGTACAGGGACACCAAGTACATCTAAGAGACAAATTTTCAGGAAATTGTTTATACCAGCAGTAGTAATGAGGGACACTGATGAGAGAAGGAATAAAATCAAGTTCAGAGACTTAGAAGAGTATGTCAAGTGAAGACAGAGGTGGGTTCCAGTGACAATAGACAAACCAGCACGTTTATGTGCAAGTACTCATATAACACGCATATAACACAAGAATGCGTTCAGTCTTTGACAAAGTCTTTGACAAAGTTTAATCAGAGGACTATGTGTTGCTCTACCTAATCAATCACTGTGTACCCTTCCATAGTTTGAGTTTACTCATGATTTGCAAAATGATTTTAGACATCTATATTTTAGCACTAAACTTGTTTTTAATTACTGAACAGATTTAATGACAATATAAAATAATTTCTGAAGTGCTCAGTGATAGATTAATAAATGACTGTAAAAAGAGCACTAACTGGCACTAACCTAGTCATTGCTCTGCCATTAACTAGCTGTGTAAACCTGAGATTAACAAGAGGTTACTTCTATGAGTCTTACTTCCCTTAACTGTAAAATAAAGCACTTTGAACAGATAATATTTTTCCAGTTATTCAATGCTACAAGTGGTAGTAAAATCAATTTAGTGGAGACTGATCAGCATTTTTTAATGTAAAAAGAAAAGAACAAAAATTATCAGCATGCTTTTTATTCTGTAAAATCTTTAGGTTATATGTAGCAAACTATATAAAATAAATCTCTGACTGAAAAAGCTTGTGAATCACTGGTCTAAATAATATCTCCTCTCCTGATCCCTAACATCCTCTAAAGGGCACCAAACAGGACTTCGGTGGTTACAAATTCATGGTATAATATTTGTAACCCTTTATGATATGGTCTCCATCTCCCAACCACTTGCTTTGCATTAAAAACATATTAGCTGAAAAGACTACATTTTCTCCATTGAATTGCCTTTACTCCTTTGCCAAAGATTGGGTTATTACATATACATGGGTCTGTTTCTGGGCTGTCTATTCTGTTCCACTGATCTATGTCTATTCTTTTGCCTATACCACACTGCCTTGGTTACTGTAGCTTTATAGTAAGTCTTGAAGTCAGATAGTTTCAGTCCTCCAACTTTGTTCTCCTCCTTCAATACTGTCTTAGCTATTCAAGGACTTACATCTTTCCATATAAACTTTAGATCTGTTTGTCAATATCAACAAAATAACTTGCTAGGAATCTGACTGGGTTTGCACTGAATCTATCATTGAAGTTGGGAAGAACTGTCATCTTGAGAGTATCAAGTAAAGTCTTTCTATCTATGTACATGGAATATTTCTCCATTTGATTTTGATTTCTTTCTCCATTTGATATTGATTTATTTCTTTGTAGTTTTCCTCATATGGATCTTGTACATATTTTGTTAGATTTATATATAAGTATATGATTCTTTTTTTTTTTGGTGCTAAGGAAATTGGTATTGTGTTTTTAATTTCAAATTCCAATTGTTCATTGCTGGATATAAAAAAGTAATTGACTTTTGAATATTAAAAATTGTATGTATACGTATAGTTGATTCACTTTGTTATACAGCAGAAACTAACACACCATTGTAAAGCAATTATACTCCAATAAAGATGTTAAGAAAAAAAAAAGAAAAAAACAGAAAAATTGGCATTGGTACACTTGGACATCCATGTGAAAAAAAGAAAAAAAAAAGAGTCTACATACTGATCTTATACTTTTCACAAAAATTAACTCAAAATGGTTCAGAAACCTAAATGTAAAATGCAAAACTATAAAATTCCTAGAGGAAACAAGAGATCTAGCTGACCATGGATTGGACCATGACTTTTTAGATACAACAAAAGAACCACCTATGAGAGAAAAAAAATTAAGTTGAACTTCATTAAAATTAAAAACTTCTGAAACAGAAGCAACCTAAATGTCTATCAATGGATGAAGGGATAAAGAAGATGTGGCACATGTGTATATATATATATATATATATATATATATATATATATATATATACACATGTGCCACATCTTCTTTACATACATATATATATACACACACATACTCGGCCATAAAAAAGAATGAAACCCTGGGACTTCCCTGGCGGTCCAGTGGTTAGGACTCTGTGCTTCCAATGCAGAGGGCACGGGTTCAATCCCTGGTTGGGGAAAACTAGGATCCCACATGCCGTGCATGGCACAGCCAAAAAAAAAAAAGAATGAGATCCTGCCATTTGTGACAATATGGACAGACCTTGAAGGTATTACTCTAGATGGAGAAAGACAAATACTCTATCATTTCACTCATATGTGTAATCTTAAAAAAAACAAAAAAAACAAATGAACAAACAAAATAAAACAAATTCACAGACACAGAGATCTGTATCTGTATCAGATATGACAAAGGACGGGCATCCAAAATATACAAAGAACTCTTAAAATTCAACAATAAGAAAACCAAATTAAGAAATGGGCAAAAGATCTGAGGAGATGGCTCACCAAAAAAGATATATAAATAGAAAATGAGCATATGAAAAGATGCTCAACATCATACGTCGCAAGGGAACTGCAAATTAAAACAATAATGAGCTATCACTACACATCTATTAGAATTGCTAAAAGCCAAAACACTGACAACACTAAATGCTGACAAGGATGTGGAGCAACAAGAACTCTCATTTATTGCCGGTGGGAATGCAGAATGGTACGGTTACTTTGGAAGACAGTTTGGCAGCTTCTTACAAAACTAAACATACGTTTACCATATGATCCAATAACCATGCTCCTTGGTTCTTCCCAACTGAGTTTATGTCCACATAGAAACCTGTACATGTATGTTTATAGCAGCTTTATTCATAATTGCCAAAACTTGGAAGCAACCAAGATTGTTGTATTATACAACAAACTAATTGTACTCATACATTTTCTCTCTCACCTTCAATAGGTGAATGGATAAATCAACTGTGGTGCATCCAAACATACTGTATGATTCCAACTATATGACATTCTGGAAAAAGCAAAACTAAGGAAACAGTAAAAAGATCTGTGGTTGCCAGGGGTTTGGGAAAGGGAGGGAGGAGTAAATAGGTGGAGCATAGTGGATTTTTAGGGCAATAAAACTATTCTGCATGATACTGTAATGATGGATATAATTATTCATATGTCAACACCTACAGAATGTACAACACCAAGAGTTAACCCTAATGTAAACTATGGACTTGGGGTGGTAATGATGTGTCAGTGCAGGTTCATCAGTGGTAACAAATGTAACACTGAGGTGCGGGATGTCACAAGTGGGGGAGGTTAGCTGTGCATCTGTGGGAACAGGTGATACATGGAAACTCTCTGTACGGTCCACTCAATTTTGCTGTGAACCTAAAATGTAAAGGAAAAAAAAAGATGAAAGAAAGAAAGAAATGAGCTATCAAGCCATGAAAAAACATGGAGAAAAATGTATATTACTAAGTAAAAGAAGCCAATGTGAAAAGGCTATGTACTATGTAATTCCAACTATATGACATTCTGGAAAAGGCAAAAGTATGGAGACAGTAAAAAGATCTGTGACTGCCAGGAGTTTAGGGGGAGGGAAGGAGGGGAAATAGGTGGAACACAGGGGATTTTTAGGCAGTGAAACTATCCTCTATGATACTGTAATGGTAGATATATGCTGTCATACATTTTTCAAAACCCACAGAATATACAACATAAAGAGCGAATCCTAATGTAAACTGTGGACATTAGTTAGTAATAATGTATTAATTGTCTCATTAATTGTAACAAATGTACCACACTAACGCAAGATGTTAGTAACAGGGGAAACCATTACTACAGCTTCATATATTACAGGGGTGGGGGCAGGAATGAGGGGGCATATGGGGAACTCTGTACTTTCCACTCAATTTTTCTGTAAACCTAAAACTGCTCCAAAAAAGTCTATTAAGAAAAACAAAAAGAAAAAAATTAAACATATTAGCATTTATTATTAGTATAATTACTGCTTTTCAAATTATTATGCAGTTTCCCCAATACAAATTGTACACATACTCCTTCTCTCCAAGGATTCCCCCTATGCTGCTTCAAACACCGGAAAGGCCTTTGAAATATGGTAGCACATGGTAGCATTATACTTTCCTGGCCTCTTAACATTAGGTATAACTATATAATTTGTATGGAGTTAAATGTGTCAATTTCCAGATATGATTTTAAAAGCCATTCTATAATTTGCCGTATTTCCTGCTACAGTGCCTTGGACCACAGATGTTGAAATAAAACTGCCACCAGCTTCGGTCCTCAAGTGACTATGATGTACAGAGTTGCTCTGTCAACCTGTATTGACATGTTACTTGCGTGAGAAATCAACTTGTGTTAGTTCACTAAAAATCTGGGATTTTTTTGTGTGTGCTGCTTAACCTAGCCTATCCTAACTTACATTCCTATCAAATCCAACCTAATTTTCATAATTCCATTCAGATGACACATTATCCACAATCTTTTTGATTCTTGGATCTGAAAGCAATGTTTCTAGTCTTCTAATTCCCAGTAGTTTATCTGTACCTTCTAATGGCATTTAACACTTTAAATCTTGTATTAACACTTTAAATCCTATAATTATATCCATACATGCCTTATCTATCCTATAGAACATAATTTTTTAAGGGTCAGATTTATGTCTGATTATTTTAGTATATCTCAAGCACCTAGTAGAGTATGTGGCATACCTTTTGAATACTACACAGATTTTTTTCAGTAAAATGAGGTTCCTATTGCAGATTATATTGGTAGGTCCATCAAGACAAAGAAAATATCTGTATAAATAAAAGTTACTGTTTCTTATCAAATATTATGTTTCTTATCAAATGTTGTGTACAAAATATGAAATAGATATTTTCTTTCAGATTAGTTTTAAACTCTTAGACAACCCCAGTGTTCTTGATTCTGGAGGAGACAGTTTCTTTTTAATTTAAAACTATATCTCTATTCCAAGGAAATTTACTATAATCAATAGGTACTTTTAAATGTTAACAGAAATTCTGACTGATCTAGACAGAAACAATTCTAAGAAAGGATATTATTTTAAACTTGCTGAATAGATATTCTCTCATTGTAGGTCTTTTCTGCATATTTGGGTCATGGCTGGCAGAAATTTATGTTTCAGACATCCATCTGTTGTTCAACAAACAGCCTTGGGCATCTAAGGCAAAAACTAGAAGCTGTACCACTTCTGCCATTCAGCAAAATGAAAGTTTAAAAAATAATTTCAATCACAACAAACAGGAAACAGGCTAGCAGTGAAGAACTACCAGAATCAATTTTAAATCCATCTCTGAAAAAATTACATGCAACATTCAGGTTCCTTGTCTTCAAGGAATTATGAAAAATATTCTTCTGCATAAGAGTTTGCAATCTAGTTGGTAAAAAGAGCCTAGACATAAAAAGATGAATAACAATACAAAGAAACATCTACGAAATGTCAAATGAACAGTCTAGCAAAATGCAAAAGAATTTTAGTGTAGTCCTATGGATTGCTGGGAAAACTAGGATTTAAGCTGAACATTCAATTAAACAAACAAACAAGCATGACACCCTGATGATATCTGTAAAAGGGAGAGGAAAGGAAGGAGGGAGGCAGGGAGAGACAGAGACAGAGACAGAGGAAGACCTATCTGGAATATTAGCATGGGGCCAGATTATAGATGGCCTTGAAAGTCAGGGATAAAACTCTGATGTCTGTCTTATAGTAGTGGACAATGAAGAGCTCCTTCTTTGAGTTTTCTAACCTGGAAGGACATGTGAAAAGTGATCTTTCCAAAAGACTGATTTGGAAAACTCTGTAGGAGGGCTTAATGAGACTAGAAACTTAGATTCTGAAGAGAAAGATTTTGGGAATAAAGAACAAAAGTAAGTGACATTTTTTTTTTTCTTCTGAGAAAAGAAATGAGATGGAGGTATTTTGAAAGTAACAAAGGTTGAAGTAGGAAAAGTAACAAGGGCTATTTCTAAGGTTGGGAGGAGATAAGATAAGGGTATGGCCCCTTTTTTCTCAGTGAACAGAGTCATCTAGAAAAAACGAGGGTGCTGTAAATACAACTGAGACTTGAGGTATGTGGCAAATATCTGAAGTAACTGCTCTAAGAAATCTGATCCAGGAGCTCATAAAAGACAGCAATGAGGCTTGGTTTAACTTAGGAGGCATAAAATTTGTAGTGAACCTAAGTCCATGAATTCCTCCAGTTATTTCTAGTCAGAAGGAAAAAAAAAATCGAGATGAAACAACACAGTGGATCCAGAGAAAGTTGAGGAATTATAATAGAGGGCTCTAATGTTTTTAAAAAGTATCCATTAAAATGCCAAATCATAGCTTAATAAGGGGGAGGGAGGTAAAATCAGAAAGAAGATGATGTCCTGGCGTCTTGAGGAACTGGTGGAAAGTATCCGAAAAAGTGGAAGAACTAAGAAAAAAGATGATGATCTGAGTCACGATGATTGGGTATTTGACATTTTCACAGTAAAGGACTATTGGGTAGGTGACATTCTACCTCTCATAAACAGTCTAAAATTTCATTTTTAAAAGATTATACACTGATAAAATACTTCAGAAAATATTTTCTTCAAAGCCTCACACACACAAAGATTGGTCTGGTAATTCATCAAAGGAGAAAGAAGCCTGAAGAATGAGGAAAGGTGAGATTGGAGAGGATTTCTTTAAAAGAGGTACTCTAGAGGAAGTCCCTATATAAGAGAGTCTTTCTGAAAAGTATTCAAAGTGTTTGTCCCCTAGGAGTTTCAGGGACACAGAGACTGGTTGGAGAGGCTTCTGAAGAGTACTCAGAGAAGTTGTCCTCTAGGAGTTTTGAGGGACACAGAGTTGAGCTGGTGATGCATCTACATAGTTGAGCAGCAAAGATGCAGGGGGAATGACTGCTCTTCTGAGCTTACAGGGCAAGGGGTTGCGTGTGCTTACCTTAAGACCAATGAGAAAGACCCGTGAAAGAGAGCAAGACTCTGTTGTCTAGAAAGGGGTCTAGGCCAAAGAGGACAGCCTAGTGGGAGTGGGGCGATGCCGATCAGAGAGGAGCCAAAAGGGACTTAGGTTCAGAAAATGAGTTGTAGGCAACCCACAATAGAACACATCTCTCACTTCAAGGGAGCAGCAGGTAGGAAAGCCCTAGCAATGAGAAATCACTAAAAACCCACAAAAGGAAGCAGGGACAAGAGTCAAACTCCAGTATGTGCCCCTTCCAAACTACAGATTTCCCAGTTTGAAGCAGGTCTGAGCTGGTGAGAGGAGAAGCTTTGAACTGGCTGAGAGACTGAAACCTTGATATTAAATTGGACTAGATTTTTGATATTGAAAAAGAAGACTATTAATACCTCAGAAGACTGGAAAACCCATGAGTCACTCGAAAAAAGAAAATCCATCAGAGCTTGCTTAAAGGCACAGGGATGAAAGAATTAAGTTGCTTTCTATGTGCATCTTGTCTTGAATTCACGAACAAAATTTACTTAGATCGGAATAAAAAAGGAAAATTAGTCTTTTTAAAATAGTAGTCTGGGACTTCCCTGGTGGTCCAGCGGTTACGACTCCGTGCTCCCAATGCAGGAGGGCCCAGGTTAGATCCCTGGTCAGGAAAGTAGATCTGGCATGTGGTCTCTTCCACAATTATGAGCCCACATGCCACAGCTAAAAGATCCCGTGTGCCATGACTAAGGATCTTGCGTGCCGCAACTAAGGATCTGTGTCCATGTGCAACTAAGACCCGGCACAGTCAAATAAATAAATAAATAAAGCTTATTAAAAAAACAGTAATCTGGATAGTCCTTAAAGCATTTAATATAGAGAACAGATAAGACCATTTCTATTGTCTCCTTTTATTTAAATTAATTTTGTTTAAAGGTGTCAGTTTCAGACTACAGGATTTTTTTTCCCCCTCAAATTGCCATGGTGAGTTTAAAAAAAAGGCAACTAATTGTATTTGGCCCTATTAGGAAGGTTCCTATCTTAGGGAAGCTTTTTACTGATGAAGGAACACAAATACACTTGATAAATGTACAGAATGTCATGTTTCCAAATGCTGCTTTCATTAAGTCTGGGAAAAATGAGGAGGGGAAAAAGAGTAGGAAAGGAGAAAATTTGGGGATTTGGGAACAGCTAAATCCTGAAGAAAGAAAGTTTATCTCACAGAAAAAATCAGATTCATGAGTAGTACAACTCAAAAAGAAGCACTCAAAAAGAAATGGAGGATAAGATGGTACTTAATATAGTATTTATGCTGTAAACAGGTTAAAGCTTCCACATTGTCATTAAATGTCACAGGGAAAGGGTAGGAAAATGTCTAAATTATATACCACTTTGCTTTCTTTAAAAGAAAAAAAGTTTTCTAAAAATATCTACTTCATTCACAATCCTAAGATGACATGAAGTGGGGAAAAAATTGATTAATGATAACTAAACTAATGACTGGATGCTGGAATAAAGTTTGAATTGAGTTATTAAGTAATGATTTTTTGTTGGTGTGTGTATGTTGAAACCACTGCATTAAAATAAGAAAATAATGCTGAAACATCCCATGTTCATGACTTCCTTTGGACTATATATCTATGCTTTGGATCTGGTTCACAAATATCTGCTAATCTACATTTAAAAAACTGATTTTAGAAACAGAATTTACAGAATACCATTTGTCTTTAGAAGCTGAGAAAATAGTCCAGTTCCTCAGGAACACAAAAGTGAACTGATAAAATGCTTTGATGAAGTTTAAACTTTTCAAAGTGATTCTTAAAAAATTTAACCTCTATAAGCATACTTTAAAGAGTTTTCAAACCAGCGAAGCAGATAATCATTTGTAGCCATTACTGAAGGTACATTTAACAAAAAACCAACTTAACTTCAATGACGATATAACACTACAACAGAAACCTTTAAGAAACCTTCAGAGAAAACATTAAAATAGATTACACCTTAGGTGACCAGAGTTTAAATTTAGCATATGAATATGGTCCAGAGGAAAAAAGAGAACAATATATTAAAGCTAGCTAAAATAATTTGTAGAAGTCTGAAATCACAAAAGAACGTAGATGGCTGAGCTAGGTCACAGGTGGAAATACAGTGGAATAAAAACAGTTACATATATGGATCTTTATCTGTCAAGGAGGAGGGAAACATTTTTTAACTTTTCTATAGGTGAGGTAATAATTTCATACTCTTTGGTTAACAAACAAAAGAATTAACAAAAGAACTAACCCAAATGAATCTAAACTGCATGATAATTAGTATTTGATCCATTGATAGACAAGGTATTATTTTTGAATAAGAGGATTTTTTTACTGCAAAATAATGCTAATACTGAAAAAAATATACAAAATCTTCCAGTTTATACATAAAGTGGCTGACACTGCACAAATCAGAATATTCTTAAACTATCTTTGCAAAGAGACTGAATATGGTTGGTTTTAGTTTCTTTTTACAGTACAGGTTTTCAAAGCTTCACAACTCATGACAAACATTAGACAGTAATATTTGACTCAGCTAGAATACAATGCTTAATACCTAATTTAAAAAAAAAAATTCACTTCTAGATCCCTTTCCCTCACCTCCCTCCAAGTGCAACAGATTAGATTCTGCTGGGTCCACATAAATCATCTATGTTGTCAAGCAGCAGCTCCCTAAGCACAGACACATACTTCACTGAATTTTATAAAGAAAGGGCCTTGAGGAGTTACAGTCTATCTTTTAATACCTTAGAGTAGGACCATCCTTAATCGATTCATTTAAGAATTACCTCCAGGCTTTAGTCTCCTATTCATTAAAAAGACCAAAATAGATCCCACTTAACAATAAAAGTATTTTTCCTTTTCCTATTACTAGCAGTGTTTATTTATAATAGAAAAATTATCTGAGTTTCTACATGATGAACATCTAAAATGGCTTCAGGACAAAATCTGAGAAGCTTTTGCAACAAGGAATAGAGAATACCTATTTCAATATATGAAAAGTTTCTAAAATACAGGCTCTTGAATCAGGCAGATATGGGTTTGAATCACTGTTGTACCACTTACTAGCTGTGTAATGTTGAACTTCTTTGAACCTCATTTTTTTAATCCACAGAGAGGAGATGAAAAACAGTAACTACCATAAAGACTATGGTGAGGATTAAACGAGATTATACATTTTAAGTGCTTAGATAATGCTAGGCACATAGAGGTACTCAATAAATGTTAATTACTAATATTATTACTAGTAGTGAGGCAGGAGACAGATGGGCCCCAGTCTGAACAGCTGAGTTTCTCCCCTGTGGACAGATACTCCAAAACAGCAGGAGCGAGAGAAGAGCTGAGCCCTGCCCAGATGACAGATAAAAGACCACATATTCCTCATTCTCGAAGTCAAGGAGACCTTCCCAACTATACATGCGCAGAAAGGCTCCTCAAAGGTCTAAAGGGAGGGGGGGCGTCACCTCACAGTAAGTGATGTCAGGCTACCCATAGGCCTCTTCACCGGAATCCATCTTGGCTAAGAGATGCGCATGCACACATGGGAGGTTCCTGACATATACCAAATACGGACTCAGAACCAGGCAAGTCAAGATGATTGGCCAAAGGAAACCCAGAAGAAATGCCCCAAAGAAGTGATTCAAACTACCATGAGGGCGCGACTCACTCCCTCTGAGCCCACCCATGTGTCTATCCACACGTACCTTTTTTCCTCCTAATAAACACTTTACTTGCTTCACTACTTTCCAACTCTATGTGGAAATTCATTTCTACACAGCTGATGCGCCAGGGCCTGGTCCCTGGCCACTGGTCTAGTGGCTAGGATTCAGCGCTCTCACTGCCGTGGCTTGACTTCAATCTCTGTCTGGGAACCAAAATCCTGCTTCAAGCCGCTGCTGCAGGCCAAGGCCACCTGAGATCAGTAGGGTACTTTCTTATTTTTTAAATGTTCATTTTTTTGACCCAGAAATTACACTGAGAGTATATCTGAGCAAAAGAATATTGTATAGTACTTAAAAATCTCATTAAAAAAGAGTATTTAACACTATGGAAAATTGTCATATAATGCAGTTATATGAAAAAAAGTATGTAACAGAATGTATAATATAATTGCAATTTTTAGAGAGTAGGTTGAGATAGAATATACCACTAAAATATGAGCAGAAATATAAATACATTTAGGTGCTATAATTGCAGGTAATTTTAAATATTTTTCTTTATGTATTTAAAATTTTCCAAATATTCTACAATAACCATGTATTCCATTTCTAAGAAATTAAAAAACACACACGTAATGTATGTAATTTTTTTCTGACTTCAAATTTCTCCAGAAAAGTAGAGTCAGAGAAAAGAAAAAAGGAGAAAAAAAGAGTATGAAGCATTTTTTTAAAGCAATATTTTATATAAAGGATATTAGTTTTATTACACTAAAAATTTGCTATTCTGAATTATTACTCTCTAGCTTTAAACAAAACTCAAATAGAGTCTGACACCTCAGTTATATCAATTTAATCATATCTCCACACTAATATGTCCCTTGGAGATCAAGTTGTAATGTATTCTCCTAGTTAAGCAAATACTATTTAAGCTTTATAATAAAAGGAGACTATTAGATAGTGGAAATGGCCAACTAAAACTTATTAGTAAATTTATCACTTCATTATGTCTTAATTATTAGACTAAAGGATAATATTTTAAAAGGCAGAAAGTCTCTCCCTTGATGAACATGAACTCAGAGAAAGTAGATGGATCATTAAATCTTAAGTCCCAGGTTTTCCTGTAGCAAAACTGGTAGGGTAGCGAGCGGGTACGGATGCTGTCACCTGCAGAGTGAGAAGAGACTGAAAACAGGCCAAAGAAGCTTATCAAAAAGACCAAAAAAAAAAAAAGGCTAAGAAGGGAGAAAACCAGGAAGAGAACAGGTTCAACGACGGCAAGGAAGGAGTTTATAAAAAGGAAGTCGTTACCAACAGTATCAACAGCCACACAGAAGTAGAAAAAAGATGAAGCTGAGTAACTGAGGAAGATTGATGGGGACAAACTGAATCTATAGCTCAGAGAAGATCCTTGAGCTGTTGCTGGACAATTCCAGAACTTGGAAAGAAGAAAGGGAATATAGGATATCAGCAATCCAGAAATGCTATGGTACTGAACCTGAATCAGATGTCATCAACCTACCTTGAACCTGCCTGTGGGGTTGAAAGTCCTATTAGAGAAGAGTAAAGTCTGAGAGTGAATGATATTCTGTAGTTACAATAAGTGAATACTTCAGTTAGAGACAAAACTACGTGTAAGGAATTTAACAAGAGATTAGGGTCAAAGAAGTGGTTCTTTAATGTTAATAAGCATAATTATCACCTGTGGTGCTTACAATAATGCTGATTCCTGGGAACCATTCCAGAGATACTGATTTAGCAGATCTTCATGGGCCTTCCAAACTGCCTACGTAACAGAACTACTCTGGACGATCCTAGTGCAGGTGGTTTGTAGACTATACTTTGAGGAGAAATCACCGACATTTGGGCTACGTAGATTGACAAGTGATGAAAATCTCAAACTATGATGTAAATCAGAAGATCAAAAAAATTTTTTTGATAAATAAAGCACAAGAAGAAATAAAGTGGTGTTCACCTAACCTATTAAAGTTAGTTAAAGGTAGTTCATACGGTCCTGTCAAAATAAGAACTGAAGCTAACAATTTAACATAGAACAGGACTGGACTAAGCTGGGGCTATGGGGCAGTGGGAGGATAGTGTGAACCACAGTCTTATAATCTGCCTTACTTAGCATTTTACCAGCAGAAAATATGTTAAGAACAGCATATTTGATATTTCCAGAAAGGGATATTCCACTTTTAAGGTAACATAAAGATAAACAAATAGAGAAATTTATACGCTATGATTAAGGAAGTATATTATTAATGGTTTCTTCCACTGGGAATCAAGGGAGCAGGTGGCACAGAGAGAGAGGTATGGGATGTAAAGATAGGGTTCTAAAGAATTTACATGTATAAATCACTGCCCTTTAACTCTTACATATAAAGCACATATTGAGATTCTACATTTTTAAAAGAAAGACATTAGTAGCACCTGAGAACGAGTACAAATTTCCTTATTTACTTAAGAATGAGGATTTCTCTTGGCACAAATGCTTGTAAGACATACTGAAGGCACATAATCATTTTATGACATTCTAAATGTATTTACACAGTATGCCCTAAGAGCTAATTACCTTAATTTCCAGATTCCACAGGAATGTAAAAGTGCTAGCCCGTAACTTCCCACATTTCCATCCTTAAAAGTATTCAAATGTTTATACAATAAAAGGATGTGTTGCTGATATATATGCCTGTTCTCTAAAAGCTATTCGTTAGGCTTGATGAATCTTCTGTTATCAAAAACTGTATACACGTTGACAAAGTGAATTCATAAGTTATCTCAAAGCTGTCTTTTGTGGTTCATTACTTTTAAATTTTATTAACTTTTTATTTTCATTTCAGTTTCAAGTTTATAGTTTTCATGACCTTGACACAGAAATAATACCCCTCCTGTCTATGGGAAATTTCTTTGATATTTCTTCACCTATTAAAATATGTCTTCAGTTAAAAACAAGTTTCCCTAAAAGGGAACTTTTGCCTGTATCAGTTATGTCTTTTCCTATTATTCAATACTTGGTAGAGCCAGTGGTTTAAATATAATAGTAAACCTTTACTTTCTAAATATCATTCCTTCTACTTACAAAATAAACACATTAGTATATGATGAGTGCGATTCACAGAGCACCATAATTCTGTATTTAATACGAAATAGTCAGTCATCAATATAAAAAATACCAACTATTTGCTAATGTTATACAATAAATTTAGAAGAAATACCTTACAGAATAGTATATAATTTTAAAAGTTTGGAGAGCTATAAGTGCCTTAGTTTAAAAATAGATTAATTATAAAAATAGCTTTCAATGCCTCTTAAACTCTAGCAAGAAATGAAAACAAATGGACCTTTTCGTGAATGAAAAAGTTAGACATGACCTTACTCTATTTAATGTGAAACTCTGAGAGAGACAAGAAAGATTTTTACTTGGTATATGTGAAGATAAAAAATAAAACACAGAAAACTGTTCTTCAGATTCCTTTTAAAAAACATTTTTTACATTTGAAAAATCAGAACATTATCACTGATTTTGAACTCTTCTCTCTGTGGCTAAAATTATTGCTTATTTATTTTAAAAATTAATTTATTTATTTGTTTTTGTATTTTTTTTGTCTGTGTTGTGTCTTCGTTGTTGCGCGTGGGCTTTCCCTAGTTGCGGTGAATGGGGGGCTACTCTTCGTTGCACTGTGCGGGCTTCTCATTGTCATGGCTTCTCTTGTTGCGGAGCACGGGCTCTAGGCGCGCGGGCTTCAGTAGTTGTGGCTCGCGGGCTTAGTTGCTCTGCCGCCGCATGTGGGATCTTCCCGGGCCAGGGCTCGAACCCGTGTCCCCTGCATTGGCAGGCAGATTCTTAACCACTGCACCACCAGGGAAGCCCAATGATTGCTTATTTTTAAGAATAAGAAGATGTGTCATTTACTGAGTGCCTCTATTATTCTAAATATTGCCATTAAACCTTTCACAAATGAGTAACCTGAAACTCACTGAAGTGAAGCAACTTGCTGAAAGTCACAAACATTGCAAATGGTTAATATCTGAACACAGTTTGCTTCTTTTTCAAAGCTCATAAAGCTCTTTCCTCTACAACACACTGCATACTTTGACTTTCTGTGCGTTTTAAATTACTCAATATTCTTACTCAACAATGCCTCAGATTATAACTCCATAAATTTAATGGCAAATTTTTATGGAAAAAAGAAATATTATCACAAAGAAATAAACTACTTATAGATACACATCCTAATTTGAGAGATGTCAAAAACTGAGTGTCTTAAAATGTAACATAGCATAACACACTAACTCCTAATCTGTAGTTTCTTATTAACCTTGATAAGATTCTATCAGAAAATCAAGACTAGAATGCTTAAATATATTTGATTTCCAAACTCAATTTCATTAACTGAGTTCATACTTTTAATTTTCTTAGCTTAGATTTAAAGAAGTCTAAGTTTTAGCAAAAGGGTACTTCTTAAACCACAATACATAGGTCAGAAAGACAATTTTTTAAGAGAAGTAATTCTACAAAATGATGAAATAGTAAAACTAAATGTTAAAATTAGAAGTAACTATCTAACTGTAACTACATCTAGAATATATGAATTCTCACTCTGTTTTCTGAAGCTAGGATTTAAGTCATTCCTATCATTCAGGTGTTACTTTCACAACTCTGGGAATGGGCTCACTTAATTCAACTAAGACCATCTCTGCAACGAACAATGTCTCTCACACTCACATTACATATGAATACTAAAATAACATGCTTACATAAATAATATATTCTACATTCCATCTTGGTATATTATATAACCCAAAATTAGTATGTCAAATGTTGGGCTAATAAGGTAAAAATATTCTTATTAACTTTTTAAAAGCTGTAATGAAATATCCTTCAGCTTAGCCATCAGATTTTTAGTAGGTAACTTTTTCTCCAAAATAAAAATAAAAAGATAAAATTTTTAAACCAAAGGATAGTATGAAGTTAGTGAGCTCTAAAAGTTAGTCCTATATATGGCACCCTACGGTACTTTGATTATTTATCTCAATTATGATTCAGTTTCTCATCATATGGTATTCCACAGCATGATTTACAGCACGCTATGTAAACACGTCAAGCCCACATGCCATGTGAATTAGAAAATGGCTTGGTTTTCCCAGTTTGTAGAAAGTGTAACTTAAAAGATGATGTAGTCTTTCCAATTTTTCAAAATATTAATACAGAAAACATCTGTATAATTTTAGAGGTTCTAATCATTTTCTTTCTCTATAAATATGCTGAGATATATAAAAATGGACGTCATAAACACTAACAAATTTTATCTGGAGGAAAGAAATCCTGTTTTTGGAAAGATTCTTAAGGAATACCTGACCATGACTTATTGCAGTATACCAGTGTGCTTAATGTGTATTGTACAGTCCCCATGAAAATTACCCTAGGTTAAAGAACTAACAGATCAGTGTAGATTCCAATTCTGTTATAAAGAATAACCATAAACAATCTGTTTTGTTGAAAATTGCGACTTGGTGAAAATATTACCTATAGACAGGGTTCAGAAACATGTCTAGGACAATCAAGTAAACAACTTTTTTGAGCAGGCAATAATGACAAATAAAAAGTTCAGTTCAGTACATAAACATTCAATTTAAACAAATAACACTATTTTTTTTTTTTTAAAGCACAGTAGCATCTATAGTTAGTAGAATTGTTAATGGCTATAACTTTTTACTGAATTCATGAAACACTGTTACTAGTCTCAAAGTACAGCACTCTATTAGGAATTAAGACTTAAAAGACATTTATACAAACAATTTTGCCTGCCAGGAAAAATGCTAGAGTAACCAGCAACAGCCAGACTTGGCCTAGGATAAGGTACAAGATCACCTGGAAGTGTTTGGGCTTTATACCACACACTAGCAAAGATGAAATCTAAAGTTTAAATATTTAACTATAGCCATCATCAAGGATAACCACACCATAGTTTTAATTCTCAGACTTTTAGTAAGTCTACAAACTACCAAAGATTTTCCTATGGGATTCTAATTTAGGACACTGTATAAACAACTTTTCTCCAGACTTTACATAACTGTATCAGTAAAAAGGCAAATCAAAAAACTCAGTAAAGCTTGATAAAACATATTGTTATAACCTCTAATGTCACACAAGTCCTAGAAGAATACTGAATTAAGACAGTTAAGTGGTATAAATTTTACCTGGAAATGACTTATCTGTCAACTGTGCTAAATTTAGAAACTTAAAATCTAACCTAATGCCAGATAAAATCCCAGAGGTCAAATGAATAGTTAAAATATTAAAAAGTCCTTTTTTATGGGTCAGTTATATGATTCAAATTTAAAAGAACTTTAAAGGATAATTCATTTTATTTTTTCATAAATCTTCATAATACATAAAACTCAGACATTTAATTTCCAGTATCACCAGGTTCAATTAAGTGTGCTTGTTTAATGTATTGTGGCAAGATACTCCTTGGAGAGATTGTTCTGTTCAGTTTTTAAAGAGGCAAAATTCTCAATGACTGTTTTACTTGATAGTAAATATTTATATATGTCATTTGACGCAAGCATTTCAGTTACAGAATTCTAGCTGCTCAATGCAAAAAAAAATTGGAAAAATAAAACAAAAATTTAAAAAAATCATACTTCCCTACTCAGGGATTTCTAATACAACTGATTATCAAAAAGTACCACACTTGCCTGAGCTGGTGTGTCATGCATTTGTAGTGCCAGAAAATCTTCCATAAGAATTTAGATGAGATTTTTATGCATATGAAGTCAACTTATTACCACTCAACAAGAGTACTATACTAGAAAGATCAAGTAAGAGTGGACCAAATGGAGGTCTCCAAGCTAAGATAGCTCATCTTGTAGTATTCAGACAATGACCTGTCATGTACACCTTTTGGTTTTTCACAAAACAGAATGTGAACAGGGATGAAAAGCTAGAATCATAACTGGCACAGTCACTGTAAAATATATGATGTGTATTTAAATTCTCAGTGGCACCTGTGAATATATATCACTTGGATGATGTCCTTTTAAAAGAAATATTTATAGTAATACCTGTTCATTTAACCATGCCAAAAGAAGTTATCTTCATTTGGGGTGTTTCAGTACACAGAAGATGTTGAGATCTATATCAAGTACACCCTAGAAAAAAGAGAATAGTGAACTGTGCCCTATATTAATACAGAAAAAGAGGGAGAGGGCTCAGATCAATAAAATTAGAAACAAAAAAGAAGTTACAACGGACACTAGAGAAAGAGAAAGGATCATAAAAGATTACTACAAGCAACTATATGCTAATAAAATGGACAAGTTCTTAGAAAGGTACAATCTCCCAAGACTGAACCAGGAAGAAATAGAAAATATGAACAGACCAATCACAAGTACTGAAATTGAAACCGGGATTAAAAAACTCCCAACAAACAAAAGTCCAGAACCAGATGGCTTCACAGGCAAATTCTATCAAACATTTAGAGAAGAGTTAATGCCTATGTTTCTCAAACTATTCTAAAAAATCTCAGAGGAAGGAACACTCCCAAACTAATTCTATGAGGCCACCATCACCCTGATACCAAAACCAGAAAAAGATACCACACACACAAAAAAAGAAAATTACAGGCCAATATCACTGATGAACATAGATGCAAAAATCCTCAACAAAATACTAGCAAACCAAATCCAACAATACATTAAAAGGATGATACACCATAATCAAGTGGGATTTATCCCAGGGATGCAAGGATTTTTCAATGTCTGCAAATCAATCAGTGTGATATACCACATCAACAAATTTAAGAATAAAAACCACATGACCATCTCAATAAATGCAGAAAAATCTTCTGACAAAATTCAACACCGATTTAGGATAAAAACTCTCCAGAAAGTGGGCATAGAGGAAACATACCTCAACATAATAAAGGTCATATATGACAAACTACAGCTAACATCATACTCAATGGTGAAAAGCTGAAAGCATTTTCTCTAAGATCAGGAACAAGACAAGGATTTCCACTCTTGCCACTTTTATTCAACATAGTTTTGGAAGTCCTAGCTATGGTAATCAGAGAAGAAAAAGAAATAAAGGGAATCCAAATTGGAAAAGAAGAAGTAAAACTGTCACTGTTTGCAGATGACATGACACTATACATAGAAAATCCTAAAGATGCGACCAGAAAACTACTAGAGCTCATCAATGAATGTGGTACAGTTGCAGGATACAAAATTAACACACAGAAATCTGTTGCATTTCTATACACTAACAACAAAAGATCAGAAAGAGAAATTAAAGAAACATTCCATTTACAGTCACATCAAAAAGAATAAAATACCTAGGAATAAACCTACCAAAGGAAGCAAATATCTGTACTACGAAAACTGTAAGACACTGATGAAAGAAATCAAAGATGACACCAACAGATGGAAAGATATACTGTGTTCTTGGATTGGAAGAATCAATACTGCCAAAATGGCTATACTACCCAAGGCAATCTACAGATTCAGTGCAATCCCTATCAAATTACCAACGGCATTTTTCACAGAACTAGAACAAAAAAAATTTTACAACTTGTATGGAAACACAAAAGACCCCAAAGAGACAAGGCAATCTTCAGAAAGAAAAATGGAGCTAGTGGAATCCCACTACCTGACTGCAGACTATACTACAAAGCTACAGTCATTAAAACAGTATGGTACTGGCACAAAAACAGAAATATAGATCAATGGAACAGGATAGAAAGCCCAGAAGTAAACCCATGCAGCTACGGTCAGTTAATCTAAGACAAAGGAGGCAAGACTATACAATAGAGAAAAAACAGCCTTTTCAATAAGTGGTGCTGGGAAAACTGGAGAGCTACATGTAAAAAAATGAAATTAAAATATTCTTTATTACCATACACAAAAATAAACTCCAAATGCATTAAAGACCTCAATGTAAGACCAGATGCTACAAAACTCTTAGAGGATAATATAGGCAGACACTCTTTGACATAAATCACAGCAATATCTTTTTTGATCTGTCTCTCCTAGAGTAAGGGAAATAAAAATGAAAATAAACAAATAGAACCTAATCAAACTCAAATCTTTTGCACATCAAAGGAAACCATAAACAAAACAAAAAGACAACCCACAGAATGGGAGAAAATATTTGCAAACAATGAGACTGACAAGGGATTAATCTCCAAAATTTACAGACAGTTCATGCAGCTGAATATCAAAAAAACAACAACCCAATTGAAATAACAGGCAGAATACGTAAATAGACATTTCTCCAAGAAAACATACACGTGGCCACTAGGCACATGAAAAGATGCTCAACATCGCTAATTATTAGAGAAATGCACATCAAAACTACAATGAGGTACCACCGCACACCAGTCAGAATGGCCATCATTAAAAAGTCTACAAATAACAGGGACTTCCCTGGTGGCGAAGTGGTTAAGAATTGCCTGCCAACGCAGGGGACATGGGTTCAAGCCTTGGTCTGGGAAGATCTCACATGCCGCAGAGCAACTAAGCCTGTGTGCCACAACTACTGAGGCTGCACTCTAGAGCCCATGAGCCACAACTACTGAGCCCACATGCCACAACTACTGAAGCCCTCATGCCTACAGCCCATGCTCCGCAACAAGAGAAGCCACTGCAATGAGAAGCCTGCTCACCGCAACGAAGAGTAGCCCCCACCTGCCACAACTAGAGAAAGCCCACATACAGAAACGAAGACCCAATGCAGCCAAAAATAAATAAATTTATTAAAAAAAAGTCTACAAATAACAAATGCTGGAGTAGGTGTGGAGAAAAGGGAACCCTCCTACACTATTGGTGGGAATGTAAATTGGTACAACCTCTATGGAGAACAGTATGGAGGTTCCTCAGAAAACTAAAAATAGAATTACCATATGATCCAGAAATCCCACTCCTGGGCATATATCCAGACAAAACTATAATTCAAAAAGATATACACACCCCAATGTTCATTGCTGCACTATTTACGATAGCCAAGAAATGGAAGCAACCTAAATGTCCATCGATGGAGGAATGGATAAAGAAGATGTGGTGCATATATACAATGGAATATTACTAAGCCATTAAAAAGAATGAAATAATGCCATTTGCAGCAACATGGATGGACCTGGAGATTATCATACTAAGTGAAGTAAGTCAGACAGAGAAAGACAAATATCATATGATATCGCTTATATGCAAAATCTAAAAAAATATGATACAAACAAACTTATTTACAAAATAGAAACAGACTCAGACTTAAGAGAACGGACTTATGGTTACCACGGGGAGAAGGGCTGGGGGAAGGGATAGTTAGGGACTTTGGGATTGACATGTACACACTGCTATATTTAAAATAGGCAACCAACAAGGACCTACTGTATAGCACAGGGAACTCTGCTCAATACTCTGTAATAACCTAAATGGGCAAAGAATTTTTAAAAGAATACATGTATATGAATAACTGAATCACTTTGCCTTACACCTGAAACTAACACAACATTGTTAATCAACTCTACTCCAAAATAAACTAAAATTTTAAAACAAATACAATATTAAGTCTATATCATATGTAAGTATACAACATAATTTTAAAGTATCAGTTTGTTGAGGTTTGCCTTGGGTTATATGCCTTGTGTATATTTGTTTTAAAACTGCAAAACCATTAATTTTTAGCTTAAAAACTTTTTAATAACTGAAGAATTTGTAAAATACATAAAACAATGGTTCTTATTCCTGACCACTCATTAAAATAATTTTAGAAGCTTGTAAAAAATAAAAATGTCTGTCTTCGATCCCTCTCTCTCCCCTCCTTCCTGAACAATTCAATCTAAAAGCCATCAGGTTATGGCAAGCAAAGAAGGTGTCCATGCAGCAGGGGAATGGAGGGTGATAGGAGATTAGTTTTGCATCAGGGGATTAATCTTATAATATATATCAAGGATAATGGGAGCCAGTTTTCAGTGAGGGAGTTATAAACATGAAAAGGGAAAAAACCAGAATGGTTTCCAATATCTATGAAGACAAAGAAAAGTAAAAGTGTATGTCTATGAATGTACATACATACATCTAGTCCTTGGCTATGTCTACTGAGAAGACCTAGGAGAAGCAACATCCCAGTAACAATGAGCACATCTAGTACCATGATCTTAGTTTCTAAATACCATTTTCCACTAAAAGGGAAGCAGAGCTCCTTGGAGAAATCACTGGTTCCAGGAGTAGGGGAAGGGAAAGAACAAGTTGAGCCTAGAACACCTTTAGTAAGGAAGCACTCAAAGATTTCTGGGATCATGTGAAAAGAACACAGAAGCCAGCCTGAAGTGGCTCTCATTAGCCAAATTTGAGACAATTCAAACATCAAAATAAATAATGATAATAACCAATATAACCCACTGAAAACAGAAAATGAAAGTCTGATAAGGAATAGGCTATTTACACAGTCTCAAGGTTCTTCCCTACAAATTACTTATTAATTAGAAAGGGGAAGAGAATGGAGAAGACTTGCAGAGAACTCCTCAGTCAAGTGATTAAAGTTAACATCACCATTTATGGTTCATATTGAAATCATGTGTCACCTGATAGAATGCATACTGCGTCACATCTGTGGTATTTTTATCAGAGATGCACAAAATAAATCTAACCACAAGAAAAGATCATAAAAATGCAAAGTAAAAGACAGTCTACAAAATAACTGCCCTGTAATCTTCAAAAGTGGCAATGAAATGACAGTCAAGGAAAGACTAAGGGACTTTCCAGATTAAAGACTGAAGAAACATAAAAACTAAATGCAACGAATGATTCTGTATTGGATCATTTTGCTATTAAGGACGTTACTGGGACAAATGGCAAACCTTGAATGAGGTCTGAGGATTAGACGGTAACAGCATATCAATGTTAATTTCCTGATTTTCTCAGTTATATTCTGGATATGTAGGAGGATGAGAAAACACTGACAGATGTAAAGCAGTGGTGTGTCAAAAAGACTTTCAGGAAGATTACTCTAGTAGCAGTGTGGGACTATGATCTCCAAACACTGTTGTTGATGTACCCCAATACTAAAATATTTTAAATACATACCTTAATAAGTACATATGTGTGAAGTTATATACCTATTCTACAGCAGTAACCTGTTACGTACATTAGAAAACACACTCAGACATAGAAATTAAAATGGGATGCTACATAGAATTAATTTAATTAGTCATCTTGTCTATCTCCTGAGGTACAAACACTTCATTTTGAAGGAACCTAGTGAAGAGAACGGATAAGAGAGGAGATGAGTCTGGCAGACTTATTTAGATAGCCTCTAAAATAGGAGGAACTGATAGAATGAGGAAAAGGTGAGGCACTGAATCAAGGCAGTAACAGTGGAGAAAAGGAGCAAAGAGTAAACCAGAGAAATATTTAAGGAAGAACACTTTTACAGGACTCAGCAAGTGATTTTCTATTTGGGACAGGATGAAGAAGACTTGAAGATGATTCCAGGTATTTGGCTTGGGAGAATGGATGAAAGTAAAGATGAAAGAAAAAATAAAAGATGGGTGAGGTGGAGGAGAAAGAATAAAATAACATTGCTTTTCCAGGCATATAGCATTCATTTGTAACAGTATTTTCACAACACAGCAAAGAGCAAGAGAGAAAAACCTAATGCATGGTGATCAGTAGCAATGAACTAGCCCCACTGAATAAAAACATAGCATACTGTCTTGGATAGCTGCTGCCTTAGTCAAGTATCTTTGAAGCATAGCCTATGGGAGAAAGTATATTTTGTGCATGTGTTTGAATGTGTGTAGATTTGTGTCTCCGTGTGTGTTACATGTAATGTATATATCTGAATCCATGTAGCTGGTCATTTTTCATGAAATCTAAAGTGACTACCTAGGTTTATGAAGGATTGATAAGGCAGAGAAAGTCTTATCATGCCATACTTTGTGGATCTGGGTAGAATAAAAGTCATTCTATATAAAAATATTGAATCATTATGTTGTATATCTGAAACTAACATAATAAGTCAATTATATCTCAATTAAAACATCATTCTACTGCTAGGTAAATTGTTATTAAATAAATATCATTAATTTATTATCATTAATTATATATTATTAATTTAATATAGTATATTTTACCTTTCATGAGCTAAAGCTTAATATGGATTGAGATATGATGAATCTTGTTAGACTTTTGTGGAATTTCTATACTTTCTATAATTAAAAGCAATAGGCAGGATTAGCGACAGAAGATTTTTGCTCTCATAAAGGTTACAGCAAAAATACCCATTACTTGAAAGACAAAGTCATATATACATTATGCTGCTCAGAGTATACATGGCGATATTTTAGAGTTTCCCCTGGTATGCAAAATTTGGAGACAATGTCAACAGTTAAATAATACTTAAAGTGCAATGCATTTTCAAGTACATTTTCAACTACACACCCATACCATATATAATCTAAAATTCTAAGCAAAATAAATAATTTATTACTTGGGAGTCAAATTTTTATAATAAATGTTAAGACTTCTTGGACTTAATAATCCTGACTACCATAAAGAAAGAAAGTTGGATATATATTTTATGGCTATAACAATTTTATATTCACTTTTCCCCACCTAAATTTATTGGCAACTGATTCCTTTCTCCTGGCAATAACTACTTCTACCTTAGCTTTTCATACTATTAAAATAAATGAACATGGCAAATATACTTAGTATTACCTAAAAAATACCATTCTACCAAAGCAAATAGAGCAGGATGAAGGACAAGCAAAATATATTAACTTTTATTGTGGATTTCTTTTAGGCCCCCAAATGATACTAATTTTCTTGACTCAGATGTTAACAATATACTGCTTTCTGAATTTAAAAGCTTCTGCAGCAATTTACTGAATTATAAAGCAAGACATTATCTATCAATGTTTTCTTCTTGGGACCCAATACTAGCAAACACCTTACAAGAGAAAATGTAAACAGAAATTTACTTGTCAGGAATAATGCTTTCAAAGTGAGCAAAACAGAGTTGATGTAACATAAGTATTCAAGGGAATGAATTAATTTTCCTTAACTTTCAGCTTAACTATTATATTAAGCTTAATTTTTCATTGGAAAAAAGTAGAAGTATGTAATATTCACCTTGATATGATAAAAATACAAATCCATTTCACTGCTGTAATCCTTACAATAAACTGCTGTGACATTCATCAGTTAGATACCATATTTGGATATTTTAAAAGTCTTGGCTGTTTATATCTGGGATTCATTCAATCACAGGTCAAACACAGTACAGCTAACACAATGCAACTTTTCTAACAATGTGCCTTCCTAATGGATTTCCATTCAGAGTCCAAAGATCTTATTCTCTGGTAGACAGGGAAAAGCAAAATACAAGAACATCTCAATGGCTACTGGCATGCACCTACTGCACTTACAAAATATTCATTTTGTGTATTCCCAACATATGTGAAATGTCCTCTTGCATTTTCAATGTTCATTAACAAAATTACTATATAACTTAACAAAGGCACTCTGCAGTTAATTCAGTGCTACATATTTACAGTAGTATAAAACCTTTTCAAAAGAATGTATACAAAAAGGCTTATTTATAAAATGCAATAAATCTTTTTTCAAAAATTGCTTTCCTAATTGCTTTTTGAGGGTAGAAGAAAACCCCAAACAAAAAACACACTTAGAAAAATTATATTATACCATAAAGAGTCCCATAAGACAACTATTTAAAATCTATAGTACACCATTATTTTTTTCTCATTTAAATACAATTTCTGGAAAACATTTTTTAATTATGTAATAAAACTTTTTGATATTAAATACGCTCCCTCTTAAATCTGGGTCTTAATAAAATAACTGTAAAATAATTCTTGATATTGTATAGTTTAAAACCTTGAGCAAAAATGCTTGATTATTAAATAAAATGCATAAGATTCTATATTAATAATCATTATACAAATTTGTAAAATTTTTAATAAATTTGGTTATTTAAAAAACCCTTTAAATAGCCTTTTTTTTCCTATAGCCAAATGCTTTTCTGCAGTTTTTAATAAATAAACTTTTACAGATGGCTTCTGTGGTAAGCTGGAGTAAATCATTTTAACTGATAAAAAGAATATTTTTGATTCCATGATCAGACAGGAATTCAGTATCAATTTTAATTCACTCTAGGAAAAACAAATGCACTTCAGTGGCATTTAGGAGAGATGGCTTGAGGTCCATATTACAATAGACACTTAACTTCTGTTGTCTATTTAAAGAAGAATAATTTGATTAACCCACAGGTGACCATATTGTCTTAGTTCAAATATATTTAATATTTCTGTCAAATAAGTCAAAGCATCAGGGGTCCAGCTATTTACTCACACACTTAAAAAAAGCATATAATAATCTTAAAATGTCGATCATCACAATTTAAGGTTATAATATTGATATTCAAAAGATTTCAATAGTTTATTATTGGAGATAAACTACGAAACAACCTTATTAGATATTTCATCCTTTCTACTTATCTAAAATAATTACAAGAAAAAATTTTTAGGATATAAAAACTAGTTTTCTCAAAGAGCAAACCTTATAGAACCTTCACAATATACCTACTATATCTTAAGATGAGTCATCTATAAAATTGGATTTTACTGGTTATTCCCTAGGGGTGGTAAATTAGCAGAGGGTGACTTTTTTGGCTACTAGAGAACTATTTAACATGCTACAGTAATATAGACAATACACAAAACAGCTAAAGTATTTCATAGAGAAAATTTATATAATTCAGTAGAGCTCTGTACTCCTTAATTTAAGGGCAATAAAATCATCAAGGCAATATATTCTTAAAGTGCATAGAGTGAACTGTTGGTCCTTCATATTCCAATTCTCTTTAAAGTTAGGAAGCTGTTGGTGAGATACAGAAAAGCTATCAAAATAAAGAGAAACAACACTTTTTCTTATAAGTTTCTCCCCTTACCTTAGAAGATGAAGAATCACACTCCTGACATATCCATCCATAGCCTGTTTGTTTAGGAGACTTTTTCAAAGGAGGATCCAAACAACCAAAATGGTAGCACAGTCTGCATTCATCACACCTGCAGGGTAAACAGATTTACAGTATATTTAAATAATATTAAAAAACACCTTTTTCAGAGAAAAACAGCAAACTACTGTATATTTCAACTGTAACACTGTTAATTCTATCCTTAGCTGACAAGATTATTAAATTAATGTTTATGAAAAAGACAATCTAAACCTGAAATAAATGCTTTAGGAAAAACAAAATACCAAAACAATAAAATAAACAAAACAAATATCATTCAGAACATTTTGATAGTAGAAATGTTAACAGCATAGGAATAAATTTATATGTATAACCCTATGTGTTCAAAACTAACAAACATTAACATTTTCAATTTTGAACTTCAATAATAATCACTTGCCCATTAGATGGTTTTAAAAGTAATATAAGATACATATAATTCAAGATTATGAATTCAATCTAATATATTGTGGTTATTTAAAAAAACTTTCAAATCTAATGAATTCTACTAGGCTACACTAAGCTTAATTCTATACAACTGATATACCTCATCACTCTCTTTCTCTAAGTTAAGGTAGATTGTAAATAAAATTTCTAATGTTTATAGCATGCTAACATAATCTACAGCAAATAAAAACCATTCTAAGAAGTTTATTTTCTAAAATATAAATTTTCTCAAAAATTTACCTGTCACTTTCAGTGCAATTGGTTTTTCAAAGTACCTCCTAGTACATTTTAAAGCTTATTAACAAATGTTTTGATAGTGTCTTTGCCACCTATGATGTACAAAATCTAAGAAAACTATCATACCTATTCTTCGTTTCAGACAATCTCATCCTGCTGACAATGAAGAAAGATCTGTATTATTTCAGTGTTTTTTAAAAAGAATTTTGCATCAGTTGGAATAACAAGACCAAAATTTAACAACAAATAACAAAGATGTATACATTTTATAGAAAGGGTTATATTCCTCTTATTCTTTGTGCTCTTTTTTTGTAAGTTAAAAAAATAATACTTTCTCCAAACCAATCTGTCACATTCTCTTTATATATAGTTACTCTTATTGATTTAAACCTAAAAAGTTGAGGAATCCATAACTAAGAAAGCAAGGAGGATATTTTATAGGACATATATTACTTAAAGTACAAAATTACTCTTAAATAACTTTTATTAGAAAAAAAGGAGAAGGAGTTATTGTGATAAACAACATGCAAAGAAAAGCAATTTATTTTCACAATAAAGGGAACTATAAATCTACATTTATAGTAAAAATTTCATGTCATGCTATAAAACCCAATCTCCCAAAGACCCATTTCAGAAATCAAAAGTTTCAGAAAATTAAGCAACTTAGCTAAGTTATTCAGGTATAAAGAAGTTTAAAACACAATTATATGTCTTAAGTTTAGGCACTCCTTCCTCTACAACTTCCTTCTCATAAACCAAATAAACTTATGTACTTTTCCAAAAACCTTCACTTAGACTCAAGAGATGGACTTGAATAAAAATGTTTACTATAATAATTCTAGCTGTACAAAAAAATCAAATCAAATAGGAATAACAAACAGTACTTTATTTACTATGCCAATATTATAAATAAACCATCCAAAAATATATTTAAAAGCACTTAAAATGTTTAAATACCTGTTGTTCTAGTATTAAGAAAAAATAATAGATAATATATAGCTAACATCAAACATTACATAAAACTAAATGGCAAGCCCACAAAATTTTGTTCTTCTCAACTCAACTTATTTACCCTTCAATAGTTAAAATTCCAATTACATTAAACACATAGTTAGACGACCCTTCAGAGTATAAGCATTTATGAGTTATGAGAAGGTTGAGATTTCTAGTTAGCTGAGGGCGTATTCCTTCAAGCATGGAAACAAGTATTTCAGTCATCTTTAATGGGAAATTTAAAGAGAATCACATTCTTTGCTTCATCAAGGAAATCCATTACATATAATTTACTCTATCTTTATCATTCCAGGGTCACAAGTATGAGTAATAGATGCTGCTACATGTCTAACAGTGTGACAGCCTTTTGTGTTTGGACATGAGTATCATCAGTCTGCTGTTCTGTTTGAATTCTTGTATTCAACTTTTATAGGTCCTCCTCACTTGCTTAAAAAATATCAGTCACTACTTTCTGATATTGTCAGTGTTATCTGTCTAAGCAGCATTTCCCTGACAGTAAGTTTAAAAAAACATGAAAATGAGAAATACTAACTACATGGACTCAATTTGGGTTAACTATAGTCTTTTTTGCTTAACTTAGGGTTTTTAAGCAAGTTTAGATTGCCAATAATCTGGGCTTTTGATAAGTGAAGAGTTATAGTATTAATGCTTTCCTAGTTCATATCAAATTACAACCTAATTACTGCATATTTACTTTATAAGTCTATGCCATAATAACTTGCAAATTATGGTTTCTAGTGTACAACTAGAGTCAAACACTATGATGAATATAAAGGTGAATCATAATTCATTACCTTTTACCTTCATGTACATGTGGTTCTTGCTGGTGTGTGTGTGTGTGTATATGTATTATGTATATGTACATATATATATTTCAAGCTAATAAATTAAGAACAAGTTTGCAACATTGATATAGTTCAAATTTGTAGCTGATTTCAATTAATTGTAAACTCAAGTTATCTTTCAGCTCAATAATAAATGCAAAAGGGAAAAGACTTTATATGCTAGATTTGTTAGAAGATAATGTTGAAGTATATGCCATTTGGAAATGACCTAATCCTTACTGATTCCTTCATTAGTGATACTTTTTAGAATGACTTAGTCTACACATGGAACTCATGTACTAGTGATGGGTTCCAGAGGAAAGGAAGAATTTGCTTGTTAGAATCAGGGGTGACATGGGAGTTCTCTCAAGTTATAGCTCACTCAATGGTAAATAGAAACTGTAATTCCAAGACTAAGTAGCAAAAAGGAGTAGTTAATACACTTAGGAACTGCCAAAATCCAGGAGAGGAAAAAACAAAAAGAAAAAGAAAAAGAAATAACCCAATCTTGAAATCAATAACTCTGTTAATAAACAAACATATAAATATTAGCCTTTTCTAAAAATGACTAAAATTATTTCCATGTAGAAAAAATATAGTTGTTTCTACACTAAAATATTTAATTGAATAAATCTATAGCTTCATGTGCTGGTAACAAAAATATCCTGAGTGATACAAGGGAACTCCAGCAGAATTTGCAAGAATTAATTCACCATAGACAAATGTAAGAGATGCCATTAAGAACCCTAGAAATCAAAGAACAATTTAGATGGTAAAAATAGTGAATAATTTATTTCATGCACACACACACCATTTTGTAAACTTTAGCAAATTTTGTCAGCCAACAAATTATGGCTAAGTTACAAATATAGATCATTTTAAAAACTCAAATATCAGAAGCTCATAAGGATCTGCAATCATTCTGCTACCTAAAAGCTGAAAGAGTTGAAGCAGTTATTGATCAAATTATTATTTATGACCTCTACATCTACTTCTTACATATACTTGGAAACACGTAATTACAACACATAATATAGTACATATTTAATGTATCAAAATAATAAATCTTGTGCAAAAGCAGTCATTGACCCACAAAAGCAGTGATATAACACAATATACTTTATTAAATAACACAAATGTCTATGTAATAAAAACAGACTATTATACCAATAGCACATATATTAAATAGGACGACAATGTCTTAAAATATTAAAAGATAATATAAAACTAACCTATAAAGATACACTATGTTTTTTAATAAAATGCAAACTCGATGCTTAAAGAATATCCTCTAAACATCTAATAAAACTGTACACATTAACATATTATGGGACATTCTAAAATTACAATTTTAACTGAGATAAAATAAATCCCATTTATAAGAAAAGGAAACCTCATTAATTAGATTCTTACTAAATACAACTTCCTAGGCATCAGATTCATAATGGATACAGATGTCAATAATAAAGCAGCTATATGTATATGGTCTTTTACACATTCATTAAACAAAATGCAGTGACCAGATAAACATAGTTCTATATGTATTTAAAATACTTACTTAGATATGGTTAAGTATAGCACCCTAGACATAGAAGAGGAAGAAAATGATTTATGTTCATATGTCCTATGATCCATGGGAGCAATCAGTCATGTGTTTATCTGAGTACTGAGAATATGCACACAAGTAAAAAGAAACAACTTATTTATTTCTGTCTACACTTAAGAGACAGGCCAGTGTTCCAAAGGGTTTCTTAAATTCCCTTAATTTCCAATTGATAATTTCACTAGAAGAGTACACTAAATAACTACATTTCAAAACTAACCAAAAAAAAAGTGCACCTCCTATATATATAATTTATAGCCAGATGATCAGCTAAATTTCAGGAAAAAGAGAAATCCACAACATGGGACTTGAAAAGTAATGTACATGTTTTATGACCAGGTTGATCCATAATCATAGCTATTTTTTATGTCAATGAACATTTGATTTAGGTCCCTTCCAAGTCTATATAGAGTAAAATAAAGAACCGACCTTGAAAATATATACTGTTACATCTGTTCAATTAAAAAAAAAAAAAAAACTCACAACTAAATATCAAGAGAATTGATGGGTTGGATTTTCTTACTTTTTCATCATTTCTATGCAAAAATTCTATAGAAGAATGACCAAAAGAATTGGTCTTAATATTACTTACATAAAATCTTACTAGCAACTGAAACACCTACACAAATGTATTAACCAGTAGTGACAGACTCTTTCATTGAACAGTAGCCAATTATTTCAATTATTCCTTTTAACAGATGGAGAAAATGCAGGTTTGTGGCCCATGAGTTAAATCACTTTTAAAATAATACAAGCTTGCACAAAATTCTGCATTCTACCAATATTAGAATAACATTTAATATCAATAAAGGCAAACTTTATTCCTTTTTACAACACTTCTAGTGCAAATCACCTATATGAGCATTTTCTAAATAATTAGAAAATATCTTTTATACGATATTTCACAAATAAAGGCTAATGTGGAGGTCTTGAACATATTTTCATTAATGTCACTATAGACTTTCATCACATGCAATAATGAATGAATGAGTGGTAGGAAAGACAAAAATATTCTTTAAACATTAAAGTATATTAACTGGAAAAAATATTTGGATAATTATTGAAATCCAAATTCATGTTTAATGATCACTTAAATAATGGGATCAATTCAGCTAGCTACATCTGCAGTAGTCAAGTTACAAGATTAAAAGTGAAAGGCAAAACTAAAACATGAAATAAAAGAATTCATATAAAAATACACAATAAGGTCAAGTACCTCTTCACAGCATGAGACAATTAGACATTTTCACACCTGAAACACATCTGCTTTGTTCTTTAATAAACTGATCTCCATCTGCTCATGCCCTTGGAAATTTTTCAGCAGTATAACCTGCTGTGCTCAAGCCCCACATAACTTTGTATTTCCCTGCTCATAATTAACTAATTATTCTCTAATCAATAGTGTAGATCTTGATTTTACAATGTAAATCAGATAAATGAGATAATGGCTGGGGGTCAGCCTCATTTTATTCACAAAGCCCAGCATGAACATCCAGTTTCGTTATATCTTATGTACCTGAACAGCAGTGACTCTTACAGCAGGCCTGCAGAAAGTCTTAAGACTGTGTACTGGGAGAAAGAGGTCTATATGTTTATTTTTTAAAAAAAGTATTTGCAAAGCATGTCTATCTCAGAAATATTTTTAATCGCAATCTTTAGTATTATGTAAATTGATAAAGTGTTGACTGGGTAGGAAAAAATTTCTGCCTTCATATGCCATGCAACTCTAAAGCTGAGTCTCTTAAACAAGTTTTAATTGTCAAAATGATTTCAGAAAATTTAAAGAAAAATTAGTAATGTTAGTATTCCATTCTGCTACAGAGTCCTTCTGAATTCCTTGAATAGATTTTGGTGAAATATTAATAAAATATTCCCACACTGAGAATCAAGTAAAACAGTGGTAAGTTTTGTCAAATAAAGAACATTAAGTGTTTAAAAAGAGTGATCTGTTAAGTAATAGGATGTAAAAACAGGGAAATAGGATAATGAGTGTGAATATTCTTATTATTTATTGGTCAGTGATCTATTTTTAACATTATAAATGTAAAATCAGATAAACACTCAAGAAACACACGAATAACAATGATATATAAATGATAAATAAATTTCATTTACAAACAAAATGGATTAAGGTTAAGGCTAAATTTTTGTTTTCATGTTAAACATAATCCTAATTTCAAATCTTTTCCTAACAAAGGAATTAGTGAATTATGGACAAAGGCTATGTTCCTTGATTAATTTCTGTACCTAAAATAGTGCTGTCTCCAAAACAGGTATAAAATAAACACCTGTTTAACTAAACTTATGTATAATAAAGAAGTTATACTCTATGTGCTGTAAACTACTATAATCTCTTTTACCTAGAAACAAGTATTTTTGAAAATTTAAGGGCCCTTTTAACAAGATTAAAGCCACATTCAATCAATCAATGTCAAGCACAACACCATGATTCTTTTGAAAATATTATATACAAATGGTTCTCAAAGGATGTCCCTGGCCAGCTTCAGCATCACTTGGGAACTTTTAGAAATGCAGATTTTCAGGCCTCATCCCAGACCCACTTAATCAGAAACTGCAGGGAGAAGTAAGAGGGAGTAAAATGAGGAGGAAAATAAGGAGGGGAGTAGATGAGCAATCTGCTTTTAAACAAATCCTTGATTCTGATGTACTATAAAGTTTGAGAACCACTGCTATCTATATACTGCCATGTCGTTCTTCTTATAGTTCAGAGTTATTTATTTTACTTCTTGATATTTCAGTGTTTTTTTTCTTTCCCTATCATGCGACAAATAACCATCACTTACCTGTCGGACTGTTTTCTCTTATACATGTATGTAAAATATGAACTATTTAGTGTATATTCTCTTGACATACACATTAATATCTCCTTTGAATAACAACTGGACCAATTACAGAAAAGGGTTAATTTTGTACCATAGAAATATGAGAGTGTCTAGGAGATTATTAGGAGAAAGTGTTTCATTCTACTCTCTTCAAAAGTTCTACTCCAAATACACATTTGCAGGACCAATGATCTTATGAATATTATGTGGTTTATATTTGTGATGTGTGACAAAGATTCTTAGGGCTAGCACCAAATATGGAACCATATATCCACCAGTGAAGAGTAAGATGGAGAATGATGATAATATGGTATTCTAAATAGAACCAGGTGGAAAGGATTTGATTAATAGTGTCACCAAAACCACAAGGTTTAATGATTTTTCAAAAAAAATCTAAAATAAAATGACCACTAGTAATATCTTACCATATATCAAAGGAGAGTCAGGTCCAAATGCACTAGCATATTCTTTTTTAAGGAAATGGCAATCTGACATTTTTCTTAAAATCAGCTGGAGTTCAGCAATAGTAATAACTACCAACTTTTTCTTAAGCTTATGCAGTGATAAATAATGAGTTCTTTTTCTAAAAAAAAAAAGCCTACTGGTTTTGCTACAGGTTATTAATATTTTTCCTCCAATGTTAGAAGGTCTTTCAATAAGTTAATAATCTCAGTTTATACATATTTTATATATATACTGCTTTTATTAAATATCCAATAATATGGTTCCTTAGTATAACTAAAGATTACTAGCATACAGCAACTTTATATTTACACTTGCTTTTAATTATCTATAACATTTCCTACTCTATTCCTAATGTTTAAACTATTTTCAATGCCACTATACCTGAAAAGATGTCCCAAACCACATTTATAAATCAGGAAATTCCAAGAGACATGTTGACAATTTACATGTATATATGTATTTCAATTTCAGCAAAGAGTCTCTTCTAAATCAGTTCAAGATGAAGTGATGAAATAGTCAACATATTTCTGTCGTTGATTTAAAACTGGTTCATTAAAGCTTGAAGACCAAATTTTAATTCTGTAAACCTTTGGAAAGATACAAATGTTGATGAAGATCTTTCAGTTGGCAGGTTGTATAGTCAAAAGCTTTGTATCTCTCTCCTTATTTTGTAACCTCATACTTAAGGTTGAGAAAAATAAAACTATATTGAACAGAGAAAGTTCGTATTAAATCAATAAAGAGTGAATAAATTTGGTTATTACTAAAAAATATCTAGAGATCAACACAGATATATTCTTATTTACAAGCTTAAAATCTGAAGTTGTAAAAACTGCATGCTACTAATATTAGTGCTTTCACACTAGAACTAATGAGTCAAAACTAGAATGGCATACACTTTCACAAGTCTTTCACTTTTGCTGAATATTATAAATAGAAGTAACATTTAATATAGTCTACAGTTGTTTCCCAATGCAGCATTTCATATATGAATATATGTATTAAGTTGGATGAAACAGAATAGCAGACTAATGGAATGCATTCTCTTTCTTATTTGTTACTAGATTTGTTCAACAACGAGTAGCACACTGCATGTAAGTCCCACAGGCTTCCATAACTCTCAAGTCCAAATACTGTATATCATTTGCCAAAGAAGCAAGAGGGGAAGGCATTACTTAATAGGACAATTCTGACAAGACATTATCTAGTATTTTTCAACAATGCACATATCAAATGTTTCTGATTAGTGCAAAAAAAAAAAAAGTTGAAGAAGAAAAAAAGGAGAAAAAAATCCACACAGGCAAATTAACTGCCTTGTCAGTCCAAGTAACAAACCAATCAATTACATTCTATCCAAACCTGACAAGCAAAGGCAACTTTTTGCAGTGATAAGCTTATGGGAAAGACAAGATAGCTGTTCTCCTTTACTTTATATACTCTATTGAGAGTGTTATCCACATTTTTAAAATCACACTTATAAAAGAGGTTTCCAGGATTGCCTCCGAGGATGAGCAGTGGTAGAGTTGGGTCTCATGAAGGGTATCTACACAGTAAAGTGATAAGAAAAGAACATTAACATTTAAAGATCACAGCAGCTCTGCACTATGTCTTATGAAACACACTAACAATACCATAGTAGATTCAAATAACATATGATCTGGTCCAAAGAGATAGATGCCCTAAACCTAAATGCCATGATCTTGTAAAGGTTCTTATTAGTTGAAATGGAACTATTTTATCATTTGAAACACTGAGTTGCCTCTTGTATTATTATTACCTTTAGTTGTCACAATAAATCTATCTTACTAAAACAAAAAAGAAAATATAAAAATGATGAGGGGTTTGCATTTATATAAGCAAATATGTAATTTGATTAATAGATGTTTTAAATAATAGTAGTTTGCTATTTTTTCATCAAATATGGCAATTTAACAATGCTTGAGAAAGCATGCAATATACTGAAAACAAGCACACCTAATCAGTACATTACAGGACTGGTTCTACTCAAGTACAGAGTCTCAGGGAGGAAATGTTCAGATGATTCTTATTCCCTAGGCCTATACTGCCTTCCTTTTTTTAAAGACTATATTGGAAACGTTTGTTTACAATTATGAAAAGTATATCCCTAGCTAGCTATTTTAGTAGATTTGTGCAACAAAAGTGACAGAGAATACACCTCACTGTAAAGACCTGGTCATTGATTATAAAACACTAATTTTGCCCAAATTTTCAAGTCATTCACTTGCATTTATTTTTCAAAACTTTCTTTAGTGTTTCTTGTATTTACTTCCCTACTGACGCATTTTCAGAGGAGAAATTTTAGATGCCTAGTGATTAGAAGTAACTTTCTTTTTGATTGTGGAAAACAAAATTTTATCATTTCCTTCAGATATTTACACCTGTGTAGATGAGGTTAAATTACCAACTAGTCACACATCATAGAAAAAGTTCATTTCAATATTTAAGTATTAGAGAGATGTGTTTAATGCTTCTAAGTTCTACTGAGAAAAAGAAAGTGAAAAGTGGCACAATCACAGATAAATAAAGCACTACTATGGCATCGACGAGCTACCATGCCAAACTGAATAACCTCCAAAGAAAGGAAAAATAAAATTGTACAAGAAAAAAAGAATATAACGTGAAACATAGTTTTCAGAGAAATGTACTTATCAACATATGAGAAGTAAACAGAAAGAACAGAATTCCCTCGTTGAGTAACAAGGAAATAGATAGGAAGAGCTGAATTCCCTTGTTAAATAGTCACATGTGCTAACTTTTCTCAGTGCTTCAGGCTCCAAGTGATGAAATTTAAGCACATTCTAAATCTGATATTCTGAGAAGTGCTTTGCCTGCGGGTTAAGCACTACTAGATAAGCAAAATGAAAGAGGAAGCAACCACATCATTTACCACAGAAGTCCATTTAAGTTTTAATTACATGCACAAACGATAGAGACTAGCAGACAACCCAAAGATTTATTTGTATTTAATACTGATAGGAATTTAAATATATATTGGGTTGGCCAAAAAATTCGTTCGGCTTTAAGTAAAAATAAAAGACATTTTTCATTTTCACCAAGAATTTTATCGAACGATTCACTAACTGAATGAACTTTTTGGCCAACCCAATAGATACATTAGATGTCACAGAAATCTACTTTAAATTCTAATTAAATCTAAATTTAACTTTGAAAAAAACTAAAAAGCTATAACTAATATTCTTCCATCCTAAAATTTCACTTAATATTCAGAGTAAGCAACATGACTTGTCTTGGCTGCTACCTTCTTAGGACAAAAGACTACTATGTGGTCTTTTATATCAGAGTTCAAGTCTTGGCTTTGTATTTATTCCATATGCTTCTAATAAGCTTACTTACAAATTAATGTAGAAAAAAGGGAATTAACTATTTTCAAAGGGCTTCCCTGATGCAAACACCAATGGTCTGTTATCCTGTATAGTTGGATGCCTACCAAGAAGAAGCACCTACTTTTGCCCCAATGAAGTCAAATACGCTAAAGGAACATAGTTTGGTGAGCAGTATGCCTAATGATTAGAGCATTAGCAACACAGTCAAGACTGCCTAGACTCAAAACTCTAATTCTACCACTTCCTAGTTGTATGATCTTGAACAAGTAATACTTCTCAATTTCCTCACCCATAAGATAGGGATAAAATCAATATCTGTGTAATAGAGTTTCCTTAAGGATTACATGAGATAAACTATAGAAAGCATTAGCACATTGGCCCTTAATAAGCACTCCATAAATCTCAGCAACTAATATGAACAACAGTAAATTTATCAAACACTAGTAGTATTTACTGGAAGGAAAAAACTGTATTCTAATATATAACAATTTATATAACACAATTTCAATATATAATTGGAATAATTTCTATTTCACGATGCTTAGTGCCTCAGTTACCTAATCTCCAAAATGGAGATGGCCATACCTCAGAGAACTGTTGTTAAAAACTGAATGAGATAATACACTTAGAAAGCAGAGAATAGAACCTGGGATATAGTAAGCATCTAACACTAGCATTATTTTAATTTCCAGTTCATACAGACTTTTAACATTTCTATGGGGTTCAATTAAAATGTTAAAAATATGAGATTCTTATACATTATTACCTAGATATCAAAATCCATCATCAACTCCAAAATTTATATCCAATCTTATCTACAAATTCTAATTCCATTAATATGTCTATTTTATATGTCTGAAACTATAAAAAACCAACACAAATCAAAACCTTATTATAGGAGGAACAGATGAAACAGGATGGTTCAAAAAAAAAAAGAAAGAAAAACCAGAAAACAGTATAGTTGGTTTCTAATACTAGAAGCTGGATTATGCTTGTTTTATATGATTCCAAGGATTGAAATTATTAAGAAGAGATATGTTAGCTCACTTGGAGAAAGAAATTGCCAGTGGTCAGAGCTGCCTCAAGAGGGAATGGGTTACTTATACACTTCTATCCCTGGAGTAGCTTTTTCCCTGTGGCTTATTAGTGATACTGAGCAGATGATTCAAGTGTCAAAGAAGAGTGAGATCCTTTTCAGAACTGTATAGTATTAATACTTGTTTTGAAATTGCTTTGAGTTACAAAAGTTATAAAATCTGGGGAAAAACTGAGGTTGATGCCTTCATTTTATAGATGAGAAAATGACTATAATGGTAACTTAATTCAAGGTCATTCATCTAGCCAGTAGCAGAACTATGGGTGGAGTCCCAGTCTTTCTTAACAACAGATAATCCCTTTTGTGTAAGTTAACAAGTTAACAATATTAACACATTGCAATAGAAAATGAGTTTAAAATTACAAAAAATAAATTTTACTGAAAAATAAATGAGTGAAACGAGAAATATTTCATTGCTATATATGCTAGAAATTATGATGTTTACTACTTTAAAATTGCATACTCCAGAAATACCACACTTCACTATGTAATTAATGGTTACCACGTTCAGGCTTCTGTTTTCTTTAAATACAATTTACTTGTCTATAATGCATTTATTTTAAAAATAAAAAGAAAATTTAAAAATTCAAACACTGATAACATAACATAAAAATATTTATAAATCACACTAAGTTACTTAAAGGTTTAATGTTTTAATATAGATATGAAAATCAAAGAATGTCATACACTGAATATTAAATGTGTGAGGCAGGTTAGCTATTCCACATGTCTAACAAAATCATCAAATCAACTTAATTAAAAAGGAAAAAAATATACTGAATAAACATTTTCTTTTCAATCCAAATTTTATCAGAATACCACCTTAATAAGAAAGATTCAGTGGCAGCTTGTCTACTTTCATTATCCAAATATAAATATTTTGAATATTAAACATCTCTTTTCCAATTTTTACTAACAGAAAAGCATTCTTAAAACGTAACTTTTAAGTTGTTTCCTTCACAAGACCCAGTTTATTTTCTAATTTCCTCTTTAGAATCTAATCTCTTCATGATGTACAATACAGCATCAATTTAGTTCTAAAGACATTAACTAAAATCACTGAGCACTGCTTTTTATAAAGCCAGGTCTAGGGCATAAAGGGAACACTCTTAGTGTTAGGGATGGCCAAGTAGCTCCTAAGAACAGTGGTATAAAGCATTTAATTTTAAATTTTAGACTCTTTTACCCTGAATGGTTCAGTAAATGTTCAAGACAGCCTTGGAATAATTGTATTTGGAGAATAAAGAACAGCTGGGCTCAACAGAAAATGAAGAAGCAGGAGAATGCATGGCCTGCTCTGAAAGTTAGGGAGGATTCTGGTAGAATTTCTTCAATGACTGGAGTTCAGGTTTAGGCCCTTTAATCAGGCAAGAGAAAAACCCAGAAGGTTGGAGGAATCAAGATACATTAGAGCTACAGAAAGCAGTTATACTCTAGCAATAAAAAATGTGGACAGCCAAGGCAAACAGAGTGGGATCTGAGGAGGCCTAATCAGAAGTGAGAAACAGAAAGAAGGCAAGAGGAAACACTGAAGCAGCTAAGGTGTACAGAATAACATCGTAGAGAACAGTGTAGACACTGAGAAAAGTCTTAAGTAAGCCGAAAAAATGGGAAAAAAAGAAATGGAGATCAAGAAATGTTATGATGGAAAATGGTTCCCCAATTACTCTGATATTTTTAGTTTTCAAATAATGCACAGCAGGTATATTTTTTAAAATTTTTGAACAAAATTATTAAAATTATATGAATAAAAGTAAATATACTAAGATGCTATAAGATCACAGCGATTCAAACATTTTTATATTTTTGATTTTTTGTAAGTATATTTTTATAATGAACAAAATTTTAAAAATATACATGAAAATTTCACTTACCTGCCTTTAAATTTTAATTAATAGACTTTATTTTTAGAAGTTTTAGATTTACAGAAAAATTGAGCAGCTATACAAAGATTCACATACTCCCCCACCCCCTCCCCCACCCCATCTCCCTTTAAATTTAAATTTAAATGTTAAAGTCATCATTTTCACATCATGGTGCCTTTGACAGATCAGGGGTAGAGAAAAATGAAGGCGAAGAATGCCAGAAAGACAGAAATAGAGGAAGAGACAAATATGCCAAGATCTGGGAGTGTTCACACTTTACTGATTCTTATTCAGTGTGATGATATTGAAAAAGTTGCTGAGTTAGATGCAATGGGGATAAACAATGAACCTGAGAATGTGAAAGAAAGGGAGACCTTCAGATGAGGACTAAGCTAGCCTTAACTCTGCCTCTGTCAAACTCTACTCCACAGATTTAGAACCTACTGATTCAGAATCTCCAAGAATAGTTTTATGATTGTTGTTGTTTGTAATTCTTCCTATGGGTGACTTGCATCTCTAGCCAAGCTGAGAACCACTATCTTAAAGCTTCAGCTAAAGGGCTTCTGGAACAAAGCAGTGGTTCTCAGAGTATGGTCCCCGAATCATCAGAAGGAGCAACAGTTGAGAATTTATTACAAATATAAATTCTTGGGCACCATCCCAGAGCGTCCAAAGCAGAAATTCTGTGGTTTAATAAGCCTTTCGGGTGATTTCAATGTACCCTAAAGATTAAGAGCCTTAAAGTAGACTAAATTCAGCTGGTGTGAAGAAATCACAAAGAAAGAGGCACAGAAACAAAAGCTAAAAAAATAAAGGGAGGTAGGAGACAAATTACAAATATTCCACAACTTTACTTAAGGTGGACCAGTTGATATTCAACTAAGCAGAGATAAATATTATTTATACACATAGATACTTTGGTCACCAAAACAAAGCTTTAAAAAAACCCCACAGAATATTAAACAATCTCATCTTGAGGATCTCCTATGAGATAATTCAACTTCTCTGGACTCAGCCTGTGGTCCCACTAAACCAAGGACATCTACCCAATTCTTTCAGTTCCTCTGTTCTTATGCAACATGATTCCTTACCATACCTTCAGAGACACAGAGACACAGTCATTTACTTAAAGTAAAGGTAGGAAAATTAGGATTGGATACTTGAGTTGTACAGAACAGATCTGTAACAGTTACTAGATCTATTTCCAGGGTTTGGATTCCTCTCTGTATTTATAACCACATAACTTTAAGTGCATTCTGAAAATTTCTAATTCAACAACTCCTAAAAAGAAACCTCACAGTTCTCTATGATGTCATTCACCTATTGTATCTCTCTCCAAAAAATAAATATAGCCACTAATCTTTCTGTTATTGGTATCACCATTCTTTCAAATTAGTTATCTTAAAGTCGGATAGTTTGGTTTAACACCCCCCTTTCTTCTGCCTCCTCATTTTCGCTAATTATCTGCTGTAACTTCTAGTGTGAACTTATGTCTCCTGAAACTATTGAATCCTTTCCATTTATTTTTCCATCAGTCTAAGTTCTAGGCCCCCAAACTGGTCTATCTCCAGCTGCCCATTCATTCATCACACAGGCCACCACAATATCAATCTCCTAAAGGACTATTCTCCCTATTATCTCTTACCTTCAATGAATCCCCATTAGGACTCTTAAAATCTTTAGCCTGAATCCAGGCCCCAATCTACCTTTAACCTACATTACAAATGACTCCAAGGATCCCACGCTATTTCTTTATTCATATTCATTCATTCTCTTGAAGGATTTGGTACCTCCGATCTCAATCTTCTGAAACCTGCTCATACATACTTCAAGATGCAACTCAAATGTCTCCTTGGTTTACATAAGATTTCTCCCTCATCCTTTTAGGAATATTCCCATCATCCTCTAAATTCTTATGTCTCTTATATACCTTCCATATAACAGTTTGATGGATGAATAAATAAATGCATTTTAATATCCTTAATAAATATTAAATAGTTTAGAAAATAAATTTGATGAGAATAAACATAGGAATCTTATTTTTTAAAAAATAGGGAGAAAATAGATTCCATACTTTCTTTACAAATGAAAGCTTCAAAAGCACAGTCAAATAAATTTTTGGTCAGAGCGCTCAAGGCTCTCACTACATGAAACTCAACTTTCCTTTTAAAAAGATCTACATTTACAGGTCATGCCACAACAAGGTTCTTGATATAATCAGGCAATTTTTCAATTCTTTAATAATTGACACCAATGAGTAAACTGACAAAAGAAATGGGTCTGGAAGATTCCAGTCACTTAAAAAGAAAGTCATTGACTGATACAATTTCACTTGGATGTGATTGAACCCCACCTATTTAGTCTTTCCTAGGCCTATCTTCCTTGTGCAGCTGTCTGTGTCCATCTGATTTACTGAGCGCTTACAGGGAGTGCCTAACAATTTCACTCAAAGCAGAAGTCCTCCTCCACTTGCTATTGTTTGGAGAGAACATACTCAAAGAGTTACTTTTATGTAGTTCAATCTATCAAAACTGGCTAAATCACACTTAGGGCCCTTCATGTATTATCTTTGTACCAAAAAGTGACATATACACACACACAGAATACACGAACAATATTATACTAAAGTCAAATCATACAGTTGTTTAATAGTGTAGTCATGAGGTAATTTTTCTCAAACTTGCCTAAGTATTTTAGGAATATAGAAATACATTAAGTACCTCATTAAAAAATGTTTCCAGAGTTCTGAATTTCAACTTTTAAAGAAACTATGGAGTATTCAGATAAGGTTCAGAGGAAAACTATAAAGAATTATGTAACTGATAGCGTATCTATGAAAGAAAGGCTGTAGAAACTGGGTTATTCACTTCTTAATTTTTTTCTAAATTTCTTTCTTTACTTTCATTCACCAAAGAATTAAAGCAAGGGTGTAATAAAACAAACTTTGGTTAAATGACAACATACCCTTGCCTAGCACAGAATTAAATATCATAATAACCAATTTGGGTAAATGAGAAAAGGTATTGTTTTGGCAAGGGAACAAAGATCACAAGAACCTTTTCTCTTTCTTTTAAATATGCAGGGTTTTAAAATGAAAAAAAAAATCCGATTGAACAGTAAATGAATCTTTTGAAAATTCTGGCAATTTTCAGAAGATTCTGGTAATTATTTCACTTACTGTGTTCTAGTTTCTAACTCTAGTTCTATTAACTAATAAAGTTAGTGTAAATCAAAATTGTAGGTGATAAAGATAAAAAAACAAGATGAAAACAATCTAGTTCCAAATCTAATTCCTTTTTTTTTTTTTTTTGGCCGCACTGCACGGCTTGCGGGATCTTAGTTCCCCCACCATGGATTGAACTCTGGCCAGGCAGTGAAAGCACTGAGTCCTAACCACTGGACTGCCAGGAAATTCCCCCAAATCTAATTCGTATCTTCGAGTACTAAACGTTAAGAAGTATAAAGGGAGCAATGTTATGTATATTTTATGTATATATATATACGTGTGTTTATATATATTTATATATAAAATAAGAGTTATTCTTATTTACCAGTATAAAAAGAGGCTTAATGAGACTGAAAAGTTTGCCCACAGATAACATGTCTGTCTGATATCAATAAATCACACATGGTTACCAAAAATTATTTTCAGGGATTTAAGACAGCCAAACAACATCAGAACAAGAAGAAGCAGGAAATTTATAAAGTGAGCAATTTTATATATGGGATATACTACTACTACTATAATGGGTGCAGAATTTAAAAAGATGTGACTGTGAAGATTAAAGGTCAAGAAATGTATGAAGAATTAAGTTTTTTGTACCATTTCCACTCAAGTGACCAGACTAAATGAATAAAATGTCACAGAATAAAAGTAGCTACTGTCACAAAAGGGAAATGTGGAAACCCAATGACATACAGTGACATGACACTGCAAAAGGTTTAGTTATTTCCAGTACTTAAACAATGAAAAGACTTGTGCAGTTAATCCAGAAGAAGGAGCTATATTCTCTAAAACTAAAATGACAACTAAAATGATGAACAGTCCAGATACTAGACTAAAAGTGTTAAAAAGTATAAACATTTCATTAAAACTAGTAATACTGTTAATAGGGCACGTAAGGACACAATTGTGCACTATAATAGTCTCTTTAGAAAGAGTAGGATTATTGTAAGGACTTGATAACACAGAACCTGTAGAAACAGTATGATAATGAATGCTGAAGTCAAGAGGTCTGGGTTCTAAACCTAATTCACACTAACCAAGTGATCTTTTACAAACTATCCATCCAAAGAATTACAGAAAGATTATAGTATGCCAAAATTTATCCCAGCACTTGAGATATAAAGTATAACCCTTCATTAAATTCACAGTCTGATGGAGGGGTCAAGTGAACAAAAATGTAAAACTCTAAATAGGAGAGATTCAATACAGAGTGGTAAGTATTATTACCATAGAGGCCTATATAAACTGCCAATGAAGCATATCAGGTAGACAGACTATCATTGCTTGATGAGTAGGAGAGAGCAGGTAAAGGAAAGGATTAACAAAACAAAACAGAAGATTAACAGAGGATTAAAGCAAGTGTTAAAAGGTAAGTAGGAATTTATCAGGGAGAGAATATGTGGGGTAAAATTTGAGGCAGAAGGAAAGTACAGAGGAATTTTTAAAAAGAGTTATGTCAGAAAATCCACATAGTTTGGTAGGTTGGAGTAAAGAGTACTTGTTGGATAAAAGTGACAGGGAACACCTCTTCTACTGTACTGTTATGAAAAGAGGTGAGGGAAGGGTGGTGGAAGAGAGATGCCTATGGATATCAATAAGGTTATATGTAAGTTACAGGTTCCATGTCAGAAAGTTTAGGCATTTCTGTCTGATGGCTTCTGTTTTCTATGTGAAGCAGGAGACGAGGTCATTTGTTAAATATGAAGAAGGAAGAGAAAAGGTGATGAAATAAGGAGCATGAGAAGAATGGAAATAGGTGCTGTCAGGAATGAAAGTTCAAGTTTCACGTCAAAAAACAAAGCAAACAAACAAATAAAAAAAAAAAATGTAAAGAAAGAACCACAGTGTCTTTTATTGCCGTGGAATTACCCCAGAAGCCAAATTAGAAATTCTCAACCTGTTAATAATTTTCTTTCAGATTAAAATGGAAAGGAAACCCAGACCGTTAAAATTATAAAACAAAGTACAGCCTTATTTCCTCTGCTCTGACTAAAATTAGGTTATGACCTAGTCAGATCTAACATAACTGACTCTGCATTGCCCAAGCAGTTAAAATTAGCAAAAACTAATGGTAAACATACATATTTTCAGATTAAAGATAATTCAGATTTCAATGAAGTAGGTACTATCCTTAGAAACACAAGAGGAATGTTAAGGGTAATAAAACTCATTTAAGAGTTTAAATATATCTTAACTCATAGAACAATACAGCCATGAAGAAAAAAATGAACTGAATTACTACACAAATTATAATAAAACAAAGTATGACAAAAACTACCATCCCAATCTATTGGGTGGGCCAAAAGTTTCATTTGGTTTTTTCCATAAGATGGCTCTAGTAGCACTTAGTTGTTTTTAACTTCATTCGAAACAATTTTGTTAGAGTGTATGTGACCACTGTCCTATCAGCATGCATTTAAAAAAAGACTTATCAAAATTGGTGAATTTTTGTGTAGCCATTTTAACATTGAAGATGGAAGAAAAAAAGCAACATTTTCAGCATATTATGCTTTATTATTTCAAGAAAGGTAAAAATGCAACTGAAACACAAAACAAGATTTGTGCATTGTAGGGAGAAGGTGCTGTGACTGATTGAATGTGTCAAAAGTAGTTTGCGAAGTTTCGTGCTGGAGATTTCTCGCTGGACGATGCTCCATGGTTGGGCAGACCAGTTGAAGTTGACAGCGATCAAACTGAGACATTAATTGAGAACAATCAACGTTATACCATGCAGGAGATAGTCGACATACTCAAAATATCCAAATCAAGCACTGAAGTCATTTGTACCAGCTTGGTTATGTTCATCACTTTGATGTTGGGGCTACACGTAAGTTAAGAGAAAAAAACCTTCTTGACCGTATTTCCACATGAGATTCTCTACTTAAATGTAATGAAAATGTTCCGTTTTTAAAACAAATTGTGACGGGTGATGAAAAGTGGATACTGTACAACAATGTGGAACAGAAGGAAGAGATCGTGGGGCAAGCAAAATGAACCACCACCAACCACACCAAAGGCCGGTCTTCATCCAAAGAAGGTGATGTTGTGTATATATGCTGGGAATGGAAGGGAGTCCTCTATTATGAGCTCCTTCTGGAAAACCAAAGGATTAATTCCAACAAGTACCGCTCCCAATTAGACCAACTGAAAGCAGCACTTTACGAAAAGCGTCCAGAGTTAGTCAACAGAAAACGCATAATCTTCCAGCAGGATAACGCAAGACCACATGCTTCTTTGATGACCAGGCAAAAACTGTTACAGCTTGGCTGGGAAGTTTTGATTCATCCGCCATATTCACCAGACATTGCACCTTCAGATTTCCATTTATTTAGGTCTGTACAAAATTCTCTTAATGGAAAAAATTTTGATTCCCTGGAAGACTGTAAAAGGCACCTGGAACAGTTCTTTGCTCAAAAAGATAAAAAGTTTTGGGAAGATGGAATTATGAAGTTGCCTGAAAAATGGCAGAAGGTAGTGGAACAAAAGGGTGAATACGCTGGTCAATAAAGTTCCTGGCGAAAATGAAAAATGTGTCTTTTATTTTTACTTAAAAAACCGAAGGCACTTTTTGGCCAACCCAATAAATAAGGCTTTGATATTTTGTACATAAAAATAACGAAACTAAGCCAAGTTACCACTAATATCTGATGACTGTTACTCTAAAATATTAAATACAAATGATTTTAATTAAAATCTGTAGATTCTCTATTCTCTACAGTTATGTAAATGGCATACTATGTCATAAGCATGGAGCCTGGGACTGGGAATATTAAAATTAACTTAATTATTAAGATATGGTACTTATACACTAAGAATCATGGGTGGAACAAGAAATATAGACTAAATATAAAGGACTGAGAAGCCCTCATTCCAGAGAAAAACAGGCGATCATTTTAGATACGAGCAAGTTAAATTAAAGTTAAAGCAAGATGGCATGAAACTAACAGGAAAGTTTTAGGAAGGAGAACTAGGTTATCTGGAGCTGTGAATAACTGAAATGAAGATAAAAAGACTGAGGTCAGGTTTGGAGGGCCTTAGAAGCCATGTTTTAAACTCTGGATTTACCTTGTAAGAAATGAGAAGCTTCTGGACAAATTTAAGTACAACATGAACAAATTCTTTATACAACTAGATGGAGACTGGTGACATTCAAACTAGTAAAGGTGCTGGTTACTGTAATAGACTAAGAGGGAGTTAATGAAGGCATATAACTTCTATTTCTATTCATTTAATCCTCACAGCAATTCTATGAGACAGGAACGATTACTATTCCCAGTTTATAAATGAGGAAACTAAGGCACAGAGAGTATGTAACTAACTCAAAGTCAAAACTAATAACTACTGGCTGAGGATTTGAACCCAAATAATTTGGTTCTCAAATACAATTATTTGAACCACAGTTTTGCCACTGATAAGAACTAGAGTAAAACACTGAAACTATGAAAACCAAAAGTTTTAAGAAGGAACGTTGGTCACCAATGTTAAATGCTGAAATGAGACCAAATACGAAGAGTACATAGAAAATTAAAAGGCCATTGAATTTAGCAATTCAGAGTTTGCCAGTGACTTCTTCAATGAAAACAATAATTTTTGCCTCTGTAATCAACCACCAAACATATATTCAACTTCCTCAAGGTCCAATCACCAAACATGTATCCAACTTCCTCAAGGTCTGAAACACTATACAAAAGGTTACAACATCGACAAGTAGCTTCAACATGCTTGAAAATTTGCATTCTCAACACTTAAAAATTAACAAAATACAGTCTCTGTAAAACGAATTATGTTTTTAAATCAACAGAAGAATTTGACATATACTAGTAAAGCAAAATAACATTTTTATATTATGCTAATGCAAAAATGTAAAATAAAAAATTATTTTTAAATGACATAGTAACTCAGATCTTTAAAAATATTTCAAGCAAAACTGCACAAAGATCATCTAAAGGGCAAAGACAAATAATATGCACTGCCTGCCTCAATAATGTATGAGATATTAGTTGGTTATGTCATAATAACACATATTAGTTTTTTTCAGACATAAATATCACAACATATAAAAATTAAAATTTCAATTTTGCAAAAAGTACCATTAGCAAGCAAAGTACACATACAAACACACACACAAAATACCTGAAAGAAAAGATCTGCAACTTATACAAAGATATGTGATAAACTCATTTTTAAAAAAGAGAAAGCATCTCAATAAATAAAGAGGCACAGGATGTGGAAAGACAACACATGGATGAGAAAATCCAGATGGCTAATCAATATATGAATAAACACTCAACCTCACAGGCAGTCACAAAATAAAATCAAAATGTCAATTTCTACCCACCAGACTGTCAAAAACTTATGCAATAACGTCCTCACACAATCATGTCTATTGGGAAATGAAATAACAGTATCCATTAAAATGTAAAATATGCATATACTTTGGTCTAGCAAACTCAATTTGGGATAGAAATCAAACAGAAAAAAACCCATGAAATTTCCACTTATAGGGAAATACTACAATTAATTATGGTACATCCACATTATTTTGTAGCTATTTAAAAGACTGGCTTAGTTCTATATTTACTGAAAAAGTCCATTATGTGTTCTCAAGTTAAAAAAACAAAACAAAACAAATTTCAGAGTAAAGCCTACAAAAGCTATAAAAGGGAGAGAGGGAGGAGGCCAGCCAATGGGCCCTGAATTTTTTGTTCGCATGTAGAAGAAAGAAGTATGGATGATTATACACTAAACTATGTCTGTTACCCCAAATGGACAGGGTTTTGAGTAAGTAGGGTGAAAATAACATTCCTCTATACACTTATTATTTAAGTGATTACAAACAACATATATTGCTTTGGTACTTAAAAAACAACCTGATAAATTAATAAATGTGTTCTAAATCCAGTATGACAGTATCTCCAACATAAAAGGCTATCTGTATATGCAAAACATTTGTTTTACTAATGGTTTTTATTTATTTTTTCCAGAATATATGTGTATTGTATGTGTGTATATATTTTCTTCCTGAACATGTTTAAGTTTTGTAATTATTTTTAACTACATTTTTAGCAAATAGTAATAGCTAAGGAAATAGCATCTTATAAAGTATCTTTTTATATCTTACTTATGTAATGTTACAATCCCAAAAAACAACCATAAATTGTGCTATTTTAGGTCAAATAATTCTGCACAGATCTCTGCTTGAATCTACCTACTGCCATAAAAGGACTTCCCATCTTCCTGAGTATGCTTACAAAGTCTCTTTTCTCTTCTGGAATGTCTTGCTCCATTCTTCCCTACTTGCTTAAACCTACCCATTATTTCACAACTTCACTGGTTTTATTGCTTACCACTGTTTTTTTAATTTCCCAATTATCTTTCTGGGTAATCCTATACTGAGTTCCCATTACGTGAGAATTTTCAGAAAACCCATTTCTATGTAACAAATTTCTGTGGCTTTCTGGTCCTGATGATGGAGAGAGTGGGTGGGTGGTGGGACAGGGGGAGGAAGGGAAGGAGGAGAAAGGAAGAAGGGAGAGGGAAGGAGGGTGAGAGGGAGGGGAAGAAAGGAAAAAAGGAAGAAAGAGGAAAAGGAAAGGAAAGAAAAATAAAGGTATTTGTTCAGTAAGGTATACTTTAATTAAATCACTAACAAGCCCTAAGTCATTTTTAGTTGAAAACATATATCCACACTGCATATCGTTCTGATTAGTTCTTTTGATCTAGGTAACAGTTTGAAGATAAAGAATTGTTGAACTCAATGTAAACCCTTCCATTTTGTGACATTTGGAAGAAAGAGCAGCAGAATTAAAGCACGTCAGGAAACTAAATATAATGGACACTTAACAGAGTTCATAAAGAGCGACAGTCTCCTATTTAAAAAGTTAGTCAGCTGGGAAAAAGGGCATACTGAGTGAGAAATTCCAAGTCAAATTTCCATTTCTTTAGTTGAAATTGCACCTTTTATGAATATTCTTATAATCCTGGGGGTTGGGGGGGACCAAAGTAGTGTTTAGTCAAACACTATCTGATGTATCTTTTTTTTCAAAAGTGAGATTTTAAGAAATATGTATTTGCAAAATAAATTCCCAAGTTTTTGTTTTTGTTTTTTAAATAATTGTGTGACGGGGCCCATATCCAGGCACTCCACATTAACATTAAAACTGAAAGTCCAATGCTGCAAGTCTTACAAAATATATTTTGGCAAGTTTCTTTCTCTTTCTCAGCATGTTTTCATAGGTGCAAAAAAGCTTTGTACTACTTTTATGTGGGACAACTTTATGACTTCATTCCCAATGGAAATGTGTCCTCTCAAAGTTAATAGGCATTGATCTTTTAGACCAGTGATATTCGTACTTTGTTTCTCTGTAAAATCAGCTCTAGTAATATACATCTAAAGTGACAATAAAATGTAGGACACTTTCTGGGTTACATGCAATACGTGCAGTCTATGTAATTACTAAACAAAGCTTTCCTATTTATTGACATGTCATTTCTGATCAAGAGTTACTAGGAAGAAAAAAGAAGAGGGGAGGACAATGGAGGAAAAAAAATAACTTTAAAGAACAAACAACATTGTTTTAAAGATATAATAAAACTAAATGATTTGTCTATCACAGTTAACATAAAATGTTAAGGGGTAAAAGCCATGTTCCTAAAACAAATTTAACTTTTTTATTTTGAAAACAGATTCCTGTAGTAGAATTCAGTGCTTGGTCACTCTTCCCCTACATTCCTATCCTAAACTTTGGTTTCTTTTTAATGAAAAAAAGGAGTCAGCAAAACAAAATGCCACCATTAAATCATTCTGCAACATTTTGTGTCAAAAATGTAATGGGAAATGCACACATCAAGGGAAAGGTTACTGTTCTTCCAGAACATCTTTTCACTTGGTTCATAGCTCATCCTTCTACATAACCGTGCAGGCACTACTGATGGTTTTCTCTCTCAGTTTAATGTGGCATTTGAAGGATTATGGCATTTTCAGGAAACCACAGTGCAGTGATTTTAGTGGTTATCTGACTAGTCGAAAGTGATACTGTGACTTAGAATAACTGTGCTGTTTATGTGCAATGGTAAAAGTCAGCTACCAAGTCATTTCACAATGTCAACCTAATTCTTGATTGTATATTTTCTTACAGGAGGTCAGTCTAGAAAGTGAGGCCAGAATTGGAGAAAACTCTTTTTAAATGGGAGCCTGCTGTATACAGGTATACTATATTTAACTTTAAATCCTATTAACTGCATTGTAATAGGAAGAGCTAATTCAGAAATTGATAATATTAATTCCTTCCAGTTTAGGATAAATGTAATTGCTTCTTGAAACTGTTTCACAAAAAGGATTAAAATGAAGAATTAGAAGAAAAATTAAGAATTAAAATGAAACAAAACCATACATCATACATGTAAGCCTATGAGGAGCTATAAAGCTACAGTAAATATGAGATATGCTATAAATATCCAGATAGCATGTTATTTTTATCTACAAATGTTTTAGTCTATTTAAAAGCTCAATCTATAATATCTTATTTTACAGAGTTAAGAAGAAAAAAAAAAACTTTTCAGATTGAAAGAAAACATTTTCTACTATAAATCATTCCTCACAAACCTACATCTCAATTAGTAAAAAATGAAAAGTGGCTGCCTTATAATTAACTCATATGTTTCTGGTAGGCTATGACCTATAAAGTATATAACTGAATTAAAATTAGAAAAAATATTATGGGTTAATAATACAATAAAAAAATAGCACTGGGCTTCCCTGGTGGCTCAGTGGTTGAGAGTCTGCCTGCCAATGCAGGGGACACGGGTTCGAGCCCTGGTCTGGGAGGATCCCACATGCCGCGGAGCAACTAGGCCCGTGAGCCACAACTACCGAGCCTGCGCGTCTGGAGCCTGTGCTCTGCAACAAGAGAAGCTGCGATAGTGAGAGGCCCGCGCACCGCGATGAAGACTGGCCCCCGCTTGCCCCAACTAGAGAAAGCCCTCGCACAGAAACGAAGACCCAACACAGCCAAAAATAAATAAATTAATTAATTAATTTAAAAAAATTAAAAAAAAAATAGCACTGTTGGTGGGAGGTTTATGCTGTAAATTATTCAGAATCCCAGAATTTCTTTCTCTTTTTCTTCATTCTTATGGTATAATAAAATCATAGAATGTGAAAATTAAAAAGGATTTTCAAATCAATCTAATACACTGCTCATTTTATGAATGAGAAAACTGGTTCCCAGAAAAGTTATCTGCATCCTCATGGTTGACACAGTCTTGAACCTCCCAATTTTAGCCCTATACCTTCCCCACCATTTTTCCCGGTTAGTTACCTAATTAAGTTGTCAAGTGAGGTTCATTTTTTGAGCCTATTAAGATAAATACTAAATGCATTACCACAAAAAAAAAAAAAGAGAGAGAAACTGTCCTTAATAAAAGAAAATTATATTCTTGGTTTTCCTAATTAACAACCTCTCCATATAGGTCAACAACATTAAGTAGAAAAGTAGTTATACTAACGACATATACCACATCTAAAGAATAAGTGAATCAGGTGAAATGAGGGGAAAAAAATGAGGCTTGAAATCTTCTCATTTTTATCTTTAATCATAAAATAGAGATAGAAATATGAAAGCACTGTTCAAATACAACAATGTTATAATACGCACATACACACACACACACACACACGCGCACGCGCATGTCTTAAAACCTGAACAAGATCACCCTAAGGTTATATAATTCTGAGGTTATGTATTTCTTGAGATTTAAGTCTCCGTTTCACGTATGCTGAAGAAGGAATCAACTTGATGCAAAACTCCTCAACTAAGGAACAAACTGACATTTATTTTATGAAGATTCTGAAATAACAATGTTCTTATTTGCTAAGCTCACTAAATTTCAAAGGACTGCAATTCTTTGTCTATTATCTTGTATTGTTCTACTCATTTAAATGATCTCTCTTCTCAAAACAAAACAAAGCCCTCAGATCACAGGTAATCAAGAGGCTGACTATCTGTGAGGTATATCTATTCTCCAAATTTAATCTACCAAATGTAATTACACTGTGCTGTCATCTTTTTTCTTTCCCCCACAACTGGTGGTTAATGCAAATACTCACCTCTCTAAAATTTCACATCATTGTGCCTATATACTCAGATTTCTTCATCTATAATTAGAGCGATGTGTGTTGTTCTTCAAGACAGAGGGACTACAAAAGCATTTAGTAAATAGATGATCACAATTAAAATTACTAGTGACCAAAAAGGTAAAAATATAGATGGCATCACAGATCTTCACAAACAGCAACTTCAATTAATATATATAGTATTATGTATGTATCATATGTGTGAATTAAATATGTACACATATGCCATTTTAATATGTGTGTATATATAACATAAATACAATGTAAATATATTATATTCATTCATATACATAAATGAATATAATATTCATATACCCTTCAATCGTAAAGTTATTTGTAAAAGATGTAACTTGCACCTTAAAAAGGACAGAGTATATTTCGTTAAAAGTAAATGTTCCAGGGACTTCCCTGGTGGTCTGGTGGTAAAGAATCCGCCTTCCAATTCAGGGGACTTGGGTTCGATCCCTGGTCAGGGAACTAAGATCCCACATGCCGCGGGGCAACTAAGCCTGTGTGCCACAACTACTGAGCTAGCGTGCCTCAAACTACAGAGCCCACACACTCTGTAGCCCATGCACCACAACTAGAGAGAAGCCCATGCACCACAATGAAGAGCCCACGCTGCAGTGAAAGATCCTGCATGCCTCAACTAAGACGAAACACAGCCAAAAATAAAATAAAGAAACCCCCCCCCCAAAAAAAAACCAAAAAACACAAATGTCCCAGAGATAAACATCTACAAAGGTCAGATTTATTATGAGTGCTATGATCCTCATTTAATATAAATACAAATAAAGGATAATTTAATAACATCTAAAGTTAAAAAGGAAAAGTAGTTAAATAAGTCCTTTTAATATCAAAGAAAATCAAATAGCATAGTTAGAAGAATAAAAATTATAGCACTGCAATCTCAACGAACATCAAATAGTCTTGAAAACCATAATATAAACAGAACATCAGATATGATCTTGAAAGAGATGTCATCATTTAGCCTGAAACAAATACATTTATCAAAGGCAAGTTTTATTCTACCAGGGAGCTGAAATGTAAATTTATGTTGAGACTATATAGGTTAAGAGCATAGGCTCTGGAGCCAGACTACCTGAATTTGAGTATCAGTTTCACTACTTTCTTTTCGGAAGTTATTTAAGCTCTCTATGCCTTAGTTTCCCCAACAATTCAAAGGAGATAATACTACTGCTCACCTAATAGGGAAGCGGTAAGGATTAAATGATTCAAAATGTATACATGAGGTACCTGACCCACGGTAAGCATTATATAAATGGTTTATTACAGTTGTCATTTGCATATACAGGGCATTTACAATTCCCTAACACTTGTGCCAAGCCACTCGTTTGTATTTATCTCAATTAATCCTCCAACAATCTATGGTTTAGGTACTACTGATTATGGTTATTTTACAGATAAAGAAACTAAGCCACAGGGAACATAAAGGCAGAGTTCACAAATAACAGAAACAGGTTTCAAACCCAGCGGAGTGGCTATAAATCCCCACTTAATCATTCATTATATAAAACTGTCTCCCAAAATGTAGAAAGACTTTAAAATTTAATAACATTTAGGGTCTTCACATAAATTTAGCAGGCTTGTTTTAAAAACATCCAATGTAAAATATGAAGCTGAAGAAGGAACAAAATGGGATAGTTTGTTCACATTTCAAGACTCACTTTAATTAGAAATATCTTTTTTATTAGAAATTCCTTTGTTAAAGAAAAAACATATTCAATGACAGCTGTTCAAGATGGTATGGCAGGCTTTATTTAGGACCATCATGATAGATTTAAGAACCACTGCAATGGGATTTTATATTGGGGGAGAAAGATTGGGCTCAACTCTGAATACAGTACGGGCAAGTGGGAATTTATAGCCAAAGAACACAGTGGGGATCAGCGGATAGAAAATTAGTAAGCGGAAACATCAGGGCTAAGGGGGTTCTGGCTAAACTGACCTAAAAGGATTTTTGCTTAAGACAGGCCAAGGTGATCAGAATGGTAGAGGATGAGGAACCTGATCAGATATCTAGGGTGATCAGATATCAAGGGTGGGGGATTCTGGTTAAAGTAACTTAGCAGGGTTCTTGCTAACACTGGACTTTATAAGGAAATATACAGATGAGCTTAGGAGAAAGTTCAGTAACCTGATTAAAGTTTGGTCTAGAAAAGAATCTTTGTTGCCTTTAGTGCATTAAAATTTTTTTGAAAAAAAACAAAAACCAGAATCATGTATAAGAGTAATATTAAGATGAAAACAAAAAAAGGATCAGGAAAGGAATAGGCTATGAGGAACCAGTGACAAGAGAACATTTGCCATGGTTGTCTGGGGCTGGGGTGGAAGCTAGGATTGACAGTATAGAGGCACAGCACTTTTTGAGGTGATGGAAATTCTCTAAAATAGGATTGTAGTGATAACTGAACACTTCTATAAATTTATTAAAAATTATTACAGTCTACACTTAAAATGGATGAATTTGTATGGTATGAAAATGAGATCTCAATATAGTTATTTTAAAAAAGAGAAGAGATATTTGCTCTTTATCAAAGGAAGTATGCTTTATCAAAGGAAATGACTTATTTTCCACTCCTCTCTAGCTAAATGAGAGAAAGGGCAACAAGAATGGCTTCCACTCTAAGAGACTTGATCATTAATCATATTCTACATAGTTACAGAATACTCTAGCAAGAGATTCTGAAAGTAGGTGTTTACAGGAGAGCTGTGATGGAATGTAAACACATAGGCAGTATCTATTTGGGAACTTGGAACATCACATAACCTTTGAATATCAGAGCTAGTGTGTTAGACCTCAGAGATGATATAGCCTTGACATCTTCTCCAGTAAAATAAGAAAACTGAGATCCATAGAGATTAAGTGACTTGCCAGCACTGGCAAGTGACAAGCTTGGACTAACTAAGATCTCCTACGCTAAGTGAAGTAATCGCAGTCAATCAGAAACCATTATTTACCACTCTTTTTTGCTGTTGTTTGCAACATATATATACTATTTTTAAGTTTGTTTTTAATAATTAAAAATGAAAAAACCCATCAATTTGGACTTATTTAAAGAAATGTCTCTGCCCTCAAAGAGATTACATACTATTTCAGTGTATAAAGCTGCAATGCATACAGATTTAGCAATGCATCAGTAAATAATTTAATAAGCATTTATTCTGAATTAACTTCTTGTGCCATATTGTATAAGACTATGAAAATCATCATGACTAAATAGAAGGCCTGACCTAATCTAGTGAAAAAAGTAAAAATTCATAGACAATTTGCAAGCAAGTGGATAACAGCATGATGTGGAATTTTATGTGGGTCCCAAGGGCAATCAAAGTAAGAAAAAGATCATTATGGGATCATGTAAGTCTGGAAGGATTCATGAAAGAAGTAAATACTGACATAGTCTTAGAAGGAAGAAGAGAATATGATCTGAAATATTATAGGAAGCCGCAAAGTCTCAAGCAAATAGTTGTAGTGCACATTCAAAATAAAAGCAAGACTAAAGAAAAGAAGCAACTTCCAACTGAAATGAATAAATTGCTTGAAAAACACAGCTTACCAAAACTAACATAAGACAAAAGAAAAAATTTCAACAGCTCTATTACCTATTTTTAAAATTGAATTAATTACCAAAAACGTCCCAACAAAGAAACTCTGGTCCAGATGGTTTCATTGAGGAATTCAATGAAAACTCAATGAAGAAATAAAATCAATCAATAAATGCTTTAAAAAAAATAGAATACTTTGTAACACCTTTTAGAAGGCCAATATAACCTGATAACAAAACCTGATAAAGACTTAAGAAATTAAAAGAATAATACTTTCGTGAATAGAGACACAAAACCCTTATCAAAATATTAGCAAATGAAATAAAAAAAAAAATACACATATAAAAGAGGCAATACCTCACGATCAGGAAGGGTTTATCCCAGGACTGTAAGGCTGATCCAACTTTTGAGGCCTCTTTCCGTCGGGGATGGAAAAGCCAGACTGAAAGACTGCTTGTGCACCTCTGCCAAGCTCTCCTCATTGAGGGGTCTTAAAGACACTTTGCTCCACCGACTCAGCACTTTTCTACTGCCTACCCCTTCTCCTTTTCCTCCCCTCCAGCCCCTGGGTCCATTAAACAGCAAGGACCTTCTGTCCAGGCTGCCTCAGTAGTGACCTTAATGCCCCACCTGCTCCCCATTTCAGCACTGATCCACTAGACCCTTATCAGTGGGGGGAAATGGAACATTCCGGGAACCAGCAACCTTTCCTGTTTGGCCTCTTGCTTATACTACTGCAACAAATTAATAATTTTAATTGTAACTTTCAGCTTGGCTTGTGATCCTAATTGACTACCTCAACTCCTGGTAGCTCTCAACACTTGCATAAACAGTTAAAAGAAATCATATTTTATTCTTATACAATAGCATCAAAAAACATTAAATACTTAGGAATACATTTAATAATAGACATACAAGACTTCTACAATGAAAACTACAAAAACATCCAATGAGAAAAAATAATGGATATTTGAAAATCTGAATAAATGTAGAGATATACCTAGTTCATGGATCAGAAAACAATACTGTTAAGATGTTAATGTTCCCCCAAATTCATCCATGTATTCAACACAAAGCTAATCAAAATCCCAGTAGGCTTCTTTTGAAAAACTGTGGTTAAATATACATAAACTTTACCATTTTAACCATTTTTAAGTGTGTATTTCTGAAGCATTAAGTATTTTCACACTGTTGTGCAACCATCACCACCAACCATCTCCAGAACTTTTTCATTTTACCCAACTGAAACTCTGTACCCATTAAACACTAACTCCCCAGTCACCCTGCTCCTGGCAACCACCATTCTATTTTCTTTCTCTATGAATTTGACTAAGTATCCCATATTAAGTAGAATCATACAATATTTGTTCTTTTGTGACTGGCTTATTTCACTCAGCCTAAGGTCTCCAATGTTCATCCATATTATAGCATGTGTCAGAATTTCCTTCCTTTTTATGGTTGAATAATATCCCACTATACACATATATCACACTTTGTTTATCCATCCATCCATTGATGGACACTTGGGTTGCTTCCACCATTCGGCTACTGCCAATAATGCTGCCATGAATATGAATGTACAGTATCTCTTTAAGTCCCTGCTTTCAATTCTTTTGGGTATATACTCAGAAATGAAATTCCTTCTTCTCCACATCCTCCCCCAAACTTGTTATTTTCTATTTTTGTTTGTTTGTTTGTTTAATAACAGCCATTCTAATGGGTCTGAAGCAGTATCTCATTGTGGTTTTGATTTGAGTTACACTAATGATTAATGTTTAGCATCTTTTCATGCGCTTATTACTCGTTTGTATATCTTCTTTGGAGAAATGTCTATTCAAGTCCTTTGCTCATTTTTAATCAGGTTTTTTCATTATTGCTATGGATGATTTGTTGTGCTTTTTATACTCTTGATATCAATACCTCATCAGATATATGATTTGCAAATATCTCTCCCATTTTGTGGGTTGCCTTTTTACTCTGTTGATAGATTCTTTTGATACACAAACATTTTTAATTTTGAATGAAGTCCAACTTATATATTTTTGTTGTTGCTGTTGTTGCCTGTGCTTTTTTGGTATCATACACAGACTTTCTTCTTTTTAATGAAAATAAAAAGCTCTTTCTAACACTCATTTGAAAATGCAAAGGATCCAGAAAAACAAAAGAGCTTACCATAAGGCCTCAAGAATCAAGACAACTGGTACTGGCACAGAAAAAGTAGATAGTTTGATGGAACACAACACAAAGTCTAGAAATCGACCCTCATTTAAAAAGTCGATTGATATTTAACAGTGGAACCAAAGCAACTTAATGTGGAAAGGCAAGCGTTTTCAACAAATGGTGCTGGAAAACTGGAAACCCACATGGGATAATAAACAAATCTTCCTTAACTCTACCTGAGACCATAAAAATTAATTTCAGATGAATCACATATCTCGATATAAAAGATAAATCATAAAGCTTCTAGAAGAAAACAAAGGAGATAATTTTTGTGACCTGGACCTAGGCCAAGACTTCTTAGATAGGAAACAAAAGCAATAATCATAAAAGTTGCTAAACTGGACTTAGTAAAATTAGTAACTTCTGCTCTTTAACACCATTAAGAAAACGAATAGGCAGGCCATAGATAAGGGGCATATGTTTGAAAAACATGTATTTGTAAAAAACTTAAATCCAGAACATATTAAAAGCTCCTATAACTCAAGACTAAACATACAACCCAATTTTTTTTTTAAATGAGCAAAAGAATTAGTTCGCAAAGGAAGACATACAAATAGCCAGTGAGCACATGAAAATGTGCTCAACATCATTATACATCAGGGTAATGCAAATTAAAACCACAGTGGGATTCCCTCAGACACTCATTAAAATGGCTGACATCAAATAAATACTAAACATGCCATTTATATGAAACTCTACAAGAGGCAACTTATAAGGGAAAAAAATTGAAAAGTGGTTGCCTTTGAGAAGAGGGACTGACCAGGAAAGGACATAGCTTTTGGGGAGTGATGAAAATGTTCTATATCTTGATAGAAATGGGGGTTACATGAGTGCATGCTTTTGCTAAAATTCACTAATTTATTCACTTAACATTTATGCATTTCATTGTATGTAACTTTTACCACACACACCCACCCAAACAACTACTGAACTTAGATTCACTTTTTTGCCGTGGTTTGGGTTGGCAATTCTGAAACTACTTACTATATATTCTAAGCTTGAGCAAATAGGAAAATATATTGTCCTGAAACCTAAATCGGACAAGACAATTTATAAATACACTTTAATAATTGAAAAAAATATTTCCATGAAACTGTTTAAGCTTGTTTCATCATTAATTCAGAATTTACAACTTTTGGGAAGTTGAATTATTGTTCCTCTAAGTAGTTTACACAGTCTGGATTTAAAAACACTGAAACAAAGCACATGTAATTACGTTTCTATGTAGATACAGCCATTTTTCTTACTTGATTTTTAATTTTTTTTGTCTATACCAAAATTACTAAGATCATATTTTGTCAAGATACCTATTTAAAAAAAACATATCAGGAAGGGTGATACATTATGAAACTTTAAATAGTTGTAATATTTGCATTTTTTTCCTACTTATCTTTGACAAAAAAAAAAAAAGAAAGAAAAATATCTTTTGTTTATTAATGCTCAGGCTGATTTCTTCACACATTCTAGCATTACTCATATATTAAATATTGGCATTCTTAGAGAGTTTTACTTCTGGTATTAAGCTGATTCAATTAACTAGTTTTTTTTTTTTTAAGTCAATACAATTAAATGACCTGGTTTTCAAAAACTATAATAAACTTTCAAAACTAAAGTAGACCTGATAATTTGTTTTTAAATCAAAAAGCTTAAAAATAAACTGTTAAACAAAATGAAAATTTAGAAATATTGTCTCAAAATAGGGACATAATTATGTTAAACCCTCCAGAATGTGACAGAAATAGGTGTTCTGAATTTTATTGAATTTCAATTTTACTTAAGCATTAGATGATGTTATTGTTTGGTATTCATATCAGAATTCCATTGAAAAGCTGTTTCTATAAACTATTTCTTATAATGCTTATTTAAAAAATAACATAAATGTAAAAGTTTTTTAAACAGTTAAAAATCTAAGAAAACAAAGTTTCAGGTCATAATTATATTCCTTTGTTTAAATTTTCTAATAATTCCTAAATAATTCCTTCATCAGCTTGTATTTAGAATGCTATACTTATCTTCCCTTTTGATGTGAACCCTGTTAAAAGAATTAGGCGGCATATTTCCTCAGGCTATGGGTTACAAGAAGTCTATATGCTTTCTGAGACATCTTGATATGCTACTTTACCTTTGCCTTTTATATTAAATCTATTTTTAGATCAGATTTTTATTTTAAATCTATTTTATATTAAAAATAAAAATTAGGAAGATTTAATATCTGGCCAATGATTCCTTAACGCAACCTCCTATGAAGTGTGTAAGCCACTAACCACCACGGGGAGGCGATCCTTGCTCAGTGACTTGGAGTCAGAACATGGGAGCTGTAAAGATAAGTAAAACAGAGACCTTGCCTTTAAGATGGTCATACTTTCAAGAGAGAAAAGCCAAGTGAAACATATTCCAGAGCTAACAGCAGTGAAACTTAAAGAAAGAGGTATATCACACAGGACATCAGGGTGACAAGAGGGGATATATTTTACCACACATAATTGAAAGAAATATTAGAAATCTAAGCTTTGGAAACAATCCTTTAGAATACAGTAATTTGTACTATACCAATCACTGACTCAGGGTTACAAGACAAAACAAAACAAAAACCTAAAACCTATCCTTGAAATTGTTGGTAGAAGTAAGGAAAAGAAACAGAAGATTAGCCAGAAATGTCTTTGTGCAGGAAATGCTTTTAATAATTTGAAATTTATTAGATGACAAATCATTTTAAAATTTCTATTTGTTTCTAAGTTCTAATTTATAAGTATAAATAATATACATTTGCACCATCACTTTACAATCATTTGATATTCCTACATGAATAAGCAAATTTTACCATTTAGAGTGATTATTATGTGATAAACTGCATAAGAAACAGTAAACTGGTAAGTGTATAATCAAAATAAAATAAGTCATTCTATTTGTTTTAAGCAACCTATCAAATGCAATCTTAATTGTTCTTAAAAGAAATGAAACTAGGTTTCATTTTTTTAAAGTAATTTAAAACAATCTATTTAAAGTGATCTTATGTTCTGTGAACATAGTAACTAAAGTTACAACTAAACCTTGCTCTCTTGGTCTAATCAAATCTCTGGGAGAAAACACCCCTTACTATGACCCAGGCAATCTATGAGCCTCCATACCAGTGAGAACAGGAAACGTAATTAAAAATTTAAAAATCTGATTTATCAAAGAGAGTAATATTTGAAATAAAAATCTGATAAATATGAATTTGTGCTGGTGCTCCTAATAACTTATGATACCATCAAATTTGGTTTTGGGGAAGGCATTCAGAAGCTAGATGTTTAAATTGTGAAATAAATAAAAGTGCTAACAACATTGTTAACAGACCAAACAAACATCCTAACCTTGTAACCAAAATGGTTCAATATCGATATAATTTGCCATATCTTCAAATAAGGAAGAGAATACAGCAAACATTTAATGGTGTAGACTTAGCTATAAAAGTAAAATAGCTTCATAGATCATTTCCTACCTTCACTGCTTCTAAGTAATGGCCACAATACAAGATAAAAATTAAAGATGTTACTTAAGAGGACCAATGGATTTTAAGGTTCTTAGTTTTAGGAGACCTTTTTGCTCCTTCCTATCTCCCATTAAGTAATAAAATGTGTCACAATGAGTTTACACAGTTAAGATAAAATTTGAGGCCTAAAAGTTTGGTCTTATTCCTAATTTGATAGTTTGATAAAGACTTATAGAGGAGAAAAGCCTACCTACCTCTAAAATCTACCTTTTGAAAATTAAATATGTTCAAAAAGAAGAATCATTTCTACTGTTACATCAGTGTATCAACTAACTAATCTCAAATCTGTGATTCCTAGTTCTTTACCTAATACACAGAAAAAACTCATCCACGATTCTTTAGTGACATGAAAGTAATCCTCCTTTATTAAGCCTTTTAAACGTCTTCATCAAATACTTATACTGAGTGACCAATTTGTTCTAGGAATAAATTATAATAGTAAAAGGTTTTTTTTAATTAATTCAGCAAAGAATAATCAGTCACTACTTATGTAGCACAGTCATTCATTTACCAAGCATTTACTGAGCATTAAATGTCCCAGGAACTGTGGAAGCAAAACCAAGATATCACTAAGGGCTCAAAAGTACCTCCAGCAATGAACATCCACAGCAAAGAGATAAATACCCCAAAAGACCTCACAATTCGAAGACAGTTTCAATTTGGTCTTTAGCATTTAATTGCACTAAATAACATAAAGGAATATATTTTCAACTGGAAACTTTGCAGACAAATTTTAATTAAGTTTAAAAAGTAGATGGCAAAAAAAGGAAGCACTATTTTTTTTAAAAAAATCCATATGATACTGTAAACCATCTTTCTCTTTAACACCTTGTGGTAATTTTCATATTTCCCATGTTTAGTGGAAATAGTTTATTAGTCTAATCATTTTAGGGAAAGTGTTTCAACAAATTCAAATTTTTTGTCCTCCATATTGCAGGAATAATTATATACAAAAACATGCACATTCTCTGAAATGTAAAAAATATGCATTTATATTATTACTGTATCATATTTACCAACTGGAACCCTTATTCCATAGCCCACATATATGTATTCTTTAAATTACTAAGTAATACCACTGCCCTACTATTTCATACAGAATTACTCACAAAGCCTGTAATGGAGCATAGTACAATTCTGATCATGTACAACAGAGGGAAAAACTAAGACCCAGAAATACTAAATTACTTGCCAAAGGCCTGAGAAAAACTTAAAGACAAAACAGAAAATAACATTTGGAACCTATTATTACAGTTAACTGATAAATTGAATGCAATTTCCTAGTGATATTAAAAAATTATACATGTAAATTAACGTATACATATATACAAATAACTGAAAAAGAAAGGAAAAAAATAAGAAAGAACTTTTTTATACAGCCTGAATTACATAGAGAAGTGTGGTTTCAAAATCAAAACTGCTAAACAGCTGATTCTAAAGAGTCATGTACATTAGTTCAAAGGAACTTGAGAAAATACAGTAAATTCAATAGAAGATTAAGTAAATTAATTAAATTATGATCCAAGAAGTTTAATTTTATAAGAGAACTTAATAGACATACATAGTAAGTATAATGATCAAGCACTGAAATATATCTTTAGGGAAAATAAAGTGTAATTTAAAATGTCTTAAAATAAAGTCAAAAATAGCGTGTATACATAATATTTAAGATGTAACTTAATCATAAAAGTGTGGGATTTTGGGGCAGATTTGCAAACAATGATGGTGCCAATTACTAAATAAAAGAGATGTTAAGGGAAATGGCAGATATTAGCTTATAAGAGTACCTTTTTAAACACATGAAATTCTACATAAAATTCTTCTCTATCCCAAGAGCAATGTGCTTAAACTGAATGTGTGTATGTGTATGTGTGTATGTGTGTGTGTGTGTATATATATATATATTTTAAAAACAATCACATTATAACCATAAAACACTTGATGGCACTGCTTTATATCCAGCTTGTTTTATCCTCAGAAACGTTATTAATATATAATATTTATAAAACATTTAATTCCCTCTTCATAACCTCTTTAAAACCTTTGCATAAAATCTGTGATGTTATCTTCTTAACAAGGCAAAACCAAGGAAAAAGACTTTGTATATCCATCATTTCTAGAGTAACAAAAATATCTTTACCTTTCACGAGACTTTCACAAAAATCCCAGACACTGGAATGTTATAATAATGCAATTAAGGATGAAAATTTTATAACAGGAACTAATTAAATAAATGAGAGGAAAGGCTAATATTAATTAAAAATCTTATCAAGAATCAAAGAAAGATGATACCTATTTTTTTAAAAACAACTATATAATACAATGTCTTGGAGATGCTCTTGTATTAAGTGGCTTTTAAAATAAAATTGTATTTATTTTCTAGGTTCTTTCTTTCAAATACATGACCAAAAAAATAAAATAAAAACCTGGCAAAAACATATAGGGCCTATAGCAACAAGGCCTGAATCAAGCTACGATCTTAAAAAAATAAATTAGAGGTAGATATTTACATAGGTTTAAGTAATTAAAGAGTATAACCAGGTCTCTTAAGTTTTTAACTACTGTTTCAAAATGATCATGCCCTATAATGCCACCCTCAACCCCCATGGGAATTTTCTTCTAGATTGAATTTTTATTCATTACATAAGATTGTTTTTATAATTTTTTCTTTTATTTATTTTCATTGTTTTGTTGTTTTATGTACTCCACTGTTATGCTTATGCTTTCTTTTTTTACAGAAATCAGAAAATTATGTTGCAGTCAGAATTATTCATTTGTATCTTCTGACATTAGAACTAATTTACCTTAAACTTAAATGAGTTTAACCTCCAGGAGAGCTCTCATGATATTCTACATAAACTACTTCAAAAAACAGTGGCCTAATATTATAGACTTTCTCAACTTTGTTGAAGCACTTTGTATTTCTTTACTGGAATTTTTACTTTCTCATTACCTTCCTCAATGATGGTATAAAAACCTCATGAAATTTAAAACCACATGCCTTTACTTGAGGAATTAAAACAAACAAATTATACTTTTAATGACAAATAAATGACATCATTTTGGAAGTAAATATTTAAAATCCTGTAACAGTACTAATATGCATTTTATCAACTTACTCTTTTTGAAACATTTAATTTCTGTGCCATGAGTTAGTTTAATAGGGCTTTATCAAAAGACAATTTTTGAAGGAAATCAGAAAGCGTTCCTGTAACATACTAAAAGATTCTTTGTGTCACTGTCCTTTGAAAGAGGATACCTCTTTTATTTAGATGAGGTCTCCTTTTGATCACCCCCCCACTCCTTCATCTCACCCAGGGCTTTGAGCAATTTCTTCATCTCAGCAAGGGAGGCAAATGGCTAAAATTAGCAGTCTCTGGACCCTCAGGAATAGCCACTGTGCCGTATCAGCTGAGATTCCTGATTAGAATTATGTCTGATTTAAAAAAAAAAAAGTAACAAAACAAAACAAAGAAGCAAAGAAGAAAACCAAACAAAAAACAAAAAATGTCTATCTAGGCCATCTTTTCACCTTTCTTTATTTCATAAGAGAGAAGCATTTAACACATTGTTTTGAAAAATGATAAGTGCTAACGAAGTTCTTGTCAAGAAAAATTATCTGTCATCATTATCGCTAATAAACTTCAACTTTTATAATATGCTAACAGAACTTAGTAATTTTATTGTTTTATGAGATAAAACATAATCTTAGCACAAAGGGTTTGGATCAAATTATATATTTTTGTGGCCTCTATATGCAGAGCATGGTCAACTTCTCCTGTCAATGGATAATTCTCTTTTGTTCAAAATCCAGATAATCACTCTTAATTACATCTAAATCCAGAGAATAACCATGTGTGGCAGGTTACTAAGTGGATGAAATCTGTTTCTGAAGTACTGTTTCCACTAAATAAGACTTTAAGAAAGGTCCTACGCTGTGATTTGTTTTCCCCATTATATCTGTGATGAGAAAATGATGAAGATGGAGCCTTAATCCCCCAAAGACAAGGTCTCAGCATCCAGCTTACCTGACAAGGTTTTCATTGTCTCCAGTTCCCTTGCAAGTTGCACATTCAGTTCGTAAATCCTCAGCCTTGGGCTTCTTTTGTAACACAGACTGCCTTTGTCTCCTCTCTCTAGGAACTCTCTCCTGCCATACAAGGGAGGATGAAACAAAACATAAAATCAGGATATGAGGAAAACAGAAATAATTTTAAGCAAGAAAGTTTCTCAAATTTAGATTGTGTAAAATATGCTTAACTTATTCCAACCTCATGTTTTTCTTCCTCAGGAATGAAGCTTCGTTTTCGTCCTCTGGTTCTCTAAAAAAAAAAAAAAAAAGAAAAAAAAAAAAGAAAAATCCACAAAAATATCTAATGTTTAATTAATAATAAAAATAAATTTTCTCTGTTAAATGTTACTGCTTCGGTTAAGCACTTGGAAAATTAGCATTTCTAATTAATGCTGTACTGCTCTATTGCACTTTATTACAATTTATGTCAGAGGAAATAAACACATGACAAATTAAATACACTCTACAGTGACAGTGTTCTACTGTTAAATAACACAGGTATCTGATAAGAAAAATAAGTTCTACAAATTAGCTTGAAGATTTCTGAACACCTCATACACATCACACAATGATGATTTATGCAGAACATTTAAATTTTCATAACTTACACGACTTCTAGAGCTAAAATGCTAAACCTGGACTCACATCTGTTGTATGCCTCTGTGTGTGCGTGCGTGCGTGCACAAACATGTTTGAATAACATAAAGAAACAATCTTTAACAGCTGTAAAAAAGTGGGAGGCAAAGGTCTCAGATGTCTCCCAATCCTAGTTAAAATAAAACTAACTAAAAAAAACATGGTATAAGTGACTCAAGCTTATTTACTTAAAATTTATATCCTGTATTTCAGAACACATTTCCCATTTGAAAGATGACATCCATATGTTCGAAAGTAATATAAGTACAATAGGATTTGCAGCCAATATGTTAAAAATCTCTACCCATGTAGCACAGCCTCTGGAGGTTTATAATCCCCATGTGAAGATTACTGCTCTTTAGAGAGACTGGAAGAAAAAGGAGGCACCACTCCCCAAAATTACTTTGCCTGACTGTTGAGATCAAAGAACATTCCCACGTTAGAGCAGGTACCAAATAATTCTAAAGAGAATTGCTGTCCAATATAAAAAACATTAATGTTTTTCTAAATTACTGTCATTTCAATTCTCTACAATACCTAGTCAGTTGTTATTCAGTACCCAGGCTAACTGCACTCCGTTTAATCTGCCCCTAGATAACCCAGAGTTGACTGAATTAGCCGTTCAAAATAAGTAAACTTATAGACTACATATTCATTTACATTTATATTGCCAATCAGTATGTTTTAATTACATTATGGAAGAAATAAGGAAGAAAAAGTAAGACTATAACTAGGAAAAGGTTTTAAATGCAGGCCCTACATCTATTCTTACTTCCAAAGAATTAGTACTAAGCCTTGCTCCTCAAAATATCAATCATGGTTCATAAGCACTGGCATCCCCAGGGAGTTAGTTAGAAATGAAGAATCTCATGCCCGGAACAACATACTGAATTAGAACCTGCCGTTTAAAAAGATCCCCAAGTAAGTCATACACACATTAAAGTTTGAAAACAGCCCTTAATATTGACAACACTGCTCCAAGTTCTAATTAAAACCTTATGCCTAACCCTTGGTATAGTCATCTTTCCCCTCTGTGACACTCCTTTCCTCATGCTTCAATTTTTCTCCCCCAGTGCAATTTATCCCAAAACTAGTAAGGACCATGTCATATTCATCTTTCTAGACTCAAACTAAATACAATACATATTACGTAAAAGTTCAATAAATTTGTTTTATTAAAATAAATAATAAGTGTTTCGATTGAAACTCACAGATGAACACGCTAGATAATACAAATGATAAAACAACTGACAAAAAGTGTAAATTATTGTTCCCTTCTCTGGTAATCTATTTTCAATTTGCATAATTTATGCATATAGCCATCCATTTCAAAAAGGTGATCAAAATTAATAACCAATATCAAAGGGAAAATATTCAAATTACTTATTTTAATTCTATAAACATCTAAAGAATGCTCAAAAGGCCTTCACACACTTCCATATTTCTCTTCATTCAACCCATCTTTTGTTGAGTCATCTAGTTTTTGAATCATCTAATCATTGAAGTAATTTTTGAATGCTCCAAGTTCATGAAAGTACTTGAATGCTCCAAGTTCATGTTTTCAATTCTTTTGAAGATATATAATTATTTATCATTTCTGATTAATACTTTAAATCTTTGAACATCTGGTTTGAGTCCATCAATTGGAAGTTTTTCAAACCCATACTGCAGTTAGCATCATAAAGCATAATGCCACAGAATGATCCTATCACACAATGACATAGTTACATACCTCTGCATTTATAAATTCCTTTTTATTATATTTTATTAAAGTAATATTTTTAAATGAATAAACATATAATCATCTAAAACAGTCATTTTAAATGCATGTATCAATATTACAAAAAGGTAATCATTGATGTATTCCTGCAGTAATTTTAAATAACTAAACATAAGCAACATAAACAAATTCTAGCCAGAAAACCATAGTTGTTACAAGCAATATGAAATTATAGCATCTTAGAGCTCTGAGAAAGCAGGCCAGGGAAATGACTTGATGATCACACAGCTGATAACTGACAGAGGTAAACTTCAACCCAGGTCTCTCAACTCTCAATTCAGTGATTTTTCTTGCATGACAAATCCAAGATTAATAATTTAATCCCAAGTAGAGATGAGCAAATTATCATAAGAAAGCAAATCTCTTATTCTCACTTGAATATGTAAATAAACTGTAACACTGGGATGCGTAAATGAAGAGTTTTTATATTTTGAAACAAGTAAATGAGACAATTTACCCAATGGAGAGGAGACCTCAATACCTCAAACTGACACTATATTCTATCCAATTTGGTACCTTATACATACAATGACTAACATGATCCATTACCGAAATAACTTGCAGCAAGCCTTAGCATTTATCACACAACTAGTATTTCCAAAAATTGAAAATAAGAGGATTTAATCCAAACACAATGTTTCACAATATCAAGTTCCCCAAACAAGAAAATGCTGAGAGTTGTGGGGTTTTTTTCTAGTTTTGATGAAGTGGCAGCAACTGTAACTGTTATAACTCATACCTGCCTACAATCATAACAGATAAGATATCTTAAACATGGTATCCCTGAATGAATCAGAAAATATAAGGGGAGTTAAAAAGAGGGAGAAACGATGGAAAAAAGGAAAAAATACACGTTTGGCTCATCCAACAAATTTCAATAATCAAATAATAATTTCAATAATCAAAGAGCTTGCCCCATCTTAGATGTACAGAAGTATTTGTAACCAGGTTGTCATTTCATGGTATACATTGAGGCTGACACTATTTTAGAAACAAGATAAATAAAGCAGAAGGGAGAACACAGGGTGTGGAAGAAGGAAAAACATTATTTAACAAGTATGTGCTTTAGAACTTAACACAGATAAATTATCTAGACATTCCAAATGATTGAAGGTATATTTCCAAATTGTGCTTCCTTTTGCAATTATTAAACTGTTAAAAGTAAATGAAAGTTTGAAAATCATTCCAAATCTTGACACATTCCTATTTTTTTCTTCTTTGTTGGTTTTTAAGGACTTAATTTTCTTAGGGAACACTGACAATCTGAGCTGCTTAGATCATCTGGCTCTTTATCTGTCTTTGGTACATTTACTTGAAAACAGGACGTGATAAAATCATCCACAAAGAGTGGCATGATATTAGAGACAATGTATCTAAGTTAGGAAAGAATAAAACATTTTTAACTACAGGCATCATTTTAATAGCTTATTCATCTGAAACAAATAATTAAATGTTTCAATAACTTCACTCATTTGGACTAGAAAACATGCAACAAATTTTAATTAATTGTTTAGAGCTGGGTTGTTTTAATTTATAATTAAGTCAGATGCATGATGATTTTTCCAAGGTTAGAATGATTCATTTCACAAATGAACTAAATTTAAAACTAAAAGACAGTGTCTCAGCATCTTTAACATCACTAAGATGGATTTCACATATTCATTTGTACACTGATTTCTCTAAATTCAACACTTATCTTTTTGATGACAAATCAACATTTATACAAATGACAATAAATAAGCCATACATGGTTAGATGAAACATAAAGATACCCTCCTATGTAATTTATATATAAAAAGAGAAAATGCTTATTTATGAGAAAATTCCAAATTCAATGTTAATTAGGACAATAGTCAAACCTTGAAAACCTGTCAAGCTAAAATATCTTCAGATTTATGCTGAGGAATAAATGTCGGGGCTGTCTGGCAGCTGTTCAAAATGCTTCAATGAAATATATACAGTATATATATTTCCTTAAAAAATAAGTATTTGTTTTCCAATTATAAAACAATATATTGAAAACAATCATATATTAAAGCTAATAAAATATTCAAAAGAAAAATGTTATACATATAAACAAAGTGTGAACAAAAGCACCACCTGTTTCTGTTGGGCTATCGGCATACAACAGATGGAATGGTGATCCCCCAAAATGAGTGTTTTCCCTTCTTGTCAGTTGGCTGTAGAGTTTATTTTTATCTAATCTAATTTAATTTATATTAACAGGGTTAGGAAAATAGGTGGAAAATAAAAAGAATATCATGATCTAATTGGCTTAACACTCTAAATTAAAATAACCACAAGCCTAAAAATATAAAAGATACATTCTACATAGTAGATGTTTCTATACAACTCTTCTCATAGATAACGGTATATTCAAAATAAGTAAAATCCTGAAGCTCTGCCTCGTCCTTGTTCCCTTTATTCCATGCTCCTGGAAATAAATTAAAATGATGAATTTCCAAGAGGCAAAAAGCATAGCAGGAACCTTTGGGTTCTGAATACGATTACTTGACCTAAGGACACCCACAGTGGATTTCTTCCAAGTGAGCCAAAGTGGCTTAAGTATGGTTTAGTTCACCACAAAAATTTTTGCTAGGGTTTCTTCTAAGGTTCTGTGACAGACACAGGTTATATAATCTGTTTAGTACTTCAGAGATCACCTTGGGTCTGATAATAAACTCAATAATAACTCTGATATCTAAAGCCCCCATGTATAACCCTTTCTTCCCAGAACTGCATTAATTTAATCAAAACAATTAGTATAAAGGTAACAAGTAAATTAAGACATGGGCATCATGAATGCCTAGTATACTTTAGTCATTTCAATAGGGCTGAATCTAAACGTTTCTATATTTCTACTGAACTAGCATCTAAAAAATATTTTAAAAATAAACGTAATGAAAGCAGACTCTAGGATATTTGATTATCTCTCAAATGAAGACTGCACTTGTAACAGGCTATTGATTTATACTGTTAAATAAAATGGAAAACAGATTAATGATGTGTTTAAGTCTATTTCCAAAATAATGATCTATAAGAAAAGGTGCATCCTGAAAAACAACATGGTTTCAGTCAAAGCTGCTAAAAAGTACTTTGACTTTTTACCGCATTTATCCTCCCAAAAAAGGAGAGATACAAAACAATATAAAAATGTATGAGACAGGAAGAAAGATCTGACAACTTCAAAGAGAGTAGAAGATGATACACTGTGTAAAAGACTATGGAAAGATAGTCTCAACAAGTCCCTTTGGCACTTGTATAAAAGATGAAAAGTCACTAGATGACATAGTGAAAAGAAAACGAAAAGAAAATCTGAAAGCTTTCAAGTTACATTACAGTTATTAGAAAATATGACAAAAAGTACAAAGGTCAATTTTAAAGTAACTTCAAAGGGAACATTAAGCTAATTTATATTTTCTTCAAAAGTAATTTCCTTCTCTAAAAGCAAGTGAAAAGTTTCCACATTTAAAAAAAAAAAAAAATGCAGAGAAAATGTCTAACAAGGTACTTGAAGAGAAGTATCCCAGGCTACCTTCAGAGTAATTCTATAGTTTCACCAATGAAATATGATTACTGTACAAGGAGAAAGGAACTAATTCCCTTCCTAACTATAAAGGGCCAGAAAAAAAGACTCTTTCAAAGTACACTGTCTTCAGATGCATAGCCACAGTGGACGAGAAAAGAACTCATTTGTGAAATACAAACTAAGTACCTCCTGTGGTAGGTAATGAACATACAGTGGTGAACAGGACAGCTCCTGTCCACCTGGGTTCAGGCCCATGAGGCTACAGATACCAAACAAATAATTAGATGGATAATGATTTATAAATATGTTAAGTGCAACTAAAGTGAAGGATAAAAACAGTCACACACTGCTCAGATCTTTCAAAATCTCACTATAATCAAAACCGTTCTTAAATTTAAGAATCAGTCATAATTTTAATGCCCTTAATAATGATATAAAACTACATTCACCTTAAAGATGGGTATGGAGAAAATGCCTAACAAATTGGAAAAAAAATTCTCAAAGGAACACACTTACGTGTGACTCTGGCAACCCTCAGGCAGGAATGGAAAAAGAAAGAGTTCAGATTGGCAAGAGGATAAAAGAATCAAGGACAGTGGCAAAAGCATTACTAAAATAACTGAACATAGGATCCAGAAAAGATACTGGAACTCTAAGTGAAGGCATGAGGTACCTAGATAACCAGGCTGCTGAGTAACTGTGAGAATAAAGATGGCTGTTGGACTAGAAACATAAAGAAGAAAACCGCAACATACTGAGGTCAAATGAATTTAATCGTGATTATTTCACATGCATCTTAAAATTAAAATCAAGTATTATTTCATATAATACTCTCTACCCAATGCAGAAAACTCTTCCAAAAATATCCCTGTTAGTCATATAGCCTCAATTATTCTGGATAACAAGGAAGCATGTTCCATATAACACAGTTCTAATTGTTGGTCCCAGTTTTACTATCTGAACTTATCCTAGCATTCATGTAACAGAAGTTTAAATATTTAAAGATAAATGACCAGGTCTTTATTATGTAAAGAGTCTCTGTTTATTCATTTATTAAACTAATAAACACACCAAAAAAACGTAATTACACTTGTGACAAGGGCAGCAAAATAAAATAGTGCTATGTGAATGTTTCAATTAATTACTCCTCAGAGTACTTTTCTAGAATTTCATCATAGTATCACATTAGGTTTTGCTTTCTTAGTTCATATGAGCTAAAATTGAGGGATGATGGCAATAATGACAGAGGATTAATTAATGCTTTACAACAGATCTACAATCTCTGTCATTCTTCATTTGTTAAAGAGTCCAATTAGAACATCATTTTTACACTGTGTAACACAGCATAGATAGCAGAAAGGGAAAAGGGGCTGCATCATTTTTTTTCTTTTACAATATCAACAGTACCATTAGCCAACAAAGAAATGCATATCAAAACCACAATGATACACCACAAGTGTCGCTGGGCTAAAATCAAGGTGTTGGCAGGCTGCATTCCTTTCTGGAGGCTCTAGGAAGAGAATCAATTTGCTTGGTTATTCCATCTCCTAGAGATTGCCAACATTCCTTGGTCCAAGACCCCCTTCTTCCATCTTTAAAGGCAGGGATGCTGTATATCTCAGACCCATTGTCTGTAGTCACATCTCCCTCTTAACTTACAGTCAGGGAAGGTCCTCGCCTTTTAGGTCCGCATGTAATTAGATTGAGCCCATATAATACTGCTTAATCTTCCCATCTCAAGGTCCATAACTTTAATAATACCTGCAAGGCCCCTTTTGCCATGTAAGGTAACACATAAACAGGTTCTGGGGATTAGGACACGGATATCTTTGCGGGGGGGCATTATTCTGCCTACAATACTCAACACTGTGGAAATCAAATGTATACACTAAATGAATTTATTAAAGCTATCATCCTATAGATGGAAATGGGGCATTTAACAGTAGTAACACTTGAAAAACAAAATCCCTAAGTATATTACAATCACACAAACTCACATAGGTAAGAAATAAAATGCTACTTTGGGTTAAACTTCAGTAACATAAAGGTATAAGGATTTCACTCCCTCCCTATGCAGTCAAGAGATTACTCCTCTCCCATAGGACACAGGAGGCATATCCTCTGGAGAAAAAGAACCAGACAGACTCTGTACAAGGGTGTATCAGGCACAGAGAAGGGAGCAATGAGGCAGCAAACAGAAACCAGGAAGCTTAAATGCAATTCTGCTTCCTAAACCATGAGACCTTTAGCCCCTTTCTCCTCACCTGTCCAGGACTCTGACAGTCAAAATTACACCTATCAGTTAGGAGATGAGAGAATACTTCTACTGAATTATTGTGGAAAAAAACCTACAGATACTGACATTAAGGAGGTTCCCAAAGAAAAAGCCCCCTGATCATAAAATCACGCTACAGGGAAAACAATGGGTTTATCAGCCCTACACAAACTTAATTACCTTTTTTAGAACAAAATAGGAGTGGACATCCAAAGATCCTTAGGCATCTGAAAGCATCAACATGAAAGAGATGAACATGAATAGAAATAATGAAACCACAGCAAACACAGACAATGCACGATACAGAAAAAAATTTTGACAATATAATTAATATTCATAAAGATATAAAAGAAGTCTTTGCAATCATGAAATAAGAACATCTGCTATTAAAAGAAACAGTGAAAGTACATACTCATCCTAACTCAGAAAGAGAAAATCCTAAGAGTTTCAAGAGAAGGGGAAAAAAAAGTTAGAATGCAGAAAGCAATACTGGAAGCCAGGAGTCAGTCAAGTGATGCTTTAAAAAAAATATGTAGTATTTTATACACAGCCAAATAACTAATAAAATATAAGATATTAAAAAATTTTTAGACACGTAACATCTCAAAAGATTTACCTCTCATTAATCTTTACTCAACAAGTCACTGAAAGCATTGCCCCATCAAGATAAGGGACTAAATGAAAAAAGAAACTGAAATGCAAGCAACAGGAAATTCCACCTACCAAAGGTTAAAAGGAATTCCCAGGATGATGCTGAAATAAAGTTCAAGGATAACATAAAAAACCAATTCACATTAGAGCTGGAGGAGAGAGGGCTCAGAGAAAATATCTAAGAAATTATCTGACACGTCTGACCATATGGAAAACTGTCTAACAGAGATATTTTACAAGGTAGTTGAAGGCTATGAGAAGACTCAGTCTTAGATTCAAAGAAACTAAACAAATTGAAAATACAATGAAGGGCAAATGGTTTATTTTTAAAACTATTCATTCCTTTCTTTAAAAATAAACTGAATGAATGAGGATCCTCAAAATTTAATTAGTGAGACAGTCTGACTGTATTCTTTCCTTCAGAATCCGCCTCACTCCTGCCTACCCAGCCTTAGACCAGTAATAGGGTAAAAAGTGTGCTATTGTTTAGAAGTTCATAAAGTGTTCAGAGAGCATGGCTCTGTTATTCTTAAACAATATTTTATCCTCGGGAAGTTTCTATCATGAAGAAAATTGGCTAAGCCAATCAAATGTCACTTGTAAATGAAGCAAAAGGAAAACTTCAAAAAAATAAAATCTTGAAAATACGTCGCCCTGCAGTATATACATCTGGTGGCCCACTTGATCACAAGTGTTTCTTGTAATCATTCATACGATTTTTTTCAGAAGACAATGATTACAATAAAGGTAACTGCCAAAAACGGAAAAAATAAAGGTTACCAACCAATGTGATCTTTAAAAATAAAACAAAACTAAAAACCCTAAAGTAAAGTAAAATAAAATCACAAAGTATTACCATTTCACGCTGCATGCAGGATCTTAGTTCCCCAACCAGGGACCGAACCCACGCCCCCTACGGTGGAACCGCGGAGTCTTAAACCACTGGACTGCCAGGGAAGCCCCTATACCTCACATTTGTAACAGATTTTCCACAAGAATGGCAAGACAAACTACTATATCAAAAAATGGGAAAGGACTTGAATAAGCTTTTCTCCAAAGAAAATATACAAATGGCCAATAAACACATGAAAAGATGCTCAACATTATTAGTCATTAGGGAAATGCAAACCAAAACTAAGAGATACAACATCACACCCATTAGGATGCCTATTATCAACAAATTAAAATAAAAAAAAAAAAAGTGTTGGCAAGAATATGGAGAAATTAGAACCCTTGTGTAATGCTGGTGAAAATGTAAAATGGTGTAGCTGCTGTGGAAAACAGTTTGGTGGTCACTCAAAGAGTATAACATAGAATTACCATATGATCCAGCAATTATACTCTTATGTATATAGCCAAAAGAACTGAAAGCAGGAACTCAAACAGGTGTTTGTAAACCCCATGCTTATAGCAGCATTACTGACAAAAGTCAAGAGGTGGAAGCAACCCAAGTGTTCACCAACAGATGAATGGACAAACAAAATGTGGTATAGACATACAAAGAAATATAATTCAGCCTTAAAAAGGAATGAAATTCTGACACATGCTACAACATGGATGAAGCTTGAGGATATTATGCTAAGTGAAATAAGCCAGTCACTTACATGAGGTATGCAGAAAAGGCAAACTGACAGAGATAGAAAGTAGAATGGTGGCTGCAAGAGGCTGGGCATAAGAAGGAATAGGGAATTATCGTTTAATGGGTATGGAGCTTCTGTTTGGCATGATGAAAAAGTTCTGGAAGTGGACGGTGGTGATGGTTGCACAACCCTGTGAATGTACATAATGCCTCTGAATTGTACATTTAAAATGATTAAAATGATAAAATAAATAAATAAATACATAAATAAATTAAAACCCTGAAGTATAGTATAATTACAAAGTATTACCGTTTCCGGATTATTCGAATGTCGATGTGTATATTTTAACCCTCCCATAAACAGTCTTAGGGATAAAAAATGAATACAACTGTGAAATTTAGAAAGAGACTTTTGGCTCTAGAAAAGATTGCAGATCATCTAATTTATTTTATAAATGAGGATACTGAGCGCAAACAGGGTAAGTTAAATTACTTATCCAAGGCCACATACAGGGTTATTGCCAGAGTATGGACCAGAATTCTAATTTATCATGTACTAGTCCAGGTACTTTCCACCACACACGAGGCTATCTTACAGGTTTTGATGCTGTCTAAAACACTCAAGAATTTGATTTTGTACCATTTATCTTTTACAGGGAATAATGCTACAAAAAAATTGTCCTAGAGAGGAAAATACCATTACATTTTAAATGGTTGATTATTTTCTCAAGCATAATTAGAAGTCATATCCATACATATTTCTAATTAAATAAACATGAAAGTTATTTAAGTTAAAAAAAAATGCTTCAATCAATCAATATACTAATGATCAAAATTTCCTTAACACAGGAAAAATTTAAAGAGAAATGAGCTATCCTAAAAAATGTTCACACCTATTTATCTGAAAAAACTGAATGAATGAAATATTAAGTGACTTTTTGCTGAAGGTGCTCTAAGTCATTAATCATCAATAACCTTAATTGATAAGTGAATCTGTACTAACACTAAGCTATTAAGATTTGATCCAATTTACTTCTTTAAAATTTTGCCAAGTTACTAATGCAAGAAGCTGTTGCCAGCCATCAAGATGCCTATCATAAAAACATATTGTAAGAAAGACAAATACGGGTGTTAGATGATATCTAAATGTGGTTCAAAATTTTTACACTAAATTTTATGCTAAAGGCTCCAATGCTTTTACAAGCATTCAGCTTGCTGTTACTTTAAAAATTTCAACTTCTTAATACAAAGGTTTGGGGCAGTGGAAAATAAAGACTTTCTCAGCCAGTAGAACACTTTCCTACTAGTATTAATAGTCAACTTGTAGTTTTGTTGCTCACCTCAATCTTCCGTCTTTCCTCTTCCATTTCAGTTATGTTACCTCTAGGGTAATTTAATGTACCTCTCATATGGACACTCTACCTTCTAGTTTATATTACATTATTTTAGGGTCAACTTTCTATCACCATAGTTCTTTGAGGACATAGACCATGTCTTCATTTTAGTGTTCTATTCAGCATCTACTGCCCAGTGCCTTACCTCGTTAGTTGCTCAATAGGTGTATACTGGAAAAATTAACCTGATCCATGGTTCAAGAGTAGGACAAGGAGTCACAAAGACCAGAGAGTATGGAAAGACGTGGATTCCCATGCAGGCAATTTTTACTGCTTAACTATTAAACTCAGGAATAAATATAAAGCACTCACACAAAAGATAATTACCTACAATTTTGACAATTGTGAAGAAAATATAACATCAATTCATGCTTCTATACATTATAAACGAAAGTTCATCTTAAAGTACTGTCTTCCCTTCACTGGACTCTGAAGGTTTACCCAAGAGGACAAAATAAAGATCAAACCACTGAGGCTGAGAATTGTGTTGTATGCATTACAAGTCACTATCTACCCTCTAAGTGATGTGAGATAAAGCTGAAAATTAGCAAAATCAGGGGAGATGAAATAACTACAGAATTACTGGGATCCGTAAAGGTGTAAAAAACAAAGCAATTAAGTCTTAAAACTAGAATACTATAACATCATAAAACAGACTGTGTGATACTAGACAGTGAATGCATCACATATCACTAAAACAGCAACCTACAAGGTCAGTGGTATTACAAGTTGTTCTGGCTTGATGCCAGAGACACAAACTGGAAAAGTGGAAAGAAAAGGATACTATTTTAAACTAGTAGAAAGAAAGTACTATAATAAAAATTCATAGTTGAAAGATTAGAACCACATAACATTTTAAGAAGTTCAAGAAAAGATATTTTATCTAATATAGGAATCAAAGGAAAACACTATATATGAAGTATGGTCATTTTACATTTAAAGGTGGGCTAGGTATATAAAACTAATACCTATAAAAAGGCTTTCATGCAGGAGAAGTAAAGCAATTCTCCCAGAGCAAAAGAAGCTGAATTATATTATGATAAATGAGATCCCAGTTCCCAAAACAAAACATTTTCATTCCTACAATAAATGAAAACTATATTTAAAAATTATCCCCAATTATTATTATTGGCTAATGCAGAAGTTAAAACTATTAGAGAAAACTGCTAGCTTTCTCCAGAATGCATAATTAGACATATGACAGTTATTATTTTATAAAGTGGTATTATCCCATTTATACTGAATATATGGATCCAAAGCATAGGCTCAACCACTAAAAAATAAATAAATTACATCAAAGCTGACTTCTGAAATATACACTGGCAATGGATGGTATAAATTGTAGGAATTCTGGAAGAAAGAATTGCTTAATGTAATCAAAATAAAAGGGGCTCTCTTTGTCAAAATCTCTAATGAGAAAAGCCCTATATTGATTTGTGTAGCTTTTATAAATAAGAGGAACAGAGGAAGAGAGTCATTGGGTTAACAAGGCTGACATCTATCACAAGAACCTTTATCTTTTAAGATTCTCTACTTCTCTCATGCTTCCTTTTAATTAACTAAAAAAAGAAAGGAAAAGAAATACAAGGGTGAGAAAAAATTTGTGACTCACCTGTAAATCAACGGCAAACACTGTGAGGGCTCCACTGGATATTCAGCAAGCTAGGGAAGGAGTTAAACGTCTCTCTGTCTCTTTTAAATACTGCTAAGCCTGTAAAAAGCCCACGTTCACCCTCTTTGGCCTACACTGAGGTTATCCTCTTGGTATTTTATAACTCTTCAGGTCACTGTCTGTATTTATGCTGTCAGTGATTCACATAACCGTTTTATTAAGAACTTCATGCTTGCCTTGCAGAAGGCTCAGAGCTGGGAGAATATGGATGAAAAAGACGGTATCACAGTCCTCTAAGAGGAAAGAAAAGGGGGCAGGAGTGGGGGTGGGGAAAGGAGTCTGGAAATGCTGCATTTTAGGGCACCCACCGTGTGCTGAGTAAGCACTACAGTAAGCACTTTTTAAGCTGCAGTTGGTTACTATGCTAGATTGTCTGTGGTCAATCTGGCACACACCACCACCACCACCCCCCTTGCTTACTCTGTCTAAGGGTGGAAACCACATTCCCCACAGTACCCCTTCCCTGGAGAGTTCCATGTCCGTAACCTCATACTTGAAGCAGATAAGTAAAGTGAAGGCCATTTTTTATCAGGAGGTCATGGGAGTCGGATGCTTGGCTTTTTCAGATGCTGTAGCCTTGCTGACCTTTCCATCAGCTCCCACTTCACAGTCCTGGCAGGCTTTGCAGACTTCCCCCACAAACTCTCACTTTTCTACCCACTCACCAGTGATGTTCAGGCTGAGGTCTTCACCATCAAGTTCTCTGACCTAATGTCAGCTCCTACCACCTGCTTGGTGCTTCAGGATAGATATTTCATTGACTGTTTCTCTGATGTTCAGCAGACCTCCTCTGACCTATGGTGACAGCTTTCTGGATATCCACGCCCTCAGCTATGCCAACCGTAGTATAAGGCCATAATTCTCCATAGAGTGGCTTCCATTTTCCTGACCAAACCCTTAGTCACTAAGCTGCTGGAAGCATGAAGATACTGTGACTCTAGCCCAAGAAATACCAGGAACAACTACTAGTAATCTCGTCTAGAAAGGCAGCCTAATAAAGTAGTTAAAGTATGGGCTCAGGAGCTAGCTAAATTTGATTCCTGTCTCTACCACTTTGAAGCTGTATGTCCTTATTAGATAGGTTACTTAAACTCTCTGCCTCAGTTTCTCATTTGTAAATGGCAATGATATTAGTTACTGCTTCATAGGGTAGCTACGACAATTGAATAAATATAAAATACACAGTAAATAACAGGTAAAGGTTAAATAGAAATATGCTTTTCAACCCTTTTTCTTCTTTAGACTTAGTCCTCCTATTTGTACCCAGTAATAAAAGAGAATAATGGCTACTGAGATGCTTAAATACTGGAGATGGGATATTTGTGAGTCAATCTAAGAAGATGTTACAAAGTCTTATCTCTGGAGCAGGAAACAACATGTGAAGAATTTTCTAAAACCAGATCGTTCCTCTTTTATTTATTAATACTTGAATATTTCTATGTTTTTTGAACTATCTCCATACTACTTTTCCATATGGCTCATTCTTCAATTTTTTTTTATTTTTTTGACAGATATACCTATAGGAATGTCAGATAATCAAAGTTCAAAATATGTGCCCTCATAATAAAGATAGATTCAAGGCATGTGAATTGGGTTGGAGAAGGGGAATGTTGGGAGAAAAGTTAAAGAAGACTTTAATTCTATTTTTAATTTCTTAGAACAAAAAGTATTCACATATTACTTTTATAGTTAAAACTTAATTTAAAAATAATTCTAACATTCAGAATGATAAATTTCAAAAACATTGATAACTAACAATTAAATATGATAACATTAAAATATGAAACAGAGAATCTCCATGTTTGTTTAAGAAGGGTATTTTCTGAAAGTATACTATTTTCATGCTTATACAGATAAATAGCTCTTTTAACCCATTTTTAAAAAAACACTGAAGCTTTAGTGCTATAATTTTTTTCAAACAACTTTTCTGGCTAATCTTTTTATGATCTTTGGGTAAAAATAATCTAGGCGAAAAAAGTAACACCGAGACTATTCACTTTGAAAAGCATCTATATCTTATTAAATCAACTGTCTCAAAATATGCTGTATTCCTTCAGATTTCTATAAATCCTTATTAAGGAAATCAGAGTAGATTGAAATAAAAAATGACTTTCCTCAGTATCCAAATAATAAAAATATAGTAAGGTTTAACAAAGTGTTCTACTCCCGTTGCACACTTTGGCCATGATAGATGGCAACTGCCTGTCAGCAGGAAAAAGTGGATGCCATTTTTCTAATAGCAGCCTTGTTTGGCACAAAAGCGGCACTGGAGCACAGAGACTGAGTCTATGGGCTCATCTCTCTTAACACTGATCAAACCAAGTGAAACAATCAAGGTATTTGTTGCTTAATCAAAAAAAACTGAGATGCGGTAAGCCAAATGTTTTAGGTAGATTTGGAGAGACTAGTTAGGAAAGAAAAAAAATAGTAAAGAAAACCACTATGTACTTCTCCAACTTCATTCTCAATGCAGAGCATACACTCTTTTTTCCCACAGCAGGTTTCACAGTACTCAATTTGGTGGGAAAAAAAGCAAACCAAAATAGACAACAGCAAAACAAACATATACTGGCAGTTCATACATACACATGCTGTCAGTGTGCTTATTGATTTGCTGCTTCTAATATTTTTCTTTTCTTTTTGTTTGATCTTTTTAAATACCAATTTCCTCGAGGTAAAATAACCTTCAAACATTTTATTAACTTCTACACTATTACACTGTAATTGACAAGATTAATGCCAATGTGCTTGCACAAGCTTGAAAAGGAAAACTGTTCACACCTAAATGAAAGTACAAAGAAAAGGAGTGTTAAATATAATATTTAATGTGAATGAACTCAGTTACATGAGTTAGTAAGTGGATATATGCCTGGCTTCCCACAGATAACACTACGCTATGGAACGACACATGACCATTTTGGTATCAGATCAGAATATCACATTCCCAACTATGCTATCTAATCATCAAATGTTTTTATAACTACTCCATTTGTACCTCAACTAAATGCTCTTCTACAGACCTCAGAAAAGACACTAGTTCTTAATTCAGGCTATCTGGGTTCAATTCCTATTCCTCTTACTATCTGTAAGATCACAGGTAAATTACTTAAGGTTTCTGTGCCTCAGTTTCATTTTGAGTAATATAGGAGTTATGATAGTTAAAAGTAACTTATTTTTTTAAAGAGAGAGTACGGTGGAGGATTACTACAGTATCTGGTATATGATCAATCCTCAGCAAATGTTAGGTATTATTATTATTAAACCATCTTATATAAAAGTAAACTAATTCCCCACATCCACTTCTGACTTACCTACCTTTGAAAAATGTAATGAAGTAAAATACACAAAGGTCAAATAATAGGAAGAAATACAGAATAATAAAATGGTTGGATTTATTAGCAGTATAGATTTAAAAAGATGTTAAATTAATAGTAGTAATATACCAGGATTTACTCAAATATTCCACAAAATGAATCCCTTCCTTCTCCCTTTCACTCCCTTACTACCACCATGATGTTATTTTTAAACATAAAGATATAAAGTATAAAAGGAGAGAAAGTAATAACAGATGGTAAGAAAAGATATTCAATAAAAATGGAACTTCAATCTATAGTAGCTCTGATCATTTTTTGTTTTTGATGATTCTTGGACAATTCCACAGAGACAGACTTCAAAAAAACAGATTAAAGAGCTATATATACTTAATTATACTGTAAAGTCTGAATTTTTAAAAATAAAATTATTCTAACAGAATATCAATTCATATATCGCACAAGATAGATTTCTGAAACAAGATGAAATCATTTTTACTAGCATGAAATAACCCCAAACTACTTTTCTAAAAACTGTGCTATCACTATAACCCAAGGGAACATAACAAACTTAACAGAAATGGAAAGTTTTAGAAGAGATGGTCATTTCAACAGTTTTACTGAGTGAGGTATTACTTTGAAATGAGAAACTGAAGTTTAAGTTCTGTCATGAATCCCCTATGTCACAAGGGTAAAATTTTCTTCAAAATTCTGATAGAATACTACGACTACTGTGAAATGAACTATATTTTGATGAATAATGGCAGGAAAAACAAAAACTAACAAAAGCAAAAATACTATTAGAAAGAATTTAAGGATGGATATCCCAAAATGCAAAATATGTACTAAAATAAAAGGTGTAAGTAGGAAGATACTAGGAACAACAATTGAAAAATTAAACAAAGGGAGAGATAAATCAGTTATTTATTGTGAAAGGTACTTGGTTAGACAAATTATTATTAGGCAGTAATATACTTGAATTCCCATAATTAACAGAGTGCTAAGAAAAGAAACTTTAAAATGTTAATACAACTCAAACAAAAATGACTGATAAAAAATTAAGGTAGGGACTTCCCTGGTGGTGCAGTGGTTAAGAATCCACCTGCCAATGCAGGGGACACGGGTTTGAGCCCTGGTCCGGGAAGATCCCACATGCCGCGGAGCAACTAAGCCCGTGTGCCACAACTACTGAGCCTGCGCTCTGGAGCCTGCGAGCCACAATTACTGAAGCCCGCGCGCCTAGAGCATGTGCTCTGCAACAAGAGAAGGCACCGCAATGAGAAGCCTGTGCACTGCAACGAAGACTAGCCCCCGCTCACTGCAACTAGAGAAAGCCCGTGGGCAGCAACAAAGACCCAATGCAGCCAAAACAAAAAATAAATAAATAAATAAATTTAATAAAAAAAAAAAATTAAGGTAACAATAGAAACTCAGCCAAGATCAAGATCAAGAGACTGATCATTCTCTTCTACATCTCTCAATTCTTAAGTTCCTCGATCTGTTACCTGACCAACTGAATATGCTCATCACAAGTTTTCTGAACTGCTGTATAGACTGATGGAGCAAAGGCAGAGAAGAATGAAAAGAGTAAGAGTAATAATCATAAATGTTATCCAGAGAGTTACTTTCAGACTTTAGTCTGCATAAGACTAACACCTAAGATATCTGCTTAGCCCAACCCCCTAATTCTAATTCATTAGCTCTAGGATGAATCCAAAGTCTACACTTCAACAAACACCCCAGGTGATCCTGATGCAAGGAATCTGTGGCCTCTAGAATACCATTTCCAAAGATGGTACCTCATGGTGCTCTATGCCACAATAAAATATTGTCTTGAAAAAAAGTGCTCTTTGATAAAATAAGTTAGGAAAAAGGATAAATAAGGAAAAGTAATCATTTTTCTAAACATTAGTATTTCTCAAAGCTTCAATATGCATTTGAATTCCCTCCAAAGAAAAAATAACCATACTATATTTCCTAAAATTACTGGGCATAGAATCCTTTCTCGTCTTTTACCTACCAACATCTACAAGAAGACTAAAACTTTAACACAAGAAAACTAGAGACAAAAAGTAAGATGAGAGGAATTGGACTAAATTAGAAAATTTAAAAGCTTCCTTGTAATTCTAGGCTGGAAAAGCAGACAGGTAAATTAGAAAAAAAAAAAAAAACCAGAATCCTCATTTATCTTAAGTAATACTAAACTATGGGCACATAAATATCACTATAATATGTACAAAATTCCCCTCTATGTTATAACTCCAAAGTTAAAAATGATAATACTGTTCCTAAGGATTTCTTTAAACAATAAAGAAACTAGAAAAAATGTTTCATAAGAGGATAATTTTGCAGACATAGACATAAGAAGTAATAAGTTTTTCTCTAAGATTTTAAGAATAGCTGCAGATAGTAGCAACAAACAGTTATAGAAAATATTTTAGAAATAGAAACAAACAGGCTTATTTAAAGAAGGAAAATTCTCTCTAGTTCATCTGTTAACAAAATATATTTGTGAAGTCTAAAAAATGTTTTAAACTAGTGGAAGTTACAGATAAAACTTTCAAGTTGATCAATTTAGAGCACTCAAAATTAACTACTTCAATTATCTAAAAGATAAAAATTCCCAGATTTGCCTCATTGATTTCAAATGAGTCCATAACACAAAACTGAATGAAATAATCTAAGTGATTTCTCTTAAACAAAATCTTTTAAGTGATTATATTGTAATATAGACGGTTACTACAGATTAAAAAAAACTTTTGAGAAAACTGTTAGTTTAAGGAGAAAAAAATTAAGACTCTCTAAAACCAAACAGATAAAACAAATGAATGATGATAACTAACCCTAAAAACATATTTACATCTCCCTCAGGGGAAGGCAGATTTTTTAAATGCGCCTGCCTTGGCTCAAGGTAAGAAGGTGAAAAATGTCTCCCCTAAGAATTCATAACTGCAAGCCACCCCCCATAGGTTTGGAGTAGAAATTAACACTACTCATGTAATGGAAGAGACACACATGCCAAACTTTTATTTAAAATGGTCTTAGGTTGGTAGAGCTCCCAGGCACCTGGTAATAACTCTGACCTCAAAGAATTTTCAGTGAGAAATAGGCTAACAACCTGATAGAAAAGCTGAATAAGACTTGCACATACATATCCTAGAAGAGGAAATACAACTGACCAAAAATATACAAATACATGCTCTAAGTCATCTAAGTGTTGAGGGAAATGCAAAATAAAATGTCCATGTACTATTTTACATGGATCACACTGGAAAGCATTAAAACATTGGACAAAACATGTTTGGGAGCAAAACTTATACCACTTATTCATTACTGGTATAAGTGTAAACTGGTTTGGAAAATATTGGAATTACCTAGCAAAACTGAAGATGCAGATATCCTATAACTAAGCAAATCCATGCCTTGCTATATACCCTATCTCCCTGTTACCATGCTGCAGGAGACATTTAGAAAGATATTTAAAAATGAGTTGTTTATAAAAGTAAAAAGATGGAAACAACAAAACTGCCAAACTATAGAAAAGATAAATTAATTATGATCTATTGTTTCAATAAAAAACTACATATTAGTGAAAATAAATGAACTACAATTACACAGATCAGCGTGTGTGAATCAAATCAAGATAATGTTGGTCAAAGTATCAAATAACAGGAAAAAAGTCTGACTCCATTTATACAAAGTTCAAACCCTGAAAAACTATGTGTTATTTATGAATACATATATACATACATATCAATACGTATAAAAAAAGGAGTGAATGAGAAGTACAAAGTTGAGAAACGAGGTGACCTCTGGGCTAGATGGATGGTGAAGTGAGTACTGAGGAATTCAAAGGTGACTTCAAAGGCTTTGGTAATATTCTGTTTTTGAAGTGGGTTTGTGAACACAATGGGCCTTCATTATTATTATGCTTTATGTTGAATATAAAAACTGTACATTCTCATGTATGATTGGTATATTTCATAATATAAAATAAACTTCTAAGAATAACCAATAGCAATATACATGTTTCTTTCATTGGCTACTGAGTATATGTTTACCCTTTGTCTTTCTCACCCCTTAAATTTTGACCTCAGAATTTTGTAATGGTTATGATAACTAGGGAATAAATTACCGTGTTTCTTATTGGAATCTTCTTGGGTTCTGGAGGCATATCCTGTGGAACAAATTTCACTGGTTCCTTAATCTGCCTCCTTGATCGTTTGGTCCCATCTGGTAAGGTTTCCATGGCCATGTCTGCTTCCATGTCACTGCTCCCTGCCTGGTCACATTCTGAACACTGCCTACATAAAGAAAAAAATATAAGTTCATACATTTATTTTTACCTTCCAGCATTAGCTATGTTTTCTATAAATACAAAATTCAGGTATATGTTTAGAATATATGAAAATATGCACAGGAACATGTGACCATAGGGTATACAACGACTATACATACAGAAAAGCACATACATTCCTGTAAGAGAAACAATAAGTATAATGCATCAAGCAATTCCATGTATCCCTAATAAGTATAATAAAAACACATGTAATACTGCCACATGTTTAAGTCAACCAACATTAAGAGGCCCAGTACTGATTAAAAAGATAGTTTCCATTAGGAAATCATGATTTTTCCTTAAGCGACATACACTGTGACACCAGAAAATCAAAGTCATTCATTGACCCTGACTCTACGTCTTGTCACAGCTATAATATCCTTGAATCTTAATTAATGGCAAGCTGTGCTGAATATACCAACTAAGGAAGTTCTGTAAAAACAGACTCTAAGAAGTGCTGAACAAAAATAAATGGATCATTTTGGTTCTTGGCCTATACTACGTATGTAAGAAAAAATATAAATTTATTTATGAAAAGAATGTATTAAAGTAGCATTTTTAGGGCTTCCCTGGTGGCGCAGTGGTTAAGAATCCGCCTGCCAATGCAGGGGACACGGGTTCAAGCCCTGGTCTGGGAAGATCCCACATGCCACAGAGCAGCTAGGCCTGTGCGCTACAACTACTGAGCCTGCAAGCCACAGCCACCGAGCCCGTGTGCCACAACTACCAAAGCCCGCACACCTCAAGCCCGTGATCCACAACAAGAGAAGCCACCGCAATGAGAAGCCCGCGCACCGCAACTAAGAGCAGCCCCCGCTCGCGCCAGCTAGAGAAAGCCCGTGCGCAGCAACAAAGACCCAACGCAGCCAAAAATAAATAAGTTAATTAATTAATTTTTAAAAGTAGAGTTTTTAAAAATATGGGGGGAAGATGGCAGAATAGAAAGCAATAGGAATCTGCATCTCAACCTAGACAACAATTACATTAGCAGAATCTGTCTGACTTATCTATTTTGGAACTCTGGAGTCTACTGAAGGCTTGCAACTTCCAGGGAAAGGCTGGCACAGGTAAATTACATTTAATTTTGGTCAATTTCAGCTCTTAGTACAGTAGCAGCTACCTATCCCCCATCCTAAGCCACATGGCAGGCAGCTGTGCACATGTTCCTGCAGCAGCATGTCACAGCTTTTAGGAGCCAGGTTGGACAAAATGAACCCTGTCCTCCAAACATTGGGGATCTGTGCTCTGATCACTGATTGCTGCTTCTCATCACATGATGGCAGACAAAGAGGTGGGTGACCCCTCCTATTATTGCAAACCCCACCCGTTGTTCTAAAGTGACTTCCAGGACTTAGAAGACTGGTACCCTTTACACCCCACCTTCATTTTTCTTTTTCCCCTTTTGGGAACCAGACATTAAAGACTAGCACCTTCAAAAGAAAAGGCATATATGGGAAAAAATTTTAAATGACCACACTTGCCCAGGGAAAGGCAAGACAGAAAAGACATGAGAAAACCATAAGTTTACACTTCAGGCTGTTACCCAGCACAAAGACAGCCCGCTACAATAAAAACAAACAAACAAATAAATAAATAACAAAACATAGCAAGCCCTGCGGATGGAGGAGAACCTCATTTCCAGGAAAATGGACATCTCATTTCCATTATTTCCATTGTTTCCCCTCTGTTTCTCATTTTGTAACTATAACCTTTGTCAGTACATTCTCCAACTTCTCATGCTCATTCTCACCCCCACCAAAAGTAATACATTTAGGTGACAAAGAAACTTGCTTTAGAGCACTCAGATAATAGAAATGTTATGCTCTGAAAACCACAAAACACTGAACAACTCAGAAAAATCTAAACAAAATGTAACTGCCAAAGCAGAAATTTATCTATTCCTATTTCAAGACAACTGCCACATGATACCTGCAGAACAAAAAGCCAACACAGATGAAAACACTACCTGCAACTCTTTCAGCAATCTGTTAAACTCTATAGTCCTCCTCTTTTTTTGTTTTGTTTTGTTTTGTTTGACATGGACCATTTCTGAAGTCTTTATTGAATTTGTTACAATATTGCTTTTGTTTTATGTTTTGGTTTTCTGGCCTCAAGGCATGTGGGATCTTAGCTCCCTGACCAGGGATCGAACCCGCCCCTGCATTGGAAGGCGAAGTCTTAACCACTGGACCGCCAGGGAAGTCCCTATAGTCCTCATCTTATAAATAGCCTTTAAGATATGAAAAAGCATCTCTGCTACATTAACCGGTACACAAGATCCTAAAAAATAATAACTGAGGATAAAGCCATGGCCTGTCCAATTCCATGGAATTACATATATTTGGGGGAAAGTCATAATTATCTTTCATAATATCAAAACACATACCTGGCTTCTTTTAGTAATCCACTAAAAAATAAATTAATTAATAAAAAAATAGAAAAAAAAATAATCCACTAAGCTGCTATTATCTATGAATTTAGCTAAACTCACCTTAATCCTGTATATTTTTACTTAATATATTCTATTAGGGAAGAGAATCTATAACATCTATAATTCCTATGCATAGTACTAAAGATAACCTTATGTAATCAAAAAATTCCATTAATTAAAAATGGATTTTTAAAGTATAAATAATGAAAATTCTGGTAAGGAATTTATGACAAAGCACTACCTTCATACTGAAATACTAAGAGATTTTCCTCAATTTGCTGTACCTTCCTGATCCCCAGCACCCTACACTACAACTTATGTTCAGAATAATTACCTAAGGAGGTTTTAAAAATCTTAATTACTAAAGAAAAATAATTTTTATTGTATAATGCTAAAACAAGGAAGAATACTAATTTAATCTATAGAATATTTAATTTGCATAAGGCAAAGAAAAAAGATTTTATGAATTTTTAAACATAATAAATCCAGTAACACTCTATTTCCCAAATATTATAAATAATTTATGATTCACTTTTTTTTCCTTTATAAATTACCTCTTTTGGTCTTCAAAGATTTCATACCATAGTTTTTTTTTCTTATTTCTAAGCCTTTTCCCATGCTTTCCCCACTTTTTAGAGGGAAATCTTCAAAGGTGCCTATAGAAAACTACATCAGGGAAATACAAATCAAAACTACAATGAGATATCACCTCAAATCTGTTAGAATGACTGTCATAAAAAAGACAAGGGATAACAAGTGCTGCTGAGGATATGGAAAAAAGGGAAACCTCATGCACTGCTGGGAATGTAAACTGGTATAGCCACTCTGAAAAGCAGTGTGGAGATTCCTCAAAAAATTAAAAATGGAACTATTGTATGAGGCAGCAATTCCACTTCTGGGTATTTATCCAAAGCAAATGAAATCACTATCTTGAAAAGATATCTGCACTCCCATGTTCACTGCATCATTATTTACAATAGCCAAGGCATGGAAACAACCTGTGTCCATCAACAGATAAACGGATAAAGAAAATGTGGTCTATATATACAATAGAGTATTATTGAGCCATAAAAAAGAAGAAAATCCTGGCATTTGCAACAACATGGATGGACCTTGAGGACATTATGTTAAATGAAATAAGTCAAAGGCAAATACTGTATAATCTCACTTATATGTGAAATATTAAAAACAAACTCACAGAGAATGGACAGGTGGTTGCCAGAGGCAAGTGGAGGGGGTGGGCAAAATGGGTAAAGGTGGTCAAAAGGGACAGACTTCCAGTTACAAAATAAATAAGCCCTGAGATGTAATGTACAGCATGGTGACTACAGTTAATAATACTACACTGTATGTTTGAAAGTTGCTAAGAAAGTAGATCTTAAAAGTTCTCATCACAAGAAAAAAAAATTTGTTTGGTGATGGATGTCAACTAAACTTATTGTGGTAATTACTTCACGATATACCTATATCAAATCATTACGTTGTACACCTAAAACTAATAAAATGTTAAATGTCAATTATGTCTCAATTAAAAAAAAAAGAGTTAATGGGAGAAAGGGAAGACAAATTATGAAGACAAACATGGGGAAAAACTACCTGCAAAATTCTTCATAGAAGGGTTTGTGCTACATATTTTCTTTCTGTCTTTAAAGAATAAATAAAAGTATATCCAGAGAATAAAAGGATAAAAGAAAAAACGATTTTATGAATTTTTAAACGTAATAAATCTAGTATCACTCTATTTCCCAAATATTATAAATACTTTATGATTTACTTTTTTTTCCTTTACAAATTACCTCTTTCAGTCTTCAAAGATTTCACACCACAGTTTTTTTCATGGATGGACCTTGAGGACATTATGCTGAGTAATATTTTTTAAGTAATATTACTCAATTCTCTGTCAAGTAATACTCTTCATAGTATTCTTTAAATAATTAGAAAATGCAAGACAAATTCTGATCAGATGGGTGGTGGAAACATAAGATTAGTACCCCAAAATTAAAATAAGTATTTACTATTTGAACTACTCTAACGAATCAAACCCTTACTGTTTATTTAAACCTTACCAGGCTTGTCTTAGAAAGAATGTAAGGTAGTGTTCAAAATTATATATTTTAAAAAACAAACCAAGATAACATAAACTAAAAGTGAAACAAAATACGTTTCAAACACTGGGAGTAGGTACAAACAAAACAGAGTGTAGATTACACCTTTACTAGTGCCTCTACCCCCTGCCAAATGCCTCACCCACCTAATATTCTTCTTCATCTGATTTATCCATCTCTAATCTAACCTAAGAAGTCCTTGGGTTTTCCCCTCTCCTCCTCCTGGGCAGCTCAGCATTACTGGAGAAAAATCAATTAATCACACTTACTGAACAAATTCACTGAACATTCTTGCTATATAGCCTCAGCAAGTCAGTTATCTCTGATTTTTTTCCCACAGTAGCTGGTGCAAACTAATTCCTCTCTTCTCAAGCCCCCATTATCATCCCAGGTCCTTTCCCTCTCAACAGACTACTTCTATTTCACTGAAAAGTCTATCTAACATGAACTCATTCAAGTTCCCTATTCTCCACCAATAATTACTTCTGTAGCTTTATCCATCTCTTCTTTCCTGTCACATATCTTAACTCAGTCCAGCATAGCGCTGTGAACTATTGTGGAATGGACCAAACAGAAAGCATCCAGATCTAGAACTAGTATCTTCAGGAAAGCAGTGCTGATATTGGAAGAAAGAGCTGGATAGCAGTTGCTTAGAATAGTCTATCGAGCAGAATATGGTATTTGAGAAGTAAAGCAACATACTGCATAGTAATTCTAGCTGGCAGCAAACATAAGGGGGATATAGCAGTAAGGGTGTTAACACAGGCTTGCAGAGCATAAAGACAGCAAAAGCAGAAACTGGTGACATCAGAAATGTATACCAGTGGGCTCTGTAGAAATTTAAGCCCCAAACTAGGGCTTAGTCATGAAATAAGGATCCAGTAACAGGACCTCTTTCCCTAAGTAAAAGACTGAAAACTAAGGTAGAGATTAAAGCAGAAATTAGGCAACGGTGTGACGGTAAATATGGGCAAAAGTCCTAATTTGTAGCTTTTGCCAATTTCTGTGGTAGGAATACTCCTACCTGTGGTCAATTTCAAGCTATCATGCACAGAATGGGGAAAAGATGTAGTAGCACACCATTACACAGCTTTTCTAACATATATATACAATAGCTTTAAATAAACTAAAAAGCATAGTTAATGGTAAAGTATGTAGGAGTTGAAGTTTTTTTTTAGTATTTATTATCTTTAATATAATTTCAAAAATAGACTGGAAATGTTAAAAAGCAAAAAGTAAAAACTGCCTCCCACATTTGAGAGCACTGAAGAAAAAAATATTCTCCAAAAATTACTCCAAAAGTAATACATCCAATTAATTGCTAAGCAAAGCTAAGTTGATTTTAGAGGCCAAAGGAAATTTGATCACTAGAAGCTACAAGATAGTGAAGACTTCACTTTGCTGCAATATTAGCTTCTACTTGTACTTTAAAACATTGCAACTAATGCATAGAACCCTAAGTAGTTTAAGTTCTCTGGGGGGAGCTTTCACTAAAACATCCCAGGGTATGCACTTTCATCTGATATTCTTCCAGAAACTCTTACACATTGGAAAACAAAGCTCTGCAAGCACAGTGGGATTAGACAAATTAATAACCTCATTTAAGAAGAGAAATGCATATCTCCACTTCCAAGATCATGACAAAGCTCCCTGGCCCTGGAGACTACCAAACTGGCTTTCAATTTAGAAACCCACATAGGATGTTTATTAACACTGCTGGCATTCTAATAAGTGACAGCAAGTTTCTCTTAAATTCTGGTTTCAAAAGCACACACGTATCAAAAGTAATACATTCCACTATATTTGAAAAACAGTTGATCAGTATGACTGGCTCCAGACAAACTGATAAAAGAACACTATGAAAAAGCAATCATGTGAAAATGGTGAAAGAATGTGAGCTTCCTAATAAAATGAACAGAGGGAGGTTTATGAAATAAAACAATGAGGTCAGAAAACTTGCTTTAATGTGTTTGAAGAATACACACCTTTTTGTATAGATTACCATTTAAAAATCTGGGGTCCAGTCTTTTCTAAAACTAGAATTTGTATAAAGTTTGTATAAAAAGAATAGTCAAGTTCATTCCAAAGCTTTCCATGGCCTATATTCCTCCTGTATGGAATCAATCTATTAGAATTTAAACATCTCTCTCTTCCTTGGACTAAAATTAAGAATAAAACTTATAAATATCATAAGCTTTTATCAAACATCTGTAGTGATTCAACATGCCTAAGTTAATGAAAAAAATAATTCAGAAACATATGTCAAATGTTTCTAGATTTGCAAAGAATGGCTGAACTTAAATATACAACTAGCACAAACGACAAGTACCAGAAGTAAAGCCTTCGGTGACACTAATTTAGAAATACTAAATTACAAATAAAAGCATGAATATGGAGGCAAATTCTTGATAAATTCATTCAATTTCAAAACAAAATTAAAGCATTTAAAAAAATATATAATAAAGCAAGAGAATTATAAACACACTAAACAGAATTCATGCTTTAAGAAACCATTGCTACGATACCAAAATAGCCTCAATTAACTTAAAATTCATTTATCAAAAAACTGCTACATCTTTATTCATATAATGCTATAATAAATATTTATGTCTGAAATGTTCTCACCACAAAAAAATGGTAACTATGTGAGGTGATGACTATGCTAATTAGCTTGATTGTGGTGATTATTTCATAATGTATACATATATATATCAAATCATTAAGTTGTAAACCTTAAAACTACACTTTTTTTTTTTAACATCTTTATTGGAGTATAATTGCTTTACAGTGGTGTGTTAGTTTCTGCTGTATAACAAAGTGAATCAGTTATACATATACATATGTTCCCATATCTCTTCCCTCTTGCGTCTCCCTCCCTCCCACCCTCTCTATCCCACCCCTCTAGGTGGTCACAAAGCACCGAACTGATCTCCCTGTGCTATGCGGCTGCTTCCCACTAGCTATCTATTTTACGTTTGGTAGTGTATATATGTCCATGCGACTCTCTCACTTTGTCACAGCTTATCCTTCCCCCTCCCCATATCCTCACGTCCATTCTCTAGTAGGTCTGTGTCTTTATTCCTGTCTTGCCCCTAGATTCTTCATGACCATTTTTTTTTTCCTCTTAGATTCCATATATATGTGTTAGCATACGGTATTTGTTTTTCTCTTTCTGACTTACTTCACTCTGTATCACAGACTCTAGGTCCATCCACCTCACTACAAATAACTCAATTTCGTTTCTTTTTATGGCTGAGTAATATTCCATTGTATATATGTGCCACATCTTCTGTATCCATTCATCTGTTCATGGACACTTAGGCTGCTTTCATGTCCTGGCTATTGTAAATAGAGCTGCAATGAACATTTTGGTACATGACTCTTTTTGAATTATGGTCTTCTCAGGGTATATGCCCAGTACTGGGATTGCTGGGTTGTATGGTAGTTCTATTTTTAGTTTTTTAAGGAACCTCCATACTGTTCTCCATAGTGGCTGTATCAATTTACATTCCCACCAACAGTGCAAGAAGGTTCCCTTTTCTCCACACCCTCTCCAGCATTTATTGTTTCTAGATTTTTTGATGATGGCCATTCTGACCGGTGTGAGATGATATCTCATTGTAGTTTTGATTTGCATTTCTCTAATGATTAATGATGTTGAGCATTCTTTGATGCGTTTGTTGGCAATCTGCGTATCTTCTTTGGAGAAATGTCTATTTAGGTCTTCTGCCCATTTTTGGATTGGGTTGTTTGTTTTTTGATATTGAGCTGCACGAGCTGCTTGTATATTTTGGAGATTAATCCTTTGTCAGTTGATTCATTTGCAAATGTTTTCTCCCATTCTGAGGGTTGTCTTTTCATCTTGTTTATGGTTTCCTTCGCTGTGCAAAAGCTTTTAAGTTTCATTAGGTCCCACTTGTTTATTTTTAAAACTACACAATTTTTAACTGTCAATTATATCTCAATAAAATTGGAAAAAATTATAAAAATATCAATTAAAAACTTACTGAAAACTTTATATGAAGCAATATGATATGACACTTACACTGTTGAAAGTAAGAGCAAAGCAGTTCTAACATCTAAATCCTCTCCATTTTACTTACCAATAACTGTTTTTTGTCTTTCTTGGCATCCTTGTAAGAGGAGGGTCCAGACATCCAAGATGGTAATGGAGTTTACAGGTATCACACAATAAAAGAAGATGCTGATCATGGTTCTTCTTACAAATTCCACAACTTTGAATAAAGGCAGCAAATAAAGGATTAGAATAATAATCATCATAGTGAACAGTTAACTTATAGGATATTTTTAAAATTTTGAAATTTCACCATATTAACTTTTCTTTTATTGAAATCAAATATTTTTTCATAACATGTCTTTTTATAATGTCAATAACTATTAGTTCTATATACTTTTGAGAATGTAGAAAAATAGCCTGGATCTAGTATAAATTTAAATATTGCTGGTGTCATACTTTTCAGAGAAGGGCATATGTTAGATATTTATGTTAACGTTGTCTTTATCTTAATTTTAATTATCACTTTAAAACCCATTTAACATTAGACCAATTTTTTTCTAGAAACAAAATATTAAACAAAAAAATCTTTCAATTTTCTACCTCTCTAAAACTACAAAAGAAGTTACTTTACAAACAAAATTCAGTTTATTTTCTACCATTAATTATACATCTTTCAAAGAACCTTCAACATGTAAATAAGCTACATATATAAGTCTCTTTACAAAATCAGACTTTGAGTCTTAAAAATATACCAATTGATTATTTATTATAAAGAATGGGAAGTTTTACTATTGTTGTTACTGTTATGTTACATTATGTTACGTTATTTATTTACTATATGGACCATTTTTAAAGTCTTTATTGAATTTGTTACAATATTGCTTCCAGGTTTTTTTGGTTTTTTTTTTTATGTTTTGGTTTTTTGGCCACGAGATATGTGGGATCTTAGCTCCCCGACAAGGGATCAAACCCGCACCCCCTATGTTGGAAGGCAAAGTCTTAACCACTGGACCACCAGGAAAGTCCCTGTTACTGTTATTTTAGATTTTTGTTTGTTCTTAAGAAATCCAACTTTTCTTGTGCAAAAGGACAAGTTAACTACTCCTGAGAGCACAAACACCATGACCTAAAAATCTAGGGTATATTTATATTAAGAATGTGAAGGTTGAGGAAAATGTTGTTGAGAACCTAAAAGAACCATATATATACAGAAACAGCAATGAGGTTTGAATTTTTAAATAATCCTAGAAAAAAAGATCACATACACACATATACAACAATGACAACAACGACCAGTACTAGGTCTCAAAGTGGCTCAGAGTAAAAATGGAAAATTACTTAAAGTATATTCTGAAATAAAAATGAACTGTAGTGATAAAAAGTCAGGGGCATAAATGATATGCCTGATGGTTCCAAATGAACCAATTTTATTTGGAAAAGCTAGACTGAGAATGTGCTAGTCTTCATAAAGTACACTAAAACACTGGTGGGCTTCCACAGTTCAAGGAAGTTATCTGCTATTACCTATGGAGAGAGCCTCCAACCAAGAAGAGAAAGTAATTATAGAGATTGGTATTGTTGTTATTGCTGCTATTTCTGAGAAAGGAAGAGGTTGTGGAGAGAATATTTATAAATTTACATAAGCATATATACTTGTGTATGTGAATAGATTTGTGTATGTATACACAAACACAAACATATACTAGCATCTTCTAGACTTTTCTCAATTAATATCATCAGTTACATGGAAAAAATAGTGAGATCCAAACCTACTGAAGTATGGAAAGAAGTCTTAATAACTATGTAAAATTGCTATAATGGTGAATACTGTAAAATACTGAGCCAAGAATAAAAATATTTGGGAGAATGAAATTATTACAACTGAGCCAAGAGAGAAAAAAATGTAGACAGATTCAAATCTAAAACTTATCTTCATTATCCACCACTGTGCAAAGGCAGTAGTTCAAGCTATATTATAATACTCATCACTACCTAAAAACACATGTAAACCTCTAAAACTCATTCAAGTAAAATAAAATATAAATGCCCATTTATCTAACATATCATTTTAACTATTTAAGAAAATAATCATCTACATTACTTAAAGTCACTTTCCAATTCCCCAAAGAGGACAGTTCATTTCCATGGAGCATATGCACACATAGCCCCAGGTACTTAAAGGATACAAAAAGTGATTTAGCTTGTCATTAAAAGAGGACCAAAATCTCTTCTATCATCATTCAATCTGGAAAGCATCTTTGATGGTTTTAATAAAATGAACTTCAAATGCATTTAACTTAAATTCTGATATAAACATAATTTATTCGCAAATATCTGAAGCATCTTGTTACTAAAAAGTATTAGTTTAAAAATACACAAGGGCTTCCCTGGTGGCGCAGTGGTTAAGAACCCGCCTGCCAATGCAGGGGACATGGGTTCAAGCCCTGGTCAGGGAGGACCCCACATGCCGCGGAGCAGCTAGGCCCGTGTACCACAACTACTGAGCCTGCGCTCTAGAGCCTGCAAGCCACAATTACTGAGCCCGTGTGCCACAACTACTGAAGCCTGCACACCTAGAGCCCATGCTCCTCAACAAGAGAGGCCACCGCAATGAGAGGCCCACGAGCAGAAGCCAAGACCCAATATAGCCAAAAATAAATAATATTTTTAAAAATTAAAAAAAAATACACAATATTAATCTATCATAATTTCATTACTTGCCTATAAAGTACTGCAGGAAGAGTAGATGTCTTTTGTGTGCCTCCTTCTTTTTTACTTGGTTTTCTCTCCTTGGGTGCTCGCAAAATTGCCGGTATGTTCAACTTCTATTGATTTGAACAAATGCAGTTTATTTTGTTTTAAAGAAAAAATATAAAGCAACTTTCCTCTATGCACCGCTCAAGTCAACTAATATGCTAGGATTGTGAGGGGGAAATCTTTTACAAGCTTTTATATTGGCAAAAAGGACTAAAATGAGTTTTTGTCTCAGTCACTGCCGCTAGAAGCCTATAATAACATACTTTCATCGATTTTCAGTGGACCACTAAAACATTATGAAAATTAAACTTCTACTTTAGCTTTAAAAATGAAAGACAAGGACAAGAATTTAAGAACTTAAAAAAAAAAAAGTACACTTGACAAAAAGAATATTGAAGCCGTTTATTTTCCTCAACATCCCAGCTACACTGGTGCTCCAAAGGTTAATTAGAAAAATTATCTTATCGGACCAAACTCTCCACAAAGCGAAGCAGATTCTCTTTGGATTTCTACTAATCAGTAGTATGCTGGCTTCCCAGACAGCAACCATCTATCAAAGTCATTTCTCAGTGGCCCGGTGGGCTGGCATCTGTTTAACCAACTGGAAAAAAGTGTCCTGCAAGTGGTACAAATGAATTCTACTTCTGCTGTGTATTTTACATTTGCACAAGAAAATGCATGCGCTTCTGTTACAAGTGATTTAATAAATAAAAATGCTCTTTTATAGTAGATAATGTTTTATACTAAATAGGAAATTCTTATGAGACAAACTTGCAAACCAAGCCAGAAGATAATGCTAGCTTGCCAAATAAACTAATAATAGGCTTGCATTCAATATTAACTTTTCTAAATATAAAATATAAAACACCATAATCTTCCAAGAATTCATCAACAACCTATCAATAGAAACAAAGGTCAATTCCCCATATGCGACTATTCATTCTCACCTTTTATATTATGTTATTCATAATAATATAAGCCACATACACCTTGTTCACAAAAGCAGCATCTTCAAAGCCAGCATGGCACAATACATATCAGTATGCATTACCTTCTAAAATAATATGTCTACACAAATTGTTTAATGAATTTGACTCTTTGTAAACCTTTAAAACAAGTACAATGAAAAATATCTGTTCTTTGAAAACCTTCCTTCACAAACAAAACTATTTTCATAGGGAAAGGATCACAGTGAGTCTCCATCATCCTTAAAAAATAACTGAAATTATTCAAATGAATTCTTAATTTAAGAATTATATACACAGTACCAAAAAAAAAGCATTCAAAGAAATCCATTTGGCAATGATTCTTCTTTTCAATACCAAGAACTATAAAAGGCTAAACATATTCAAGGATAAAGTTTATTTTTTTCATAACTACAATAATAGCTACTGAAGGAGAAAAACTACACTTTAACATTAAAGTTTCAAAAACCATTTCTTACGCAGTTCAAAAGCAAATCAACATGAAAATAAATCTCTCCAGTTTTCCGTTTAAATTTTACACACACCCCGGTCCAAAAAAAAAAAGAACTAATTATAGCACAAGAACAGGACAGAAGAAATGTGGCAAGGAATCTAAAACCCCTACATTAGAGGCGAAAGAATATGGTAGAAGTAACTCATGCTTCAAATCTTAGCTTCATCACAAACGACAGGTCCATCAGTTAGAGCAAATGAAAAAATCTGCAAACAAGATAGCTGTTAAAACAACCAAATTAAGCTACAAGTTCTCAGTAGGCAGCTTCCAAAGCTCTAGATGTACTTCAGGCAGGAATTATTATCCCAGAGGATTAGTTGGCCCTGATTAAACGGAATTCTTTAGTTAGTGAAGCGACAGTTGTATTAGAGTTCTGATCTTTGAAATCATATAGAGAGCAAGAAGAGAAAGAGATAGCAATTGGAAAGAAACTAACCTGCCCTGTGATTCTGCCTAGTAAGGCCCATATTCCTTGTCCTTCACTTCGAAGTTTTCCATTCAGGTTTTGTAGTTCTTCTAAAGATTCACACAGCTACAATGTAAATAATTCAAATTAGTAAACCATTAAAATACACAGTAAAATATGTGAAAATGTAAATAATTTATTAATAAATGTCCCAAAATATCTATATTTATAGTCCATATATTTTTAACACATTCAAGTACAATACACTGAAAAACGAGGGTCTCCAATTATTTAAGCAGCACCAACAAAATGTAAGCATTTTGTTTTATGTCACCATTTTTACTAATGATAATAATGAGGCCTACATTTATATATTCTATTATAGTTTACTATATAATTTCAGAAACATTCTGCTAGTTAATCCTTATGAGTCTATCAAGACGCACTCCCACCATTTTCCCAATGAGAAAACTAAGGATCACCAGGTTTTTGTGACTTAGCCAAAATCATAAGACTAGCAAGAATCCTTAGGTCTTTTGAATTGAACCCCAGTACTCTTTTCAATACAGTGTGGCTGATTATTGGAAATTTACTTCCTACAAATTTTTTTATCACTTAAAATATTATTTATCAATAAGTCAATCCTAGTTTTATATGCTCGTGTTACTTATTACCTAACATTTAGTCACAACTTGCTTTTATATATTTCTTTTTGATCTTCCTCATCTTTAGAATGAAGGGGTAGAAGGGAAATTTAAATTAGGAGTTTCTTTTTTTTTTAATCAAAAGTAACAAACAATTCAAGAAAAAAACAGTAATTTCAAAATAAGTTTTAAAGTTTTCTACAACTTAGAAAGAGAAGTTCCACAATACAGTGGTTAGGAATAAGGAATGGAGTCAGACTGCTGGGCCTCAAACTCCAACTCTATGACTTGACTACCTATGTGAACCTGGGCAAATTACTTCCCCTGTTTAGGACTCAGTTTACTCTGAAAATGGGAGCAGTAATCCTAAGCCATATTATAAAGCTGAAATGAGAATTAAATGAGTTAATACAAGTAAAAGTGCTCAAAATTGTGCCTGGCACATAGAAAGTACTCAGTAAGTGTTAGTGACGGTAATGAAAATAATGAGGGGTCGGAATTGTAGGCAAGTTGTAAAAACTCCAGAGGAATTTCAAAATAAAACATAAATAAAAATGTTATAAAATACAAAAGAAATCATCAATAAGATGTAATATATTACGTTGTTTGTTTTATAGCCAACTTACCTTATTATATTCCACATGAAGCTTTTCTTGTTCATTCTCTAATTTATCCTTTATATTCTTTTGTTCAGCCATATTTTCTTGAATTTGAATCATGCGCATATTTCTCTCTATTTAAATTAAATATCCAATTTTACTTTAGTAGAAAATAAAAGCTGATATACAAAATACACAAAGGAAGAAGCTAGCCATAGGGATGATCGCATGGATAAATCTACATTATTCAAAACACTTGTAACTCTATTCACAAATTAACTTAGCATTTTACAACAACCCACAACTTATTAGGAAAATAAACATGCGTTTACTTGATATATGTAACATTGCTAGTAAATTTCTAAAAATTGACAGCATATCAAAATCTCCATCGGCAAATTGTCATCAATGAAAACGTGCATGCATCAGTGTCTATACTGACCAAAATAATAATTCACAAAATCAGCAGTGAGAGCAGGTTGCTTATGTTTTCTCCTTCCATCCACACTAGAACTAGTATCTGAATTGTCCACTGGGAAGATATCTGTACTGATCCCCATTAGTTCTGCTTTCCGCATAAGTTTACGAATGGCCGAAGCACTGCTAGTGAGTGGTCTGGGCAATTTTTCCCTTGGAACCCAGGCCTGGGGTCTGGTGGATCGAGCTAGTTCTGCTTTGGCACGATATTGCTGAAGCCGGGCATTGATCCTTGCCTATAAAAGAAATGTATACAAATTTTAAAAGATATTAAAATGGAACATACTCCTTATGATTTTTACTTCCACATTTAGAAAAAGTAAAGATAACCAGAATTTCACATATCAAGGCAAATTATATCTATCCACAGTCCTTAAGGTATACTGTATAATTCTTGGGTTATAATAAACCAGGTCTACCCCTAGTAACAACTGTCCTAGTCTATGATCAGAATTGTCAAAAACTAATATGATTAAGCTGAAGTTTCTCTTCTCAACTAGCCTTGCACTAGTCTCCATAAATGTACTTAATTTACATAAAAATACATTTTATATGATGGGCAAACTAATCAAATTCTTTGCATAAAAGAACATTAGAACAGACTGAAAAAAGATGTGGTCAACATATTGCACTGATAGAATAATTTCCTCTAAGCCACATTCTTTAATGTACTGGAAGCATGTTTTACAAATGACTGCTTTGTTGACTAGGTGACAAGTAATATATTCAACCACAAACTATACTCACCATTTACCTTAATGACAATCCACTTCCTAGGTAACTAACCAGATTTCACAATTATACTTCACATGTCATTGGCAAACACACATGAGATCTGAAATTTATAACCTTGATTTTTTTTTTTTTTTTTTTGGCCATGCTGCGTGGCTTGTGGGATCTTAGTTCCCTGACCAGGGATCAAACCCGGGCCCTTAGCGGTGAGCGCGTGGAGTTCTAACCACTGGACCGCCAGGGAATTCCCTGAAATCTATAACCTTGAAAGAAAAAAACATGAGTTTTGGCATGAATCCCATCCATACCTGTGCTTCTGGTGATAGCTGCTTCTCTCTCTCTTGTAAAGACATTTTACAATAGGATTGTAGAGCCAAGTAGTTTTTTCTCTTCCACTTTCTGTCTAACCTATCTGCATGTTGCTTACAATAAGCAAAAAATGGATCTGCTATATCCTATATCAAAAAACAGGGGAGAAAAAGTAAACATTTTTACTTCAAAGGGTCATAAAAAAACGACGATAATAGATAATATTTCCATTTTGAAGAATATCCTACAGTGTTGGTTATTCCTAAAATAAATTACAAAAGTAATTTTTATACATAATGATAAAAATTGTTGCTTTAGAAACTTAATCCTATATATCAAGTTCAAATTAGCAATTTTTTTCTTTAAAGGGCCTTGTGGATTTAAAAATACTGAAATCAAATCTTAGGTATTACCATTTAGTTATATTTGTTACCTAAACAAATAATCACTGTTTAAAACAAATAAGATTTCAATAATCTTAGGTAGAAACCATCATTAAATATTAAAGTTATGCATACATAGATTAATATTATAAAACAACAGTATATCTAGAAAATACAGGACTAGCCAACACAGATAAGTAGGGCACTTCTAATTGACTAGAAATGCACATGCAGATTCTACCTGGGACAAAAATGGATTAAGAAGGCCAGGCCTTGTCAATAAAACACTTTAGATATTCCCTTTAACTCTTCATGAAACCCTAAAACCTCAGATGGAAACACAGCTCTCTCACAGTCATATTTCATGGTGCTACCTTAATGGCTACATTTTTTATTCATCAATAGTAGGGTACCAAAAATAAAAGAAATCTTCTATCAAAAATAGAAATAAATTGTAAATATGTAGCCAGAAAAAGTAATGTGCAATGTGATTGCCAGCAAAGTAACAGGCAGTTCATTCTTTAGGTCTGTCTCAAAGAGAAAAATAAAGATAAGTTATCCATATAGGTTTTTATCTAAGTTATGTTAAAGGGTCTCTTAGTAAGGTGGGGTTTTACAGCCCAAAGACAAATGATGACACTAAGAAAAGAAGAAACAAATGAGAAAGTACAAAAAGAGAAATCATCGTAATAATAAAACTAAAGTGTCCTTGACATTAAAAAAAAAAGCATATGATCCAATTCTGTAGTGTGATATCCAAAGATGTCACAATATAGCACTGTGAACACTGTGATCACAGAATTTGGAAATATAAAAACCTGGAGATAAATCCTGGCTCCACCATTTACTGATTTTTGTGGCTTCAAACAAGTTGCTAAACATCTCTGGGTCTCTGTTAACTCACTAGTAAAACAGATTTAATAACAACTACTTCATATAGGTACACAATACAAAAACATGGGCAGGAGACTGCATTAAAATGCACGCACACACACACAGTTGCTTTCTCACAACATACTCTACATCCTGGTCACAGAATAGGCTAATGGAAATAAAGAACACATTGAACCGTAGTCAAAATGATCTGGAGAACTATTTTACTGTTTTAAAGTAGTAGGTAAGGTTGAAATTGACTTATCAGAGATAGGATTCATGCTTGCATAGATGAGTTAAGCATTAGGACCTAGACTCTGACTCGCTAAAAAGACCAGTCATCTCTGGTCAAAAAGATATCTGAAAGGGACTAGGTAGCCCAAGTAATTTTTTTTTTGTTTTCATTATTTGGGATTGGGGGACAATAAACCCTAAGTCTAAGGCTAGAATGACCAAAGGATTAACCTTGCTTAGACAGTGGAACAGATATACCAAGCAAATATTAACTGTGACAGAAACCAGTCTTCTAATATCTATCCTCCCCTTCTTCTCCTTAGTACTAGAATCTTCTGAGTATCTACTGGGTACTTGACGACCTTGCTAGAAAATCTCTGCTCCAGACTCTCAGCATCTGGATATGGCCACGTGATAAGTTCCAGCCAATGAGGTTTGTGAAATTTCCTAACCATACCCTTGAAAGGAAACTGCCTACTCTTAACCTTTTCTTCCTTCCTTCCAATGGGGTGGAACCCAGTCAAGGTGTGATAAACTATCTCTGACCATGTAAGAAAGTGCAACAGACTAAGAGAAGATGAAGCAACAAGTAAGAAGGCACCTGGTCCCTGGAACCAAACTCCCCCAATATCACATCAGTCTGGAATGTAGAAAGAATTCAACTTCTTTTTTGTTTAAGTCACTGGCTATTTGGTTTTGTTAAACCATTCAAAATAGTGTCCCAATTAATGTATTGGTTGACTTGGAATATCCCTTCAACTTGCCTAGAGAAACTTTCAAGATCCTACTCCCAATGGAAAATAGAAAGGGAGAAACATTTTTCTGAATATCTACCACATACCAGGCACAGGTGCCCTTTTTCATACTATCTCATTTATGCTTTAACACTACCACATGAGGTGGGTTCTATTATTTTTATATCAATTTTATGGATAGAAAACTGAAAACAAGAGAGGTTAAGTTGCTGACCCAAGATCCATTGCTAGTAAGTTAAGATCTGTCTTTTTAAACTACTACCTGTCATCAGATTTACTTAAGGACGTTTCCAAACATAAATGACAAAAGCCCAACTCTGGAGATTGTGATTCAGTAGGTCTAAGGCAAAGAGTTTTAAACGTGAATGCCTTGAGAAAAAGTACCAGTAAATGTAAATGTGCAAAGGGGCCTAAAAGACGCTGGAAAATTATAAGACAAAAGTAATGATGGGGGTGAGGGGGTGGGCGGATGTGGGGTAAATGGTGGGGACTAGGAGCAATGTGACAAACTGGAATGCCCCTCAACTCAAGGTTGTCTTTTTATAGCACTATTCTTATCAAAAAAATGTATCTACAGGTCTAATTTAGGCTGTGGACCTCTGGATTGCATGATTTGTTCTAGAATCTTAAAAAAAAATTTTTTTTTTTAAACAAAGCTCCCTGAGTAATACTGATACAGCAGATCAAAGGAATATAAACTGAAAGAAACTACTGGGAGTCTTGTACACTGAGAACCAACTGGCACTTGTAAAAACAATGTATTTTTAAGAAAGTAGGGATGCTTTATTGGTACCTTAATAAAACTGAAGTGTTTACTGAAGTCCTATAATGAGTTAGGATCTCATATTTACCTTCTCAATTACAACACCATCAATGTTCTTATCCACCCCACCTCAGCCATTTAATTCCCATGACTGGACCTAGATTCTGTACTCTTTCCATAATTCAATGTCTAAAATATCATTCTCTGAGCATCATCTTTTATCTTTCCTGATCACTCCCTCTAAGACTCAAACAAGTTTTTAACACCTTTCAGGTCTCCAGTGTACAGACTTTCTGTCTTCTGACTGTCCAAGAGCCCATGAACATGATTGCCCTCTTTACCTGATTATTTCATGGTCCATCAGTTAATTACTTCTTTGCATGGCGCATCGATTCGCTTGTTCCTCTCTTCCTCAACTAGCTTCGCTTGACAAAACCTACGGCACAGGTAAATCCAACTCTTCCCCTATTTTGTACCTGTACCTGAGCAGCTGAACGCATTCTCAAATTAATTTGTATTCCATTTTTGTAGATAATTATTGAATAGCTTTATCTCTCTCTCAAACCTTCAATATCTCCTCCCTATTCCTAACTTGCAAATGATGACCTTGTTTGTTTATTTCACTGGAGAGGGTTTCGAAGAGAGGAGAAAAGCAACAAAACAAAAACTTCTACAACCTCCAATCACCACATACCTCAACCTATCTGCATATCTACACATATCCTCTGACTAATCTCCTGTTAATATGGATAAATTGCCCAATGTTCCTCTCTAAGTTTAACCTTCAGTTGCAATTATATCCCACCCCGTCTTCCCTCCAGCAATTCTATCTCTCTTACACATTTTTTCTCTCCACTGGCATGCTAAACATACTGTAATATCCTTTAAAAATACTTAAAAGACCTTCCTTGGGCTCCCATTTGTTGTTCCACTTCTAAGTTCCTCTTAAAAGGAAAAATCTAAAGGCCTGTCCATATTAGCTATCTTCAATTCTATTCCATTCCTAAGTTTTCACTGACTACTCCCAACCACTCCAATAGCTCCTGTCAAGTGCAAAATGACCTTCATTTTGCCAATTCCAATGGTCATTTTTCAATCTTAATCTTACTCCTTTGACACAATTTGCTCACTCCCTCTTTGAAACACTTCTTTGAAATACCTCTCTTAGTTCTTTTTTTACCTCACTGATCACTCCTCCTCAGTCTCCTTGGTAGAGTCCTCCTTATTTTCCCAAATTTGAATGCTGTTGAATGCTGATGTAGCCCTATGACAGTCATCAGACCTCTTCCCATCTCCTTCTACTCTTATAACCTAGATAATTTCATCTAGTCATCTCACCATAAACATTATCTATACCCTGACAGCTCCCAAATTTATATCTTTAGCCTTGACTGCTTCCCTAAACTTCAGACTCTGATAGCCAACAACCTACCTGATATCTCCACTTACATGTCTAATAGGCATTTTGAACTCAACATGTCCAAAACTGTCCTCAGTTTCCTTTTCTCCTGCAACAGATCTGCTCTTCCTTCAGTCTTCTCCACCTCAGTAAACCACAACTCCATTCTACTAGAAGCTCAGGCCAAAAAGAAGTCACCCTTTTTACCCTCTCTTTCTGTTACATTCCACAATCCTTCAGCAAATACCTAGAAAATTTGTCATTTCTCATTACCTCCATCCTAAAACCTGTTACAGTAAAAGTTCTAACTGGCCTCCCTGCTTTCACCCTTGCCTCCCTACAGCCTGTACTCAATACAGTTATCAGGGCAGTCCTTTTAAACATCAGTTGGTTCATATATACTCTATGTAACTCTTATGGCCTTCCATCTCACTCGGAGTATAAATCCAAAGTCATTCCCATATTTTTCCAGGCCCTACATGAAGTAGCTCCCTGCTACCTCTATGACCTCCTCCTCTCCTCTTACCAAACCCCAGCCCCTAACTCTGTACCAGCCACACCAGTCTTCTTCTTGGTCCTCAAACCAAGCATGTTCCTACCTCAGAGCCTCTGTATTTCTGTTCTCCCTGCCTGTAATGCTCTCCTCTCAAATAAACATATGCTCCCTACAATTTTCCTTACATATTTCCATAAAATGTCACCTTATTAGAGAGCCCTTCTCTGATCTCCCCATATAAAACAGCATTGCCCTACCTCCCTTACTCCCTAAATACTTTATCCCGCTTTATATTTCTCCACAATACTTATCGCAATATTTTTTTTGCTAACTTTTTCACTCTCTGTCAGAGGAGAGCCCACCTGCCACTAAAATGTAAGCTACCTTAAGAGCACAGTTTGTTTTGTTCACTGTTATCTCTACAGGGTCTATAGCAGCAGTCCCCAACTTTTTGGCACCAGGGTCCGGTTTCGTGGAAGACAATTTTTCCACAGACCAGGGGTGGGGTGGGGTGGGGTGGGGTGAGGGGTGTGATGGTTCAGGCGGTAACACAAGCGATGGGGAGCAGCAGATGAAGCTTCACTCGCTCGCTGTTCACCTCCTGCTGCGCGGCCCAGTTCCTAACAGGCCACGGACCAGTACTGGTCCGTGGCCTGGGGGTTGGGGACCCCTGGTCCATAGCTATGCCTAATACACAGTAGATCAATATATCTGTTGAATAAATATACTGAATGAATGACAGTAAAAACATTAATTTGTAATCCTGAGATAGTTCAAAGGTAAGAGACAGATAGGTCAAGAAAGGTCCAGCTGAAGTTTCTGATTCTTCCAGGGAACCTTCTTTCTGTATTTACACCACTTCTTGTCCATACTAGGCACCTGTGACATCTTTTATTGCCATCTTGTAAGACTGTTGAACATTTTATTGTGTTTACTATCTATCCCCACCTAGGTTGATACTGTGACTTAAAGCTATTTTTATGCTCCCTGACAAACTAGAGTTTGTCATACCTAGAGTTTAGTGTCTTGCACATATGCACATGCCCTCAATCATGACTGACTGATTTCACAGAGTACTATGAAGCTTTGTTTGAATATAAGTCTCACTGTTTGCTAAACAAAGTTTAGGTCACCCCTTAACACAACTGAGTTTCAGAACGTGAATTCAGTAAGGACTTACTCCTTACAGTCATGTTCCACAAATACTTGCTGAGTTATAATTCTGTCAGCCCTCAGCCGCAGTGCCTCTGCAGACATTATATGATTAACTTGTTTAACATACAGCTGTAATTTATTTTTTAAAGAGTCTTGTACTCAAATCTGAAACTCCCAGATGATGAAGACAAAAGAATAAAAACAATAAATCTGAGCAAGATTTCTTAATTTCTTATTCTAGTGCTTGAAATTTCTAAGACTTTTTACAGATGAAAATTTTAAATGCAAATTCAATGCCCAAATGCCTAGTGTCTAGATACCAAGAGAAAAATTAATTTGACAATGTACATATTTTGTCCTTTATATACTTCTGAACCATAAACAAAACTATGTCTATAGCTGTTTAGTATTTCTTCCTATAAAAACTGAAAGTAACCAACTTAGCTTTATTGATATCTTGTATTTGGGTCCTATTTAAGAATCTGTATTCAACTTGATCTCATTTTTGAAGGTATATTTTTCCCATTTGGCATTTATCACTTTTTCATTTTCCACTTTCATGACTTAAGTATTTTATCAATTCTTAAAACACTCACACACATTGTATGCAAAATATGGCTGTCTAAAACCAAGGTGAACTAAATTTACATTAAGTCTTTTTATGTATTTAAATTATATTTATTTAAAAATATATAGCAGTTTCTTTATCCATCATTAAAATATTATCTTTACCTTTTATATAACAAATTAATACTAATCTAGTTAACAGAAAAATAAGGCTTTGTACAGGAAAGCAAAATTATCCTTTGGCATCAGATTCCACAAAAGCATTAAAAGGTATTAACTATTTATGTTAAGCTGGTTAAAATCTGACATATTTCTTTCTAGCACGAAAATATATAAAATTTAATGATTATATAACACTTTAAAGTATCCAATTCTACTCTTCATTTTTTAACCATATCTGTTAAAACACAGAGAGTAAACCTATGTTAATTTATTCTGCAGCTAAAGCTCAACTTATCCAATATCAGTTTATCTAGGAAAGTCCTAATACTCTACTCTCCACATATTTAAGAATTACCCATCTGCATTTATTATTATATTTTATATTTCCTTACACTTAGTTGGATCATTCCAAATTCACTATTTTCAACTGTGGTTTATAATACAGATAAAAATATGGTCTACGGTAAATATTCAATTTAGACACTGATACAAGACTCATAAAGTTAATTCAAAAATAATGATATAAACTCTTTATTAAAAACAAGACTGGTGTGTTTTTATCCTATATGTTATTTATCATTTATATTATTCAAAAAGGATTTGAGGTGGCTTATTAAAATATGCAAAGTATAAGATAATTTTAATTAAGTTTTAATTATTAATTTTAAAAACTAAGTAAGGACTGTAGAGTGTGTATGTGTGTGTGTGTGGAAGGTGAGAGTGAATAATGGAATGAGGGGAAAAAAAAGGTAGGAAAAAATAAGATGAAGCCCAGACATACAGAGTATTCCTCAAAGCTCTGTGTAAGATTATAGAACTAACTTGGGGCTGTGATGATAAAAGATAAAGCCAGTACTATTCAGTCTATGGAATTATTTTTTCAATGTAGAATGTTGTTTTCTTTCCTTGACTAACAGATGCTAAAGCCATACTAATGTTTGGAGTTTAGACAGGGGATCTCTTTTGACATAAAATGTACCATAAATCGAAAATAACAATAATCTTGACTAAACAATGTTCTGATTTATTAAACTGAATTCCCTAAAAAACACAAAGTAACTGAGCCAGTATTAACTTGACCCCCACTCTGACTGGGGTAAAAAGCCAATGAGAAAAAAAAAGCCTTGGAAAGGAAGGACTACTGAGAAGCCAATTCCACTGTGATGAGGGAGGCTGGAAGGAGAGGGTATGACATTATTAAAAGGCAAAGACCAGGAAACAGATCAGACCCAGAGAAAAGAAGGCCCAGAATATTAGAATTCTTCTATTCTGAAGCAAAGAAGGGAAAAACAGGAAAGGTGACATTTTTACTTTTTTTTTTTTTTTAATTCAAAACACCTGATTCTTCTTTTCCTTCTTTTAATAGCTGATATAAAGACTTCTTCATTTGGTCTAGGTGTGAGCTACAGTGAATGGAAACAAACTGCCAACTTCTTAGGCTAGTTGTAGCAAACTGTTAGTTGCTGACACCGCTCCCCCGCCAGTCATTCCCTTCCAACATATTCCGTTTTTGTAAAATCCGTTTTCTTTGACAGAAACTAAATATGTCAGGTTTCACCTTCCCAACTTATCTCATTGCTAACGATGGCCATAATGGCTGTTTCAATACATGAGATGATGGGAAAATCTACTGGAGTGAACGTATGAGAAAATTTTTCATTCCTAATAATAAGAGAACCCTTTCCCTTCTCTTTGGCTTTGAATTCCATAATGAAAGAACAGAGTGCTAAGAGCTATTCCAGCAATGTTGAGACCATGAGACAACAAGGTTAGGAACTAAAAAGAAAAACATGTTGATGCTGGTGGGATAGAAGGATAAAATAAGACTTCATCATTGAGCTGCTGAAACAACCTCAGAACTACTTATGTTTATGCCTCCTATCGTATGAGATAGTTAATAACTACTTAGGCTACTGCAGTTAAGTATTCTATTACTTGCTGCCAAAAGCCTAGGTAAGATACAACATCAAGATGAACAACCACAGCATTTATCTTAAAGGCTACATGCACATTGGTAGTAGACTCCAAATGTGGCTCTGAAACTCCCAGAAAATTAAAGAAGTTATTAATACAATCAGTTACATAATTCACAATATCACAAACCAATTAGTAAGCAAACACACTGCTATACCTACTACTGAGAACTGAAAGAAAGAATACTGTGCTGAGAAATAGGCTCATCAACATTCCCCGTTAATACAAAAGAAAAAAATCAGTCAGGCTTTCAACAACAACAAAAATGTAAAAAGCACACATCAGCAAAAGGAATAATAGTAAGACTCAAAATAATTTTGTCCAGGTACGTAAGCATCTAATAATATGGCTTACATAGAATGTTTAGAGGAGTTGATATTCTGTATATATTCCAAATAAATATTTCTTACAGTCAAACTTCAAATAGAGGTTAAATAAGATTCTTAGAGAAGTACCAAAGTGAAAGTGATCTATTTGCTAACACACGCTTTAACAGGTAACTGAGCTGGGGTAGCAGTGAACATCAATTTATGCAAACCAAAGAGATAAAGAGACACGTGTATGAATAAAGTTATTCCAATACCACAAGAAAATGTGCCAAGGAAATATTCTCAGTCCATGCCCGTAGATAAATAGGAAATCAAAACAAGGAAAAATGGGAAATCAAATATGCAAGGCACTATACTTAAAATGATGGTTTGAAAACTAATTTTACCCTAGAATTCTTTTTTAAATAAAATTAAAAAAAAAAAGACCTTAAATGCTAAACAGCTGACCAAATAAAAGCTGAATGACAGAAGGGATCTTGTCCCTCAACTTGTATTCTAAGCACTGAGGATACAGTGAAAAATAAAAAAGAACAAAAAATCCTTGTCCTCATCAATCTATGTCCTAATGAAAGTGACAGACAATAAACAAGATAAATAAAAACCATACATATTATCACACACCATGATCAAGTGGGACTTATTCCAAAGATGCAAGGATTTTTCAATATCTGCAAATCAATCAATGTGACACACCACATTAACAAATTGAAAAATAAAAACCATACGATCGGGACTTCCCTGGTGGCGCAGTGGTTAAGAATCCACCTGCCAATGCAGGGGACACAGGTTCAAGCCCTGGTCTGGGAAGATCCCACATGCCATGAAGCAACTACGCCCGTGCGCCACAACTGCTGAGCCTGCGTGCTACAACTACTGAAGCCCGCGTGCTTAGAGACTGTGCTCCGCAACAAGGGAAGCCACCGCAATGAGAAGCCTGTGCACCGCAACCAATGAAGAGTAGCCCCCGCTCACTGCAACTAGAGAAAGCCCAGGCACAGCAACGAAGACCCAACGCAGCCAAAAATAAATAATAAATAAATTTATTTTAAAAAACCCATATGATCATCTAAATAGATGCAGAAAAGGCTTTTGACAAAATTCAACATCTATTTATGATAAAAACTCCTCAGAAAGTGGGCATAGAAGGAACGTACCTCAACATAATAAAGGCCATATATGACAAATCCACAGCTAACATCATACTCAATGGTGAAAAGCTGAAAGCATTTCCTCTGAGATCAGGAACAAGATAAGGATGTCCACTCTTAGCACTTTTATTCAACATGGTTTTGGAAGTCCTAGCCACAGCAATCACAGAAGAAAAAGAAATAAAGGGAATCCAAATTGGAAAAGAAGAAGTAGAACTGTCACTGTTTGCAGATGACATGATGTTATACATAGAAAATCCAAAAGACACTACCAGAAATCTACTAGAGCTATATTAGATAGTGGTTAGGTATTTTTAAAAGGGAAGAATAAAGCAGGAAAGGGGAATAGAAAGTGTCATGGGAGGGAGAGGGTTGTAACTTTAGACCAGTGAGTAGTAGACATGGAATGAGGACCCGAAAAAAGTGAGGGAATGAGCCATGTGAGGGAAGAGCAGCCCATGCAGAGAAACAAGTACAGAGGCCCAGAGTAGGAGCTCACCTGGCCATTCATTAAAGGAGCAGCAAGTAGGCCAATGAGGCTGAATGAGGGGAAATGATGAAGTCAGAGAGGTAATGTGAAGCCAGATCACACAGAATCTTATAAATCAGCAGAGAAACTGGCCTCTAGTCTGAATCAGACAGAAAGCCACTGAAGGGTTTTGAGCAAAGGAGTGACCAGATCTGACTTAGATTTTAATGGGATAATACTAGCTGCTATTGAAAATGTCCTCTATTCTCTGAAAAAGGATTGGCAAACTATGACCTGAAAGCCAAATCTGGTGCTGCCTGTTTTTGGAAATACAGTTTTATTTGAACACAGCCATGTTCATTTGTTTATGTATTGTCTATGGCTGTTTTCCTAATCAATGGCAAAGTTAAATAGTTACACACAAGCCATAGGCCCACAAAGCCTAACATATTTACATCTGGCTCTTTGTAGTAAAAAATTGCCACCCTCTGCTCTAGCAAGGCAAGGGTAGAAAGAGTTAGGAGGTTGTTATATTAATCCAGGTGACGAAAGATGACACACTAGGATAGCAGCAATGAATCTGGTAAGAAGAATTTGGACATATACTAGATATACTTTGAAGACAGGATATGCTAATGGATTAGACGTGGAGTAAGAGAGAACGTGATCTGAGTAACTCTCATAGAGTTCATCCAGAATAATTTTTAAAATAATGCCAAACACAGCCACATAAAGGTATCACTGAAGATCTGATATAAAATGTCTAACTTTAAGTAACGTAACTTCTTGATGAATTCATTTAAAAAGTTTTTGATCCACCACGGGCCATTCCTATCCATCCTGGTTCTTCTAGCAATATTAAGGCATCAGTTCAACAGCTAAAGATCTAATTTGAGCCTTTGCAATTTAATCCATGAATGATTGCAATGCATTATCAAAGGCTGTGGGAAAAAAAAAGATAAATTATCTTACATTGTTTCAAAGAGAATTTTCTATATGGTAACAAATTATAACAATGTTCACAGTACCAAAATCATACTTTATCATACTACCATACTACCATATGGCTTAAATGAAATATAAGTAACCTTAAGTCTAACTATATGATGTGAACCATAATAATGTAAGTTTCAGTCATAACTGAGCCTGTGCTATAGTTCAGTTTTAATAATAATAAGATATGTTGTAACATAACATGGTTAAATATTCTAAATAATCTAGAATTTTCACAAAGTGGATCAAAAAGAATAGAAACTTCAAATGCATTCTCACCAGTAAGATAAAGTACTATATCAGAAGGCTATAAAAAAACATGAAAATACGCTAAGGTGTATGATGTCACTGGATGAAACTGAGGTACTTATTCTCTTTTTCAACCTTTCTTTTACTGTCTATATAAAACAGCCATTAAGAAGTAAGAAATCAAAAAAAAAAAAAAAAAAAAAAAAAAAGAAGAAATCCAACTTTATAAACCAGTCTTTAAAAAAGAAAAAAAAATGCTTTCTAGAATGTCATAAAACTGAAACAGAAGACAAGGTGTACCCACAAAGAGTAGATCTGTTTTAGTTTAAAATTTGTTTTTTAATCAAATATACATTACATAAATCTTAATCTACAGAAGTACAACCATGAGAAGTAGCCAAGAACTTCATTTTAACAGAATGCTTACTGTCAAGAGCAAACCTCATTGATACTGATTCATGCAAAGTCTTGGGTTTTAAAACACTGTTCAGAAATCTTTACGATTTTCCAATTCTATAAACTGTTTATAAGAGGAAACCATAAACATATGTAAATATGCTTTAAATCATTTCCCCAAAAAGAGTTCATTTAACAAGACAGCAAATGGGAAGAAAAGTCATTATTCCAGAATCCAGAATTCCTACCTAATCAATCAAGGGAGGGAGCAAGGTAAGGAAAAAGCCTCAGGCCTACTTTCCACATCCAGATTTATTTAACTTTCCCTGTAAATTTCTCCAGATTAGCCCACAGATATAGACATAGAGACCACAGACTGCAAACTATTTATTTAGTGTAATATTGTGTTTCGTTTGTTTCAATTCAATTTGAATGCCTTTAGATATGGGGATACACTCTCTAAATCACTATAGACCCCATTATACTCCACCGTCCCATACATGGCTACTTCACACATTTTCATTAATTAAATGGCTACTGTCTACCAAAAATAATGATGGATGGTGCTATACAAAGAGACCCAAACTACCATAGCATAAAAGGCAAAGCTCTTTCTACAAGTTCTAAAAGAAATGGCTACAAAGGAACCCTTCTGGTGGCAAAACTCAAAGTTTGCCAGAAGGAGAGTAATAATACCTTAACCTATGGATTCCCTGATCCAGCTGTTCACTGAGATTTATCTGATCTTGACTCTTACTTGTATTGTCTCTCTGCACTTTTGCCCACCATCTTGAGTTATAGCCATGACTAATCCACACGACCTTATTTTATAATTGTACCTCTGTGTCTACCAAACAGCTGTGAAAATGCTCAGTGTTCATCTAGTACCCTTCTTCAATTAATCAAAGTACAACTCATCAGAATCAGAGACTGACACAAAAACAGATTTATGTACCCAAAATATAATTTCAGTAGGACCCCTATATTGATAAAATACATCCTTCAAAATTTGCTCAACAAATTTTCTTCATCAGATTATCTTTTTTACTTGTTTCCTATCTATGAAATAAGTGGAATAAGATGAAAGCCCAACATAAAAAACGTATTTTTACATGACACTGAAAATTTACCCAATAAAAGATGGAACATAACATATATACATAACAATATATCCCAAATATAAAGTAAGAATTACAGAATACTCAATTACCTGCCTATATAAAGTGCTTAAAGAATCAACAAAACTTGCTCTCAGGACTCCTTACAGTATTAAAATGTTTTGAAGACCCCAAAGAGCTTATGTGAGTTATATTTATAGATAGCATATTAGAAGTTAAAATTGAGTAATTTTTAAAATAAGGCCATTACATGTTAACAAAAATAACATTTTTATGAAAAATACTATAATTTACACAACAAAAAAAATTTATGAGAAGAGTGGCACTGTTTTACATTTTTACAAATCTCTTTAATATCTCGATAGTGGACATTAAAGAAGATAGCTATATAATCTCTAGAAATCTCCACTATTACATGTGAGAAAATAAGGAGCAAAAAAAGTATGTACTATTTTAATACTGTTATGAAGACAGTTTTAACCTCAAAGACCTTGAAAGAATATTAAAGAGTCCCGAATACATACTTTGAAAACAACTGATTGCTTAATCTAAATTTCTGGTAGGAAAATTTTAGAATTAAAAATAATTGTAAAGAAGTAGAAATGCAAATACTGAAGACTGAAGACAGGGTAATGATTTTATTTAAAGAGTAACAGAGCAAGGTTATTACTCAAATATAATTTCAGATTCTCATATAAAATATGCTGACATTATAATGCTTTAAAACACCTTGAATTATGTTTCATTTTATCTGTCAGATTTCACTATAAGATTTTTAACATGTTTTCTAAATGTATGGCTAGGTTTAACACTGAAGAAACTCATATATATTGTTTACTCTTAAAGTTTTAGATCTGTGATCTAGACAAAGATTTTAAGAATAAACTCGTAAATTTATTTTATGATGCATACTTGTTTGTAGGACATAATGGAGTCATGAAAAGTCTCATGAACATATTCACCAACTATGGACTTAAATCAACCTACCTCCTCTGCTGCTGCCTCTGAAAGCAGACCTTCCTTCTGAGCGCAGGTCACATGGAAATAGGCTCTGCACATCCCTGCATCACAGCTAATGCAAACTCCAGTTCTAGCAAAACGAGGGTCTTCACAGAAGCTACACTCCTACAACGGAATAACAGGAAAAGTCTCAGAGCAAAAATATTTCCAGAACAGAAACTGCATTCTCATACAAAGCATCTACAAAATACAAATAGTGAGCCAACAGTATGTCAATACAAACAATAACTATAGGTAAGCCAAGTATTTATATGAAAAAAGTAATTCTCTATATAGTTCTAAAAAAAACAAAATTCCACTGATATAGTAATGATGATAATAATTAATATCATTTGAGGGCTTACCGTGTGCTAGGCACTATTCTAAGCACTTTATAAATATTAATATATATAATCATTTGACACTCTATTCCACAGTAATATGTGGAAGAGGTACTATATTTCCATTTTACATATGAGAAAATTTTACACATGAAAAAACTGAGGTAAAGACAGTTTTCAAACCAGGATAATCTTACTTTAAGTCCATGCTCTTAACCATTAAGCTACACTGATTTGAACAATATAATACTACTCGGAAAAATTAAGGAAAATAAATAAGAAGCCATAGAAAATTCGCTGAAAGATCTAGGCATTGCAACCAAAGATATAATGCATTTAAAAAATATATTTAAGAGAATTAAAAGTAATCTTAAGTAAACAATTTTGTGAACTTGGTAGTAATACACAAGATAGCCAATTATTTACATTCTTTCTGTATACAAAGGGAAAACCTGCAAAACTAAAGGCATAAACTGTCGAAATTACCCCAAATGCCACCGCCCCGATTTATTTTTTTATACTTTTAACTAAGCCACAGAGAGAGAAAAAGAAAAACCTAGTCTCAAAATATATACTACTCTGGTAATAGGAACCTTCACAAAAAAACCTGCTAAATTGTGAAAGATTGCCAGTAGACAATTAAGGAAGAACTGCTTAATAAATGTATTCTACGTAAATTAAATATGAGAGAAACATTTAAAAAAATAAAATTAAAAAGTTTCAAGAGACACTAAAAACATCATAATACTATAACAATTAGTGAGTACCTACTTGGTATGCAGCACCAAACTGACATATCAGCAATGAATAAAAATAGCAGGAAAAGGACTCTGGGTACAGATGTGAAAACATTCCCAACACCTGACACTCTACTGCCTAATTATGGGTCTTTTTCCACCAACAGCAGTATATGTATGGTAAAAATTCCAGCAAATAGTAATCTAAACATGAAACCAAAAAATTGAGAAAGAGAGAGAAAGAAAAGAGATAGAGAGAAGGAGAGGGGGTCAGAGAGGGAGAAATGGAGAAATTAAACTATTTAAAGGATGTCAATACTATGAACAGAATCAAATTGTTTAGAATAGTCCCCTGAGTAATTTAATGTAGTATGATGAAACTGGGCAAGGGATTTCAGAGTGAACACAAAGAAAAAATTTCCAACAATGAAGTCTCATAAGACAATACAACAATCTAATGAAGAAAACAGAATCTTCCTCAATTGCTTGAATCATTTAAAATGCTAGGGAACGGGCTTCCCTGGTGGCACAGTGGTTGAGAATCGGCCTGCCAATGCAGGGGACACGGGTTCAAGCCCTGGTCTGGGAAGATCTCACATGCCACGGATCAACTAAGCCCGTGTGCCACAACTACTGAGCCTGCGCTCTAGAGCTTGGAAGCCACAACTACTGAAGCCCGCGTGCCTAGAGCTTGTGCTCCGCAACAAAGAGAAGCCACCACAATGAGAAGCCTGTGCACCGCAACGAAGAGTAGCCCACGCTCGCCTCAACTAGAGAAAGCCCACGCACAGCAACGAAGACCCAACGCAGCCAAAAATAAATAAATAAATTTAAAAATAAGTAAATAAATAAAATGCTAGGGAACTGAGCAACTGAGAACACAGGGGAGAAAGTAATCAGGAGGAGGAAATGGATAGACAATGTGATCTAGAGAGCTATCCCAGATGTAATTCACAGCACTGGGTTTGATTTTGCAGATGAGCTAGAGAGTACATAATTTTTTGACTCCATGTCCCAGTAATACTTCAAAACAAAAGCAGGTGATAATGAAAATATCAGTTGATAATTATACATTTAATGACTCTCCTTTTCAGTCCAGAGGTCACTGCTGGTCTCAGTTATATGAAGTAATATCTGGTTACTGTTTTTTAATTGCTTCTAGATTTATATTTATGGTAAAAACATGTGCTTATTGAAAAAGATGGAAGCTACTCCCTTCTAGGCGCTGTGCTTATGAATTATGAAACTGCCCTCAAAAGGTAGTTAACTTCCATTTCCAACACTAGTGGACCACGTAATTTGCATTACTCCTACTCAACTAGAAAATGTGGACAAATTATTTTGTTAATTATAGTTTAAAGGCATTTAAGAGAGGTAACAAGATAGTGTACAATTACTTGAGCACCTAAGTTCAATACTAGGGCCTGGAAGCTTTATCTAATTCTGGAGAGGGAAGCTACAACCTCCCAAACTAAAGCACAAGATTATTCGAGGGTAGAAGGTGACGGATGGGGATGGTGTTTAAAGCCCAAAGAGGATATTCTGGATATAACAGCAGAAACTGTGAAATTTTAAAAATTTCAAATCAGAATTTTCCAACAATCTGTAAGTTTCCCACCCCACCTTTAATATGTTACTAATGCTCTTCAAGAGTCTTCCTTCCCAACTGCCCAATACGCAGTAATGGAAAGAGAATATATCATTGCCTAATTAGTTCTAGTATTCTGAAGATGCTTGCAATAATTATATACTTAAGTTTAAATTCGTAAGTGGGTAATCTTATCACTTATAATCCTAAAACTCAGTCATAGTTAAAACCTATTTATAAACTATGGAGGTTGAGAATCATTTGCTAGTTAAAAAAAAAAAAAAAATTCTGTTGGCCTTCTGCAGTGCAAGTAAAATAATGGGTGCTTCTTGTACTCTTTTCATAATTTTAATAAATTCCACTTCAAAAGTAAAGTCAGAAATTAAGCTTGTATTTGATCCAACTGATTAAAAATAAGGATGTAGTCTGAGAATGCATTATGCACTAAGCAGTGTGCTAAATACGAGGAAAACAGCAGTGCCATCAACTACCATTTTACCCCACAAGTTATACAAATATATAGAAGAATTTATACATTATTGGCTCTCTGGGAAAATTACTATCAATACTAAATGATTTAGTGCTAACTGCTCTCCAGTAGCACAATTAGTAATAAGCATTTCTGTAGTCAACAATGATATTAGTAAAAAGTCATGTAAACTAACAAGTAAAAACTTTCTCTTAGACAATCCAAAACACTTTGCCTTACCTTGGCACCATATTTGGAATAGTTCATTTCTGTTAGTGTTACTGGTCGCAATTTGTCAATATCTCCAAAGGCTACACCAGGAACATACAGGGCACAAACAATGTGAACCCATCTATACGGAGAAAAGATATGATTTTGCTATCAGACCTTCGGATAAAATGCCCACAGGAAAATAAATGTAAAATATGTGTCATCTCAAATAACTACTCCAAGAATTTTATGATCAGATTTCACAATCTCAGACACACAACTAAAGAATATGGAACACCTATAAAATGATATCATTTATAGAAAAAGGAACTGCAATAAGCGCTACTTTTCCAGCAGCTTAGCCAAAGGTGAGAGTTAACATCTATAATTGCCTTTCACTTAAAATTCACCGCACTTTGCACTTATCTGTTATTCTTAAATATTTGCACAAAACCACTATTCAAATGAAACATCATTTTCACATGCATGGAAAGGTATTCACATTCATTATTTTAAGCACTCTGAGAATTAAAGATCCTAATTTAAGACTTGGGAAGTTACTCTGCATAAATCACATAAAATTGCTCTTTCCTGTTACTTTTTTCTAAAAGCTAATCCTTAAGGACATATTTTAAAACAATTTTTGGTGTGCATCTTAACTTTCTTTCTTCCCAGGTTGAAACTGATTGCTAGAAGACTGTACAGAACAGTTGTAATAATATAAGAAAGTCATATTTCATTCAACTCATCTGTTCACCATACAAACCTATGTACTAAAACGTATGTGCCCCACATATATTTTTTGAAGTCTGAATGATGTTACAACACTAAACAAAGAATGTTCAGTTTAAGTATACTAAACAGAAAAAATAAATAGGAGTTGATTCTAATTCCATTTTTTAAAAACTGCTCTGAACAGTTTTAAAATATATTAGGCACCCTGTTTGCTTACAATCAAACAAAACACAGGATCACTAGATTTTGAAATGTAAACAGATCTATATCACTTCTGCAAGACAGAGGGTAAAAATGAGATGGCAAATATCTCTTAACCTTGTGAAAATATTAACAACAAATTTTGCTTTATCACAGCTTGAGAGGCTATCATTGCTACATGGTTCTGTTTTGTGATGCATTATGTGTTTTAAAGAAACAAGACTAAGAATCACTTTATAGATGTACTGGGGAAAAGAGTTACAAATCTTTAAAAATTATCTTTTTTTATTGGGAAGAAACTCCAGGTTTTGAGGTTTTTCTAGATAAAATGTTTTAATCCAACCTCCCAAATGCATCCTGTGGAGTTCAATATAAAGATACACATCTTCAACAAGCAGCTGCTTTCTCAATTTAATTTGCGCAGTTTTCTCATGCTCCACTGGTGTGTTAAATGCTGTTGTACTCTGCACAAGTTTATCTTTGATAAACCCAACAGCTGGCTGCTTGCTTCCTACTGACCTTCTTGAAATGTTTTAGTACAAGTCACACAAGTACTACAGATTTAAACTGCCATTTCAGTGTGATTGGCACACAAGTGTATCATTTCCCCCAACCACTCATGTGAGGATGCCAACTTGACTCTTTATTAAAATACATATCAAAAGGCTGAGACAATTTTGGTCCTTTTTAATATATGTTGTATATAGTTTTTTGTTCATTTGTTTAGCTGCACATACTTTAGAACCTTGTAATTAAGACAAACTGAGAAATCAAAAAGGAATAATTTTCCTTGTTACTTTACCATCCATTCTGCTTGGAGCTATGAAGACAGATGTTGATTAGGGAAAGGAGCAGAAAACAAGCATCCCATAAAACCACCAAAAAACAAAGAGTCAGAATTTTCATTCTAGCATAGAAGCTATTAATAGATTCTTTTAAATTTACATATTTTAATAAAGCAAACTAAGTAGAAAGCTACTTCTCAAAAAACTCATTTCAGAATGGGAACTATATTCATCAATCAAATTTGATTTTGAAATGTCTTATATTTGTAGTGCCTTTATAACATATTAAAAAATTCACTTCCAGGATGTTATTTTCATTCCTTCATTTATTCATTCAGTAATTAATTACTAAGTGTTTACTAGGAACGGAGCACCATGTAGTTTGGAAGTTACAATGATGTATGTGAAATGTTTGCAGCATAGGGTGTGGTACCCTATTATATTAAAGCATGTCCAATACTTCCTATAATCAGGTTTTTAATACCATTAACACAGGATAAAACACATTCCCTAAGAAAAAAAATAAAAATTTAATGATAAGAATGCGCTGATGGTCTTCTCACATTAAATCACATCATCTTCTATTGTAGAATTTGTGGGTCCCATCAGAAACAGAGGGGGAAAATGTCTAATTAGACTACGTAATAGAAGTTAATTTCAAAATCTTTTTCATTCTTTCCATGCATTGTTCTTTCTTTTCATCTGTTTTGCATTTTAGCTAGAATACTAAATAGCTTGTCAAATGTCTTGGCTTTTTTTGCCTTGATTCAAGCTAGTATTACATCCTTCAAACTATATCAAAACCTGTACTTTCCACACTAGCCTACAGGTGAGTGTGAACATCAACACAAATAAAATGTTCAAACAGTATAAAAAAAACTTGCCAGGCTGCACCATGAAGGGAGGTGTCTACATACATGTAAGATCCACAGAAGTCAGTACAAATATCTCTCAGTAAAACTAAATGGTTAAAGAGGCCTCCCTTTCCTTCATTCAGAAAAACCTTCCAAGTTATTTTGTGGACTATGTATTAGTACATATTATATATTAGTGTGATAAGAGAGCTACTTTATAGTTGCTTTTCAATAGAGACTTCAAATTATTGACAAGAAAAAAGGTAAAATAAATGCTCTTCCCTAAAACGAAGCTCTGGGTTTTCCAAAGCTGCCATACTTATTCACAACAATTTATCACCATAAATTTCAACTCTCAGGACTAAAGAGTTACTAAGAAAGAACTTATGCAGTTGGTATTCTATGATTACCTTAAGTAAGTAGAATAATATTGGTAATAAAAATCACTAGTAGTAGCAGTAGCAGAACTAAGGAGATATTTATTAAACACTTACTACACTCCAGAAACTACACTGTTTATAGAAATCATCTCATTTAATTCTCTCAAAAGTGCTAGGAAACTGAGGCATAAAATGGTTAAATCTAAAATCACAGTTAGAAGGAAAAGACTAGAATTCAAATATAGGCGGTCCAACCTGAAAGTACACGCTTTTAATGTTGTACTAAATTCCCTAATTCTAGGCCAAAGTCACTCCAAACATAAAATAATGCTCTTGTCCATGATACAGACCACAGACTCAAGTCAATACATCAAATAATTTGTTATATATTTATTTTATTTTGGGGATGGGCAATGACGGACAAGAGGTAAGATTTTTAGTCATTTTTCCTAAACATCAACACAGGGTTCTCCAAGATTCCATGGTAGACCCTATGCAATCCCAACAATCTTGTATGGCAATACTTCTCAAGGGCCTGTCCGCCAATTGAGGTAAAAATGAGAAAAATAAGAAAAATATTTTTTACTTTACTAAAAAAAATTTATTAAATTTAAAAGACTGTCCTTTATTTTGGGATAAAATGTATCCTATCCTTTTCAATATGTTAAAATATGAAAAATAATGGTGATAATTTGTACAAGTTATTTTGTTATTCTTGTTAAAATAGTAAATGTTTAGTAAAAATACTGAAATATACGTATGTGGCAAAATAAAAAATTGAGCACCCCCTCTTACACGGGGGAGGAGGGTAAGTAGTGATCCATAAAATATAAAAGGTTAGGAACTACTCTTATATATCAGTCACCCATCCCAGTTGGTAGTGTCCTTAGAAAAAAAACATGAAAGATGCCAACACTATGATGATGACAACTGCTCAAATGTGGTAATAAAGATGAGTGTGAATATAGTGAAAAGAATACAGGTCTTTGTGCCAGTTATCAATTTATTGCCTCTCAGCTCAAATCCACCCTTCAATATCTGCTTTGCAACAATGGACAGAATCCCTTCAGCATTTCTCCTTTACAGTGAGCATCATACTAAACTGTCTCAGTAGGGAGTGGAAGAAGGCACTGTAGGAGGAAGGGGCTTCTCTGCAGGATGGGAAGAGGACATCCGCCAGTGCTCTGCCCCACCACATGCATCGTCCCTCAGTGACCCTGTAGGCCCAGGCTGGAGATCACTTTTCTGTGGGCCTCTCAACACAGACACCATACACTCCAGGCTTTGAACCACTGCCCAGCCACCCACTTGCCAAGAACTGTAGACTAGGTAGTGACCCAGGCAAACCAGCCAACTTCTCTGCCATCCAGTAGGCTGGAACTACACTTTCTCTAACAAGGCCTGAACCCCAGCCTTGGGGAAGGTGTATTCCTTCCAAGTTTGTCATTCCCTGGATACTCTCCCTCAGCCCTACAGTGTTATTCTTTAGAGTTCTTTTATATCTTATGGTTACTGTTTATCATAGCTTAGTAATTCTTTACATTAAACATCCCCTTTTAAAATCACTGTATGGGTTCTGTTTCCTGATATACTCTTGAAGTCAAACAGATCTGAGTTCAAATTTAACTATGGACTTGTTCAAATTAAAACTGTGTAATGATCTGAGCCTCAGGTACTACCTATAAAATAGGAAACTTTACCATCTCTCTTATCATATGGTCATTACTAAGATTAAATGGGATTATGGGTTATAAAGGCAAATGCAGATCCTCAATAAATGATCTTTTCTCCTCCCTGCCCTGATCTGTAGCCTCCTGTCCATTTACTCTATGCCAAAAAGACACAAAGAAGCAATCAAATGAAAGTGTGTAACTCAGAAAATCATAAATAGGAAAACAGTCAGAAGCATACGCATTATAAAGCAGGCATATTAACCCAACAGAATTATGACATCAACCTTCCAGCATCTGTCTCCTTGAAAATTCCATCCTGATTGGGACATAGTTCACAGCTAGGGGAAACACCACATTTACAGGCATCACAAAACCAAGGTTCAGTGGAGTTTTCAGAAGCTGAACTCATAATAGAGTCACTCTCTCCATCAACTCCATAACAACCTAAAAGAAAAAAAGAGTATGATTAAATAGAGTTTATTTTTTAAACTCACATTTATAAAGTTACAAAAGAAAAAGGAAAAGGAAGTAGTGAAAAATTAATGGTTTATAAGAATGATATTAAAGCCAAAACACAGAAGTGAAATCATTTTATAAAAATAGTTTTTCACCTACCATAGTATATGCAATGAAATAAATGACTCTTTAAGATAGTTTTAGACCTACTGGAAAGCATTACAGAAGGGGGAAATTTTATGGTTCTTTAAAAATTTTTTTAATTAAAAAAATACATAAAAATATGCATTTTCATTAAAAAGAAATCAGAACTATTGAGTCTAGGAACTATTAATTAATAAATATTTTTGAGCTCCCTTTGTACTGAACACTTATATATAAAAGACCATGATCATGCAAAACATACAAACAAAAAGCCTCTGATCTAATTTTGGAGGTGGCAGATTAAAACACAAATTCATGCAACCACAAATGCAAAGTTAGTATTAGTAAAAGGAAAATAATACAGAAACACGCACACACATAAATTAAGGCTATAGAACAATTTGAATAGTTCAGACTAGAGTTAGACAAGTGAGTTCTATTCACAGCTGAGCCAATCTAGAGCTATACAAGGTATTTGATCTTTTTAAACATTTATAATTCTTCTATCTTCCGTAAAAATGTATCCATAACTGAAATGAATGAAAAGAAGAGAATACTCTTTTTCCTCTTTTCATTCCCTGATAACTCGATATTCTGAGGGTTAAATTATTTAAGCAGCTAATGTGATTTAAAAAATTTTAAATATCCTCATGAACATACCAAACAAAGAAGATAATGTAGCATAGTTCTTTACATTTTAGAGTAGGACATCAACTATTATTGATGGCTTATAATAAAGAGTACCTCCCTGGTGACTACAATAGTCATGACTCCTAAATTGTTTTCTTTTACCTAAATAGTGCTGGATACACCACAAACTTCATATTATCTAACTCTCTTTTTCCAGAAAGGAAGATACTGCCCTAATGACAAAACATACTTAAGAAAAATAATTTAATGCATATGTAGTAATTAAATAGATTACAACCTTATTCTAGTTCCAATGTATGCTCATCGTCTTTAGGCTTGGGCATTTCTCTGATATCCTAAGACATTTATTTCCTGTCAAGATAGGTCACTTCTACAGATAGCCTATTATCAACCTTCCCAGTATACTTTTGACCAGGTTTATTCTAGGAGGGTAGTCTTAGTGCCAAATTCGAAAGGGCACTAAGTACCCAAAGTACCCTTCAATAAACTGAAGCCATTACACAAAACCACTATGAGAAACATATATAAGTAACAAGCATCTCTCAAAAGGATTCACCATGTAGGTAAGTTTATATGCATCCAATGTAAGATCATGTGATTACTGAAACTGGTTATACACTACACAGACAACAGGAGCCTGTTGAAAAGCGTCTTCTCATAACCACCAAAGACATCCAAGTTAAAACAAATAAATAAGTATGTAAATAAATACTGAGTTGAACAAATCACCCAGAAAGAAAAAGAACCATACACATTAATAAATAATTTTAAACTACCAACATTAATTTACTAGATGTCGTTCATAGGTCAACAGTCACACATAAGTATTTTATTCACACAGTAGTACCACTCCATATAGATTATAATTAAAATCCTAGTAGGCAGAAAACTAAAAAGTTGTTTGCAACTGTGACCTACATAAGCTGCCTCACGCAAATCCCTTAATTATTGTCAAGCTTATGTTATTCAAAGGCTTTATAATGGTGAACCTTAACATAATCCGAAAAGTCATACGAAAGAATGCCAGAGAAAAGATTTTAAAGGAGCTAGACTATCATGCACAAGATAAGAAAAGGAATCAAAATATTAATTTCTTTAATATCATTAAATTGTGCTTGGTAATAATTATCAACTTCATCACTTCTGTTTAGATATACATTTTTTAAATGATAAATTATAAAATGAAAAAGAAATAAAATTTTCTTCTCGGAGTAGTTATTATTAACTATCACCAATAGAAGAATATTCTTCAGTAAAGGCAACAGTAAGCAAAATATTTTATTCAAAAAAATCATGGGCTTCCCTGGTGGCGCAGTGGTTGAGGGTCTGCCTGCCAATGCAGGGGACACGGGTTCGAGCCCTGGTCTGGGAGGATCCCACATGCCGCGGAGCGGCTGGGCCCGTGAGCCACAACTACTGACCCTGAGCGTCTGGAGCCTGTGCTCCGCAACAAGAGAGGCCACGGCGGTGAGGGGCCCACGCACCGCGATGAGGAGTGGCCCCCGCTTGCCGCAACTAGAGAAAGCCCTCGCACAGAAATGAAGACCCAACACAGCCATAAATAAATAAATTTTAAAATAAAATAAAATAAAATAAAATAAAGGCAGAAAAAAAATTAAAAAAAAATCATAAAACAATAAAAACAGTCAATTTAATTTCTCAAAAGGTTATGCAATACTACAAACAGAAAAGTCTATTTTCTTTACAAAATAATATTCCTTTGAGGCACATTCTTTCGTTTGTATTCACACAAAGTCCCAAGATAATAAAACCCCCAAGTGACTATCCATTTTATTCATCTCATTCACCAATATCAAGGTAAATCTCAGCAGTTCACTCTTTTAGAATAAAGCAGTTTCAATTCTAATTTTTAAAGAATATACCACACACCTGACAAACACCTGCATAATGATTAAACCACCTACAAACAACCTGCGAAGTGATTTCTGAGGGTCTCTCCTAGTAAATTCCTACTTTGTAACCTAGAAGACTGGTATCAGATAAGCACAAAGAACAACCAGCAAGTGGATAAGTATTTCTTCTTCAGCTTCACTGCCCTTGAAAAATAATCCACACTGTGTTATTACCCTTACAGAGTTCTTTACTTGCCACTTTCCCCTGCCACTTTTCCCCTATTTCTCTGCCATACCTGTTGAGTTTACTGAGCTCTAGACCAAAGTTCTAGCATTTATATCCACTCTAATCCATTTTAATTAATGACTAAATACATTTTTAAATATTTTTCTTTCTTCCATAGATAAAAGAATTTAAACTACCATAAAACAAGGTTTATTCTCTCCTACCTATCTAATTTTGAGTAATAGATGCAAAAAGTACACCTTCAATATGATTACAGAAAAAAAGTCTTTTTTTTATATGGGTAAACATATAAAATAAAAAATTTATAGATATATAAAACCTATTTCATATAGGTTTTTCATGTTTTTAAATGGGTAAACAGAGAAAACATGGTTCTATGGCTGTCTAACAATCAACCTCTGGGTAGCACATGCAACTTATACAAATCATATTTAATGCAAAATAATATAAAATGTGCTTACAACTGTTTTGAGTTATACAAGAATACGTATAATCCAAATCAGTGGAAATTTTCCCATTCAGCTTGGCACAGGAGACCAAAAGACCTACAGTCTTCTACTTTCTAGCTATGTAACTTTAGACAAACCACATCTCTGAGGCTGAGTTACCTCATCTGCAGTAAGTATTTAACATCTATTCTAACTGTCTCTCAGTATAGAAAATAAAAAAACAGGAACACAAAATTTAAAACATTTTTCTGTACTTAACATGCTATCACTAGACCTCTGATTACAAAACCCACTAAAATAAAAGATTTTAAATTGAGTAATATTGTTGTTTATGAGAAAAGAACTTATAACATGCATGATACCTGTCACAAATATATCCTAAAGCATAAAAGAGAGAAAGTGCCTGCTCACATATAAAGTCCAAATGGTTATAACTTGAACATACTTTACTACCCAGTAAACACTCATAAGAATATATTTTTGCATATGCTAAGAAATAAAAATAGTCTAGGGCTAGGCTAACAGACTGAAAAATAAACAAGTGGGGGAAAACATCTTAGTAGACCTTATTTAATGCATTGCTGGCAATTGTGCTACCTAATGCTCTGTCATGTACTATGACACGTAGGTGACATTTTTCTTCAGACACAGTGCAATCAATAAATCAGGATAACTGACATCACAGTCAGGGGTACCCTACTATTACAAGTCAGTTACAAGATCTTGTCACAAAGGTGCTTATACTAAGTGACAAGTTGCAACCCAAAAAGAAAAGAGATTCATCTACATTTAGATGAAATAAGTACTCTGAAAAATAGACAGTTATACATTTAATAAGCACATTTGGAAAACTATCTTTTAGCAAAATCTCAACTTAAAAACTTACCTAGGACTTCCCTGGTGGCGCAGTGGTTAAGAATCCGCCTGCCAATGCAGGGGACACGGGTTCCAACCCTGGTCCGGGAAGATCCCATATGATGCGGAGCAACTAAGCCCGGGAGCCACAACTACTGAGCCTGCGCTCTAGAGCCCATGAGCCACAACTACGGAGACTGCGTGCTGCAACTACTGAAGCCCGCACGCCTAGAGCCCGTGCTCTGCAACAAGGGAAGCCACCGCAGTGAGAAGCCCGCGCACCGCAATGAAGAGTAGCTCCCGATCGCCACAACTAGAGAAAGCCCGCGCACAGCAACTAAGACACAACACAGCCAAAAATAAAATTAATTAATTAATTAATTTTAAAAAAGCTTACTTAAATTATAATTACTTAAGCATAAGTATATTTTTTTTAAAAAGGGAAAAAAGAAAAAGAAATGATAAAGGAAATACACAAAAGCACTAACTATGGTTTTCTGTATATTAGGACTGTTAGAAATGTTTTATCTTCTCTCTGTTCTATAGTTCCCACATTTTATTTACTATTCATGAAATATATTACGAAGGACAGTTAGTTTTCTCTAAAATGAAACATTTAATAAGTTCATGTTTAACCATGAAATGTTTAAGGAAAAGTTGCATGGCCGACTTACAATATGGAAGTCTGTCACTTAGGCACCTGATTAAAAGCCAAAACCAAAAACATAAAACCTAGCAACACTAGTTTCCTATTATGCCTTAGAAAATTTCACATCTTCTAAATTCATTAATTTTAGATAAAAATTCATTTTGGAACTTTAAAAGTATCAGAGAAATATCTACATATGTGTATAAAAATGAACATTCTAAACAGTGGAAAATACTACAAAGTTAAAAGGTACAGGACAGGGTGGAAAAAGTATTCACAAGGATGAAAACTATTTGTAACACATATAGCTAACTAAGGATTAACATTAAAAAAAAAAATTCCATGAAGTCAATGAGAAAAAGACAAGAAATGACAAGAGAAATATAAAGAAAGTAACAGAGAAAAAAAAAAAAGAAAAAGAAAATAGCCACAGATACCAAACTTCAATACAAATAAAGTGAACACATAATTTAATTGAGATAGTCTCTAAAATATTTTTTTAATTTATTAATATGCAGTGTTGCAGAGTTATCAAGTAGTTTGTACACTGTTGGTAAGCATACAAATAAATACAGTCTTTTTGAAGGGCAATCTGGCAAAGTTTGTTAAAAGTTGAAATGCACTTATCTTTTGATTCATTCTAGGAATCTATCCCACAGAAATTATTACATGAATATATATGACATATTTGTTAGCACTATATATAAGCGAAAAACTACAAACAAAAAAAGTAAATACATTATGGTTGAACCATTCTATAGCTAACTACATACCATTAAAAAATGATAATAAGCACTCCCTCTTGCGAGAGCACCAGAATCACAACTGGCTGCCGGACAATCATCGACAGGAAGACACTGGACTTCACCAAGGAGGATACCCCACGTCCAAGGACAGAGAAGAAGCCACAGTGAGATGGTAGGAGGGGCGCAATCAGAGTAAAATCAAATCCCATAACTGCTGGGTGGGTGACTCACAGACTGGCGAGCACTTATACCACAGAAGTCCACCCACTGGAGTGAACGTTCTGAGCCCCACGTCAGGCTTCCCAACCTGGGGGTCCGGCAATGGGAGGAGGAATTCATAGAGAATCAGATTTGAAGCCTAGTGGGAATTGACTGCAGGACTTCGACAGGACTGGGGAAACAAAGACCCCACTCTTGGAGGGCGCACACAAAATAGTGTGTGCATCGGGACCCAGGGGAAGGAGCAGTGACCCTGGGGGAGACTGAACCAGACATAACTGCTGGTGTTGGGGGGTCTCCTGCAGAGGCGGGGGCTGGCTCTGTTTCACCGTGGGGACAAGGACACTGGCAGCGGAGGTTCTGGGAAGTACTCCTTGGTGTGAGCCCTCCCAGAGTCTGCCATTAGCCCCACCAAAGAGCCCGGGTAGGCTCCAGTGTTGGGTTGCCTCAGGCAAAACAACCAACAGGGAGGGAACCCAGCCCCACCCATCAACAGTCAAGTGGATTAAAGTTTTACGGAGCTCTGACCGCCACAGCAACAGTCAGCTCTACCCACCTCCAGAGCCTCCCATCAAGCCTCTTAGATAGCCTCAACCACCAGAGGGCAGACAGCAGAAGCAAGAAAAACTACAGTCCTGCAGCCTGTGGAACAGAAACCACATTTACAGAAAGATAGACAAGATGAAAAGGCAGAGGGCTATATACCAGATGAAGGAACAAGAAAAAACCCCAGAAAAACAACTAAATGAAGTGGAGATAGGCAACCTTCCCGAAAAAGAATTCAGAATAATGATAGTGAAGATGATCCAGGACCTTGGAATAAGAATGGAGGCAAAGATTGAGAAGATGCAAGAAATGATTAACAAAGACCTAGAAGAATTAAAGAACAAACAAACAGAGATGACCAATACAATAACTGAAATGAAAACTACACTAGAAGGAATCAATAGTAGAATAACTGAGGCAGAAGAACGGATAAGTGACCTGGAAGACAGAATGGTGGAATTCACTGCTGCGGAACAGACTGAAGAAAAAAGAATGAAAAGAAATGAAGACAGCCTAAGAGACCTCTGGGACAACATTAAACGCAACAACATTCGCATTATAGGGGTCCCAGAAGGAGAAGAGAGAGAGAAAGGACCAGAGAAAATATGTGAAGAGATTATAGTCGAAAACTTCCCTAACATGGGAAAGGAAATAGCCACCCAAGTCCAGGAAGCGCAGAGAGTCCCATACAGGATAAACCCAAGGAGAAGCACGCCGAGACACATAGTAATCAAAGTGGCAAAAATTAAAGACAAAGCAAAATTATTGAAAGCAGCAAGGGAAAAACGACAAATAACATACAAGGGAACTCCCATAAGGTTAACAGCTGATTTGTCAGCAGAAACTCTACAAGCCAGAAGGGAGTGGCATGATATACTTAAAGTGATGAAAGGGAAGAACCTACAACCAAGATTACTCTACCCAGCAAGGATCTCATTTACATTTGATGGAGAAATCAAAAGCTTTACAGACAAGCAAAAGCTAAGAGAATTCAGCACCACCAAACCAGCTCTACAACAAATGTTAAAGGAACTTCTCTAAGTGGGAAACACAAGAGAAGAAAAGGACCTACAAAAACAAACCCAAAACAATTAAGAAAATGGTCATAGGAACATACATATCAATAATTACCTTAAACGTGAATGGATTAAATGCTCCAGCCAAAAGACACAGGCTTGCTGAATGGATACAAAAACAAGACCCATATATATGCTGTCTACAAGAGACCCACTTTAGACCTAGGGACACATACAGACTGAAAGTGAGGGGATGGAAAAAGATATTCCATGCAAATGGAAATCAAAAGAAAGCTGGAGTAGCTATACTCATATCAGATAAAATAGACTTTAAAATAAAGAATATTACAAGAGACAAGGAAGGCCACTACATAATGATCAAGGGATCAATCCAAGAAGAAGATATAACAATTATAAATATATATACACCCAACATAGGAGCACCTCAATACATAAGGCAACTGCTAAAAGCTATAAAAGAGGAAATTGACAGTAACACAATAATAGTGGGGGAATTTAACACCTCACTTACACCAATGGACAGATCATCCAAAATGAAAATAAATAAGGAGACAGAAGCTTTAAATGACACAATAGACCAGATAGATTTAATTGATATTTATAGGACATTCCATCCAAAAACAGCAGATTACACATTCTTCTCAAGTGCGCACGGAACATTCTCCAGGATAGATCACATCTTGGGTCACAAATCAAGCCTCAGTAAATTTAAGAAAATTGAAATCATATCAAGCATCTTTTCTGACCACAACGCTATGAGATTAGAAATGAATTACAGGGGAAAAAACGTAAAAAACACAAACACATGGAGGCTAAACAATACGTTACTAAATAAGCAAGAGATCACTGACGAAATCAAAGAGGAAATTAAAAAATACCTAGAGACAAATGACAATGAAAACACTACAACCCAAAACCTGTGGGATGCAGCAAAAGCAGTTCTAAGAGGGAAGTTTATAGCTATACAAGCCTACCTAAAGAAACAAGAAAAATCTCAAGTAAACAATCTAACCTTACACCTAAAGAAACTAGAGAAAGAAGAACAAACAAAACCCAAAGTTAGCAGAAGGAAAGAAATCATAAAGATCAGAGCAGAAATAAATGAAATAGACACAAAGAAAACAATAGCAAAGATCAATAAAACTAAAAGCTGGTTCTTTGAGAAGATAAACAAAATTGATAAGCCATTAGCCAGACTCATCAAGAAAAAGAGGGAGAGGACTCAAATCAATAAAATCAGAAATGAAAAAGGAGAAGTTACAACAGACACCGCAGAAATACAAAGCATCCTAAGAGACTACTACAAGCAACTTTATGCCAATAAAATGGACAACCTGGAACAAATGGACAAATTCTTAGAAAGGTATAACCTTCCAAGACTGAACCAGGAAGAAGCAGAAAATATGAACAGACCAATCACAAGTAATGAAATTGAAACTGTGATTAAAAATCTTCCAACAAACAAAAGTCCAGGACCAGATGGCTTCACTGGTGAATTCTATCAAACATTTAGAGAAGAGCTAACACCTATCCTTCTCAAACTCTTCCAAAAAGTTGCAGAGGAAGGAACACTCCCAAACTCATTCTATGAGGCCACCATCACCCTGATACCAAAACCAGACAAAGACACTACAAAAAAAGAAAATTACAGACCAATATCACTGATGAATATAGATGCAAAAATCCTCAACAAAATACTAGCAAACAGAAACCAACAACACATTAAAAGGATCATACACCACGATCAAGTGGGATTTATCCCAGAGATGCAAGGATTCTTCAATATACGCAAATCAATCAATGTGATACACCATATTAACAAATTGAAGAATAAAAACCATATCATCATCTCAATAGATGCAGAAAAAGCTTGTGACAAAATTCAACACCCATTTATGATAAAAACTCTCAGAAAGTGGGCATGGAGGGAACCTACCTCAACATAATAAAGGCCATATATGACAAACCCACAGCAAACATCATTCTCAATGGTGAAAAACTGAAAGCATTTCCTCTAAGATCAGGAACGAGACAAGGATGTCCACTCTCACCACTATTATTCAACATAGTTCTGGAAGTGCTAGCCACGGCAATCAGAGAAGAAAAAGAAATAAAAGGAATACAAATTGGAAAAGAAGAAGTAAAACTGTCACTGTTTGCAGATGACATGATACTATACATAGAGAATCCTAAAACTGCCACCAGAAAACTGCTAGAGCTAATTAATGAATATGGTAAAGTTGCAGGATACAAAATTAATGCACAGAAATCTCTTGCATTCCTATACACTAATGATGAAAAATCTGAAAGAGAAATTATGGAAACACTCCCATTTACCATTGCAACAAAAAGAATAAAATACCTAGGAATAAACCTACCTAGGGAGACAAAAGACCTGTATGCAGAAAACTATAAGACACTGATGAAAGAAATTAAAGATGATACCAACAGATGGAGAGATATACCATGTTCTTGGATTGGAAGAATCAACATTGTGAAAATGACTATACTACCCAAAGCAATCTACAGATTCAATGCAATCCCTATCAAACTACCAATGGCATTTTTCACAGAACTAGAACAAAAAATCAAACAATTTGTATGGAAACACAGAAGACCCCGAATAGCCAGAGCAATCTTGAGGGAAAAAAACGGAGCTGGAGGAATCAGACTCCCTGACTTCAGACTATACTACAAAGCTACAGTAATCAAGACAATATGGTACTGGCACAAAAACAGAAACATAGATCAATGGAACAAGATAGAAAGCCCAGAGATAAACCCACGCACCTATGGTCAACTAATCTATGACAAAGGAGGCAAAGATACACAATGGAGAAAAGACAGCCTCTTCAATAAGTGGTGCTGGGAAAACTGGACAGCTACATGTAAAAGAATGAAATTAGAATACTCCCTAACACCATACACAAAAATAAACTCAAAATGGATTAGAGACCTAAATGTAAGACTGGACACTATAAAACTCTTAGAGGAAAACATAGGAAGAACACTCTTTGACATAAATCACAGCAAGATCTTTTTTGATCCACCTCCTAGAGTAATGGAAATAAAAACAAAAATAAACAAATGGGACCTAATGAAACTTCAAAGCTTTTGCACAGCAAAGGAAACCATAAACAAGACAAAAAGACAACCCTCAGAATGGGAGAAAATATTTGCAAACGAATCAACGGACAAAGGATTAATCTCCAAAATATATAAACAGCTCATTCAGCTCAATATTAAAGAAACAAACACCCCAATCCAAAAATGGGCAGAAGACCTAAATAGACATTTCTCCAATGAAGACATACAGACGGCCACGAAGCACATGAAAAGCTGCTCAACATCACTAATTATTAGAGAAATGCAAATCAAAACTACAATGAGGTATCACCTCACACCAGTTAGAATGGGCATCATCAGAAAATCTACAAACAACAAATGCTGGAGAGGGTGTGGAGAAAAGGGAACCCTCTTGCACTGTTGGTGGGGATGTAAATAGATACAGCCACTATGGAGAACAATATAGAGGTTCCTTAAAAAACTAAAAATAGAATTACCATATGACCCAGCAATCCCACTACTGGGCATATACCCAGAGAAAACCATAATTCAAAAAGACACATGCACCCGAATGTTCATTGCAGCACTATTTACAATAGCCAGGTCATGGAAGCAACCTAAATGCCCATCAACAGACGAATGGATAAAGAAGTTGTGGTACATATATACAATGGAATATTACTCAGCCATAAAAAGGAACGAAATTGAGTCATTTGTTGAGACGTGGATGGATCTAGAGACTGTCATACAGAGTGAAGTAAGTCAGAAAGAGAAAAACAAATATCGTATATTAACGCATGTATGTGGAACCTAGAAAAATGGTACAGATGAGCCGGTTTGCAGGGCAGAAGTTGAGACACAGATGTAGAGAACAGACATATGGACACCAAGGGTGGAAAACTGCGGTGGCGTGGGGATGGTGGTGTGCTGAACTGGGCGATTGGGATTGACATGTATACACTGATGTGTATAAAATTGATGACTAATAAGAACCTGCAGTATAAACAAACAAACAAACAAAACAACTAATACTAAACTTTCATTGGGTTATTTGTATGGAAATATGTTAATATACATGTTTCAGACATTGAAAAAAAATGATAATAAAATATCCCTATGTACTCATATGAAAAGAATCTCAAGATTAAGAGATGAGTGAGAGAAATAAAGAGATGAGTGAAATAGAGTGAGTTATAGGGGAGGAAAATACCATGGAATTTATCTTATTTATGCACTTATTTCAGGGCAGGGACTGTGCAAATATGCATATACATATGTGCACACGTGTGTGTAAGTAAGAGCCTGACGAAAGGGGCTCTTCACTGGTCAAATTTGGACAATTTAAGCATCAGAAAGAGTAATCAGGTTATAGATAATAAGGTGTGAGAGCACAGTAATACTGAAAAGGATAAAAGGGGAGAAGTTCTCTACAAAATAAATGCTGCCTGATAAATGTAGAAGGAATGATAGAATTAGAAAATCCCCATCCTTCTGAGACTGAACCTGGAAGACATAGAAAATATAAACAGACCAATCACAAGCACTGAAATTGAACTGTTATTAAAAATCTTCCAACAAATAAAAGCCCAGGACCAGATGGCTTCACAGGTGAATTCTATCAAACATTTAGAGAAGAGCTAACACCTATCCTTCTCAAACTCTTCCAAAATATAGCGGAAGGAGGAACACTCCTAAACTCATTCTATGAGGCCACCATCACCCTGATACCAAAACCAGAAAAAGATGTCACAAAGAAAACTACAGGCCAATATCACTGATGAACGTAGATGCAAAAATCCTCAACAAAATACTAGCAAACAGAAACCAACAGCACATTAAAAGGATCATACAGCATGGTCAAGTGGGGTTTATCCCAGGAATGCAAGGATTCTTCAATATACGCAAATCACTCAATGTGATACACCATATTAACAAATTGAAGGAGAAAAACCATTTGATCATCTCAATAGATGCAGAAAAAGCTTTTGACAAAATTCAACACCCATTTATGATAAAAACCCTCCAGAAAGTAGGCATAGAGGGAACTTACCTGAACATAATAAAGACCATATATGATAAACCCAGAGCCAATATCGTCCTCAACGGTGAAAAACTGAAACCATTTCCACTAAGATCAGGAACAGGACAAGGCTGTCCACTCTCACCACTATTATTCAACATTGTTTTGGAAGTTTTAGCCACAGCAATCAGAGAACAAAAAGAAATAAAAGGAATCCAAATCGGAAAAGGAGAAGTGAAGCTGTCACTGTTTGCAGATGACATGAAACTATACATAGAGAATCCTAAAGATGCTACCAGAAAACTACTAGAGCTAATCAATGAATTTGGTACAGTAGCAGGATACAAAATTAATGCACAGAAATCTCTTGCATTCCTATACACTAATGATGAAAAATCTGAAAGTGAAATTAAAGAAACACTCCCATTTACCATTGCAACAAAAAGAATAAAATATCTAGGAATAAATCTACCTAAGGAGACAAAAGACCTGTATGCAGAAAAGTATAAGACACTGATGAAAGAAATGAAAGATGATACAAACAGATGGAGAGATATACCATGTTCTTGGATTCGAAGAATCAACATTGTGAAAATGACTATACTATCCAAAGCAATCTACAGATTCAATGCAATGCCTATCAAACTACCACTGGCATTTTACACAGAACTAGAACAAAAAATTTCACAATTTGTATGGAAACACAAAAGACCCCAAATGGCCAGAGCAATCTTGAGAAAGAAAAACAGTGCTGGAGGAATCAGGCTCCCTGACTTTAGACTGTACTACAAAGCTACAGTAATCAAGACAGTATGGTACTGGCACAAAAACAGAAATATAGATCAATGGAACAGGATAGGAAGCCCAGAGATAAACCAAGGCACATATGGTCACCTTATTTTTGATAAAGGAGGCAAGAATATACAGTGGAGAAAAGACAGCCTCTTCTATAAGTGCTGCTGGGAAAACTGGACAGCTACATGTAAAAGAATGAAATTAGAACACTCCCTAACACCGTACACAAAAATAAACTCAAAATGGATTAGAGACCTAAATGTAAGGCCAGAAACTATAAAACTCTTAGAGGAAAACATAGGCAGAACACTCTATGACATAAATCACAGCAAGATCCTTTTTGACCCACCTCCTAGAGAAATGGAAATAAAAACAAAAATAAACAAATGGGACCTAATGAAACTTAAAAAGCTTTTGCACAGCAAAGGAAACCATAAACAAGATGAAAAGACAACCCTCAGAATGGGAGAAAATATTTGCAAATGAAGCAACTGACAAAGGATTAATCTCCAAAATTTACAAGCAGCTCATGTAGCTCAATATCAAAAAAACAAACAACCCAATCCAAAAATGGGCAGAAGACCTAAATAGACATTTCTCCAAAGAAGATATAGAGATTGCCAACAAACACATGAAAGAATGCTCAACATCACTAATCATTAGAGAAATGCAAATCAAAACTACAATGAGATATCACCTCACAACAGTCAGAATGGCCATCATCAAAAAATCTACAAACAGTAAATGCTGGAGGGGGTGTGGAGAAAAAGGAACCCTCTTGCACTGTTGGTGGGAATGTAAATTGATACAGCCACTATGGAGAACAGGATGGAGGTTCCTTAAAAAACTAAAAGTAGAACTACCATACAACCCAGCAATCCCAGTACTGGGCATATACCCTGAGAAAACCATAATTCAAAAAGAGTCATGTACCAAAATGTTCATTGCAGCTCTATTTACAATAGCCAGTACATGGAAGCAACCTAAGTGTCCATCGACAGATGAATGGATAAAGAAGATGTGGCACATATATACAATGGAATATTACTCAGCCATAAAAAGAAACGAAATTGAGTTATTTGTAGTGAGGTGGATGGACCTACAGTCTGTCATACAGAGTGAAGTAAGTCAGAAAGAGAAAAACAAATACTGTATGCTAACACATATATATGGAATCTAAAAAAAAAAAAAAAGGGTCATGTAGAACCTAAGGGCAGGACAGGAATAAAGACACAGACCTACTCGAGAATGGACTTGAGGACATGGGGAGGGGGAAGGGTAAGCTGGGACAAAGTGAGAGAGTGGCATGGACATATATACACTACCAAATGTAAAACCGACAGCTAGTGGGAAGCAGCCACATAGCACAGGGAGATCAGCTCAGTGCTTTGTGACCACCTAGAGGGGTGGGTTAGGGAGGGTGGGAGGGAGGGAGATGCAAGAGGAAAGAGATATGGGGACATATGTATATGTATAACTGATTTACTTTGTTATAAAGCAGAAACTAACACACCATTGTAAAGCAATTATACTCCAATAAAGATGTTTAAAAAATAAAATAAAATAAAAAATAAGATGATATCATGGAGATAATTAATAAAAAAATAAATAAATAAAATTTTTTAAAAGCTATAATTAAGTAGTGATAAAAGCTCCTATTTGGATAAACAACTGAAGGATTGAAACTTTACTTCTGAGAGGCTGCTGACCCTGTTTTAGAGAAGGAAGACAAAATTAAAAGCTAAAAAGGAGTAAGAACATGGTCCACCTAGAAAAAAGACAAAAAACAAAAAAAATCTACATTATTTGGACCAGGTCACATATCATTACTTATTTTTTCAACCCAGGTTCCAATTAATATGGGGCAGCAACAGTGCATAACAGTGTCAGTAAGACTTGACCCAAATCGGCTCCAGGATATATATATGCTGATCAGGCTGCACATTACTGTATTGAGGATTATTGTTACTTTTCCTCAAAAGAGAAATTCAACCATGTAACCAAAGATTATTAAGCAGGGTTTGATGTGGGTTTTTTTCTTTTTCTATTTAGTAGACAAGATTGCTACAAAGCTAGTGGAAGATGAAAAAGTCTTCACAGATCTACTAATCAACACAATTTCTTAGTGATGCCATCCAAATGTTACTAAAAAAACTTAAATGGAAAAGTCAGGAGTATATCCATATCAAAACAACCCCTTCTCAAACAAATAGTGATATTTGGTAAGGAATCTTTTGGACTAGTAGTCAGATAAAAATGACCTACAGGAAATTACATTAAAAAGGATCCCAAATACCGTATTTGGTATGTTTACTGACAAACAGGGAATAACAATTTTATTAGAACACTATATTAATCATAACTTTAATTCATTAGATTTATAAAAATATACATTGATGTTTAATAACATTTCTCCCTTAAACCAAAACAGATCATTTAAAATCTCCAAAACTAGGAATCTTTCAAGATATTAGCTCTAATACTGCTACTAAGAAAGTGAGAAAGAGAATTATATAATCACATACAACAGAAACCTCAAAATTAATGAAAGAAAGGGAAAATTATTTATACTAAAGGAAGAAAGTAGTAACAATAAAAGAAAAAACTCAAGATTTATTTTTTACTTTGATTTACAATTTGCATCTTTAAGTTTGAACGTATCTGAAGTTCACAGAATTAACAATACTCCCAACAAAGCAATTATACTACAACATAAAGATTCAGTTTCTGAATAGAGAAACTATTCAGTTTCTCTATTTATTGTTTTCCTTATTTATTTTTTCCACATATTAGCTTGCTCTCAAAAAGCCTACAAAGCATCACACTCAGGAGTATTAATTTCCCTTTCCGTGTCTTCCCTTCTTCCTTCTGCCATAATAAAAATAGTTCCCCTATTCTAACGAGTTAGTCTTGGGAGAAAAATGAGCAATCATTAGCAAATGCTCAAATGCCATCAGAGCCATTTAAATGAATAACACAAGAAAAAATGCTACATGACTTTATAGACATAACTTGCTTTTGACCTAAATGAAATTACCACTCAGTTTGATAATCTTCTTTGTCTGCCTTGACTCAGAAAGACTTTTTGGCTGTTTCTAAAAAATCAAAGCTTCCTTAGAAAGAAAGTAGATTTGCCATTATTGAGACTATTCATCTGAAGCACAAGTATCATTATGAACTTTTAATAGCTCTAGACACATCAGGAGAACTAATGGGGTGTCCTTCCAGAAACCTACATTCATTTAAACAAGAATCTATTGGGAAAGAATTCATACTAAGAATCCAAGAGGTACAAGACTAAATCAAAGACAAAGACAAAGACAAAGACAAAGACAAAGACAAAGACAATGTTGGTGAGGATACAGAGAAAAGGGAACCCTCATACACTGTTGGTGGGATTGTAAATTGGTGCAGCCACTATGGAAAACAGTATGGACGTTCCTTAAAAAACTAAAAATAGAACTACCATATGATCCAGCAATTCCACTGCCGGGTATATATGCAAAGAAAACAGAAACACTAATTCGAAAAGATACATGCACCCCAATGTTCATAGCAGCATTATTTACAATAGCCAAGATATGGAAGCAACCTAAGTGTACATCAACAGATGAATGGATAAAGCAGATCTGGTATACACAATTGAATATTACTGAGCCATTAAAAAGAATGAAAGTCTGCCATTTGCAACAATGTGGATGGACCTAGAGAGTAAATATTATGCTTAGGCGAATAAGTCAGCCGGAAAAGGACAAATACCTATGTTATCACTTATATGTGGAATCTAAAAAAATAAAACAGCAAACGTATGTAACAAAACAGAAACAGACTCAATATATAGAAAACAAACTAGCGGTTACCAGTGGGGAAAGGGAAGGGAGGAGGGGCAAGATAAGGGTAGGAGATTAAGAGATACAAACTACTATGTACGAAATAAATAACAAGGATACATTGTACAGCACATGGAAATACAGCCATTATTTTGTAATAACTTTAAATGGAGTAAAATCTATAAAAATACTGAATCACTACTTCGTACATCTTAAATTAATATAATATTATAAATCCACTATACTTCAATAAATAAATAAATAAGACAAGAGGTCAGAGGGGAGGGTTCATTCTGATTTGTACATGGTACTAGTCCCCAGGAGACTCAGGCCTGAGTCCAAAATAAAGGACCTATAGTACAATAAAACAGTTGCTTTACTATCATAACTGTGGGACATTGAGACCGCATGGCCGTAGCAGCCTGCCTACCAGCAGCAAGACACATCACCCTCAAAGTAGATGAGGAACTATACAGTCATACACTTCTAGGGACCAGGCAACTGTCAAAAATGAGCAAGGGATTTGAGAGAAGACAGTGGTAAACTGAAGATTGTAGGCTTCACCAGCAGGAGGCAGCCCTATTCAGCTCCAGAGGATTGTTGCCATAAGAGAGTGAAAACCTACTGCTGTCAGAACTTCAAGAGAACGAATTCCAGAATGTGTAAAATAAAATCTCCCAGTTTTTAAATGTTAGCAATCAATTCAATTTCTTAAAACCATTGTGCTAGCCTTAAAAATCACATCCATGGTCAAACCTATGACCTATGAAGTAGAGATAGTGCCCTCAGCATGATGAAAAGTCAACAACACTAATAGTACTGGTCATGCCTGCATCACACATCAGCAATGACAGTCATGAATACAAGCAATGGTAACACTTGTGACCATCAGTGGTGATCAATACAACAAGGGCAGCACAGCTGCTGCTTTTGATGTTCAACTACTCTGTAACTCCTCCAAGAAATCTGAACCACTCCTGGAGGAAAAAAAAAATGCATACATACAATCATGTTGACTGGTCTCAATTTATATTCATTACTAATCTCAAGTGGTCCCTTATTGCTATCTGGTAATGATATATACACATAATATATACGTGTGAATACATGTATGTATGTATACACACCCACACAATATTATGTATTGTGTTTTTCCCCCAAATAACTATTTTACACCAACCTCTCACTCCTCAAATCTCCAACACCTCCCCACCTCTACTCTGCTAATGACTGTTCCTATTTCACTGAAAAAATAAGAAGCATTCAAAAAATAAATTCCACATGCTCTGACCACCACATCTAACAACCCACCTACATCTGTATCCACATATTCTATTTTCCCTCCAGTTACTATGGCTACCTTTATCCATTAAATCTCTCCACTTGGTACTGGATCCCATCCTCTCTAGCCTTGTACTCAAAGCCCTTGCTCCACCAACTGTTCCCCTTTCTCTCCTTACATCATCAATTGTCAACTTTCTCTTTCCACTGGTCACTTCCATCAGCACACTAACATGCCATATAATCTCTGCATCTGTGGTAGGCAGCCTCTAAGATGGCCCACAGTATTAACATTCTTGGAATGTCCCGTCCTACATTTGACTAGCGTTGCTCTGCGTGAACAACAGAATATGGCAGAAATGACAGTACATAGTCTGTTAACTAATTCCGTATTTTCCCCCTTGCTTTTATGTATTTTACATTTATTTAATAAACCATGTGATATAAACATTTTGTTAGTAATCCTTTTTTTCCCATAATCTTTGGGATGGCTTGCCTGGTAGTGTACTGGGGGTCTACGGTTGCATTAGAGTAATTTCCCACAAGACAGGTTTTCATCTTACTCTAAAAACAGTATTTGAGAGCTACCTTCTATTTTGAAACATCTTCCTTACTTAACCTCCAGGTCACTACTTAAGGTTCTTCTCCTATCTCACTGGCAATGTGTTCCCCATCTCCTCTGACGTGCTAGGACCACTTTACTACTCCCTAGATAGCACATCCAGGCTCACAGTTTTAAATAACATCTGCAGACTGATGAGTCCCAAATTTATCTCGCCAGCCCCTGTATCTTACCTAAACTCTAAAAATTTAAAATCAAACTTTTACTCTCCACCTCAAAACCTATTCCTCTCTTGGATCATTGCTATGGTCTCCTAAATAGTCTCCCTGATTCCCACTTTAGACCCACTTCAGTCTACTCTCAACCCAGCAGTCAGAGTGATCCTTCCAAAACATAAATCAAATCCTATTAATCCTCTGCTCAAAACTCATGTCGGTCTTCCCAGATCCATCACAGTAAAATCTGAAATCTATGACTTCCAAGGCCTCATCTGGCTTGCCCCCATCTCTGCCTCTACCACTAATTAGCTCACTCACTCAGTTCTAGCTACACTAACCTTCATGTCATTATACAAACACCCCGAACACGTTTCCACTTCAACATCTTTACTCACTACTCCCTCATTCTGGAGTGCTCTTTCCCCAAATATTCACATGGTTTGCTCACTCACATCCTTCAGGTCACTGCTCAAATATCACCTTAACAGAGAGGATTTTCTGTGTAAGTTTTTATAAATACAAACTTCCACCTACCCACTCAACCACACCCATTCGTAGCACTCCCAATATTCCTTTTCCTGATTTATTTTTCTCCATAGTCCAGACCACCACCTGATACATATTTATTGTTTTATGTTTTCATTCCTGTCTCTCTTACTATACTTTAAGCTCCATGAGGTCAGCAATGTCTATATTGTTTATTTTACATGCCTAAAACCAACAGAATACCTAGCACACAGAAGGTACTAAACAAACATTACTGAAAAAAAAATGAATGAATAACAGTAATAGGAGACATTCCCACAGTGAGTCTTAGAGCAAGGGAGGGGAGCTTCACATGAAGGCAAGAGGACTGGTTAAAGAAGCACAGGCCCCACAGGTCTCACAAGTCCAGCAGACGCCCAGAAGTATTTGGGAGGAGGGCTATAATACCAGAAAGGCCAGTAAGAAAGGGCCACAGAAACACTGTTTTGCAGTAGTCATGGCCCTGATAAGAAAAAATTAACTGATAGGAAAAAAGAATAAATTTACCACAGAGAAACCTCGAAGACACCCTCTCAACCAAGTGATCAAAATAACATCACCAGTAACCGGACAAATAAACATACATGCATGCTTCCTAATATAATACATTGAGAGCACAACATAACTTCTGTGGCACTCCTGCCAAAAGCACATAACCTGAACCTAATCATGAGAAAACATAAGAAAACCCCAATATTGAGGACATTCTATAAAAGAACTGGCCTGTATTCTTCAAAAATGCCAATGGCATGAAACACAAAAGACTCAAAATATGTTCCAGATTAACGGAAACTACACAGACATGACAACTGAATGCAATTCATAATCCTGGATTTTATTTTGCTAGAATCAACATTATTGGGATGATTGGCAAAATGTGAATATAATCGGTAGATTATGGTATTCTATGAATGCTGATTTCCTGACTTTGATAATTATGTGACTGTGTAAGAGAATGCCCTTGTTCTTTGTTCTTAAGAAATATACATTGAGGTATTAGGGGTAGAGCTGAACATTTTGTCTACAATTTACCCTCAGAGAGGTGAGGAAAAAATTATATGAGAGAAGATAAAACAAATATAGCAAAATGTCACCATCTTGGAAATCTGAGTGCCAAGTATATGGAAATTCTTTCTATTACTCTTATAACTTTTCTATAAGTCAGAAATTATGTCAAAATAAAAAATTTTAAATAAAGTACAACAAAAAAGTTACATTAAAAAAAGGTTCAAAATTCATAATCAGGAAAAACATTTTCAACGTATTACAACATATTATATGTAATATGTAATTACATATAAAAATATGTTCAACATATTTCAACATATTCAGATTTTAAAAGACGAACTCTACAAATTCTCCTTTCAAGTTCAAAATTAAAAAGTGTAACTATTAAAGAAGAAACTATAATACCACTAGACTTCAACAATAACTTTTTAAATAATACATTCTACTAGACTAACACACTAGACGTTTTCCTATATCTAAATTTCAGTTAAAAACTAGAAATAATGCCATGAAGGAAAATATCATAACAATGACCTTCAAAGAAATACTGATTTCCATACAGTAATAATCTATTTCAATTATTTTTAAACACATTTTAAATGAACATAATCTGAAAAATAACACCCATTATACTTTGAAAATTCAGTATGTCTTATTTCAGTTCAAATATCATAAAATATTACAGGAAAACCTTACTATAGTACATATGTAAAATAGCTGATATTACTTATATAAATGCAGTGTCAACCAGCCATTTCTAAAAGGAAACAAAACAAAGCAAAATTACCTTCATGGACTGTAATGCCACAATTGTCACACTGAATTATTTCATCAGCATCCTCACTATTATCTCCAAGACAAACACAGCAAATCAGAATATGGTCCATTTTTTGAGAACTCCAGTTTTGACTCTTCTCAAGAATCAGCGAGTCCTAATATTAAAATATCAGAAAATCACATATTTAAAAGGTAATTTTAATAAATAAAATTCGCACCTTAAATCATTTTATGCATTTCCAAAATTATGCTGCATACTCCATTATTTTAGTAATTTCAAAGTATGCTATGTTTGAGAAGTGAATCTCTTTGTCCAAGGACCCTCTAAGCACCCTCTCCCTAATTTTTCACTTCTCTGCAAGTCCCATATTCTCTCTCCTCTAGGAAGTATAAAACCAAGCTTATAACCAACAACCCTTCATCTGCTTTCCCATTCTGGATATAGTCTGACCCCTGAAACTACAAGAAAGGAAAAATTAACCCACAAGTAATTACTATGGGTTATATATGGGTTTTATATATATGGGTTTTAAAAGTATAAGACACGTTTCCTACACTTAGGAAGCTTATAATCCTATCTTGGGGAGACAAGACACACACATATTAAACAGTAAAAAAAAATCAAGATAACGTATAAGCAAATATGTATGTGATGGTATATTACAGACTATACTCCTTTAGTGCTGGGGAATCCAGAATTTCCAGGGTCATCAAACCACTGGATGACAGATCCATGAAAGCCTGCATAGGAAATCTGTGTATACAGGTACAGAAAACCATCTAAAAAAGAATCCAGATTGACTGATTGCTAGAAGAGTCAGAGTACTCTATTAGGTTTATGTCAAGAAATACCTAGTGAAAACTGATAATAAAGATACCTAGTTAATTGTAACATAAAAGGAGAAAGGAAGATGTATTAATGAATATAAAAAAATAAAGGGAAGAGTGTGCTCCATTTAATTTAAACCTTCGGCATTATGAATTTAAACTTTAAATGACAAATTAACATGATGATGATTCTTGTCATATTTAACACACTGGGCTCAGCATTACATATAATAAAAGATGGCACTTGAGTCTATATATTTTCATTTAAGAACCTAACCATATTCAGAAACAAAATAAATTAGTTCCATATCACACATTAACTATATTGTTTCATATTAACATTTTTATATTTCTGTATTCTTTTAAACTGACCAATATCCAAAAGTAACATTTAGAGTCATTTCAATAGCAATTTGTAAATAACATCTGAAAGACACTCGACTGTCACAATAACATTCTTTCAATATATTTTCTGTGTAATAAATCTAAACTTGCAGCTGATCTAAAAAACAAATCAAAAAAGAATGCGGAAGTTAACAAGGAGGCATCATTTCTCTTGAGAATTCTAGCATTTTAAAATTTTATATTTTGCTCCTTTTTGTTATAAAACCAAAGTATCAATAGTTTAGGGCTTTGGACATCGCTAGCAAATAAAGATTAAAACTTCCTAAAAAGAAAACTCATGTTTTAAAGTACTTTAGTACAGTACTTCTGAGCAAAACAAAAATCTGCCCAGATTTTCATCCCATTAGCAATGCTTCAAATGTAACAGCATTTGCCTTAAAGTCAAATGTTCTTGGGTTTCATTCTCAGCTCTCACTTAATAGCTGTTGAACCTCGAAGCTGTAGTTTTCTAATCTGTAAAATGGGATGATAAAAATAATACCTACCTCATCAGGTTGTTGTGAGACTTAACAAGATAATGTATGGCAAGAATGTTCCTGAGACATACTAGGTACTCAATAAATGTTCATTCCCATTCTCCTTTCCTCTGTACTTCTTTGTAGGTGGTCCAAAAAGAGAAACATGAGTTGACCATTTATTACACTGGGGAATCTTCCTTGGAACCCCAAAAGAAAGGTTATAAGCCTCAATGAACACTGGTACTTTAAACATTTTCCCATGGTAAGTCCAAAAAATTTTTTTCTTAAAATACCACATCTAGGTTAAAAAAAATCACAGACCAGAAAAAGATCTAGCAAACAACCAGAGTTTGATGACTGAGAGGCTACTCATGTTTATGGGCTCTGCCAATATTTCTCTGGTGGAACTACAACTACTAATCAGCCCTTGAAAAAAGAGGTTTACCCATGTGGGAAACAAGTAAATGTCTATGGATCAGAAAAACTAGCATCAACAGATAGTTCTATTCCATTATTTTCCTATTTGGCCATTTTGCTCAGAAAAACAGTAAATGTCTAAATTATCTCTATTCCATTTTCTCTCTATACATATTATCATTTAGAGACAGAGAAAACAAAATTAACTGGCAATTTTGACCCTCTGATCTCCATCATTTGAGACTCTTACTAGACATTAAATACAAAGAGATAGAAATGGGGATAACTAGAGTCCTACAATATTACCCTAACCAAATTGCTGACAATGTTTCAATGGGAAAATCTAAACAATACATCCTCTTAAAAAGCTATCTAGGTTGTCTTCAATAGATCAAACATGGGTTGAAGCACACCTCTGATCAGAATACAAAAGTCAATTTAGTATCAATTTTTAATAGCATATTTCTGAAGACATATCATTTTTCAAGTTTCCGGAGAAAATATTTAAGCTTAAGTTTTTACCCCAAAATACATCATTTGAAAATATGATTCTTCCATAAAAATAGAATTTGGGAAAATGGGTTTTGAATGGCACATCTAGGATATAACTTTAATATTATGGAATAATTTAATGGACTCTAATGGTAATTATTAAGATTAAATGGGGCACTATAGTAATAAATCAATGACTCCTTATTGTAAATTATTTCATTTTTCTCCTTGGGATTTAAAATTTACACCAAAAATGATTCTGCCCAATGTTTTTTATGGGCTCTCAAATATGTTTAGTGTTCATTTATATATGTATTCCACAAAGATTATTATAAATAACATATACAGCAGGGTAAATTCTAACTAAGCTATATGTGTGTTTAATAGGAGGAAATTCCAGCACCCTTCATATAAAACCAGAATTAAAAGAATCCTATTGCTCTGAAAATGAGAAAAAATTATTATACCAAGTTTGACCAATAGTTCTTCCTAGAAGTTTTTAAAGAAGGTTAAATTTTCAAGAATCTCAAGTAATTTTTGTACAATGTTACAAATTGATTTTTTTTTTAGGCTTTAGAGCAATTTGTTTTATTTTGAAATGTGTAAAAAGACAAATGATTAATAAGTCAGAAGCCCCCAAAAGAAATGGCTATTTAAAAATTTTGGCAAAATGTTTACATTTTAATTAGCAAAATTCAGATGACAATTGCTATTTCTTCACATGGCAAGACATCTAATCTATTTAACATTATGAAAAAAAATTAAAAACTTCCACCTGAAAATTTATACTGAGATGATTTTCTATCATATACTAATTCTCATTCAAAGCTCTAGTTTCAAAGTCCTGAAAATGGGAACCATTATCTGAAAATACTATACAGCCCTCCCCAAAAAATTTATTTCAGAAAACTAAAGGCAAGATAACCTTGGTGAATCTCAAAAACTTCAAGATAAAAGTTTGAAAAAGACATGTAACCATATTCCAAGGGGATTGTTTCAGATAGCACTAAATTCAAAAAATGCCATAATGCCACTGACAAAGGTATATGCCCATGTGAAGAAAATGCAGGCTATCAAATGCCCAAATCTAGAACAGTAGTTCCCAAAGTGTGGTCTGGGGAACTCTCTTCCAGGGGATCCAAAAGGCAAATACTAAGGATATTTGCCTTTTCACTCTCTCTCATGGGTGTATGGTGAAGATTTCCAGAAGTTACATGACACGGGATGGTGTCATCAATCTAATAACTCTTGTTTCTATACATCTCATTTTTTTAAATTTCTGAGTTTTAATTGGAAATGGCAAATCAAAAGATATAACCTATATGAATAATAATCGGGGTCATCAATTTTTAAGACTATAAAGGTGTCCTGAACCAAACAGTTTGAGAACCACTGCTCTAGAGCATTTCAAGGCCTACAACATAGGCATGGTAAGACCATTAAAAGCCAATAATTATAAAAGGCCTCCACTCAAAAAAAAAATGTCAAATTCCCCTAAGAAATTTCAAAATTATGAAAGTTCCTGGGCATCATTTACATGATACCCAACACCATATCCCTACAAAAGCACCTGACACAGCACCCAAGAAAAAATTTTCCTGCTTATAGACTAAATACAATTTTATTATGTATTCTAAAACCACATTTTCAGCTATCTCTATTACAAAGTAGTATTTGAAAACAAAGTAAAAGCATAGAAAAATAAAACTTCAAATATAATCAAATATATACATATTAACTAATGAACACTTGGCAAGGTATCACTACCTAAAATAACCAGGAAGATTAAAATACAAACATTGGCCAGAAGACAACAAGGATTACCTTTAGTCATCTTTTTTACAAAATCAAGATTATAAGAACAGGAAATTTAGAAATATAAAATAATTTCGATTAGTTCTTTCTTAAAATTTAATATCTAATTTAAGTGACATTTACATAGAACTAGAATCATCAAAAATTACTTAAGAGTTTGAATAATAGTCTTGGAGAAAACCAGTTATCAAGCTTTCAGGTAGAATATTATTGAGCGAAAATTAACCTTATATAAATTCTTCTACATTTCTGCATAGGGTAGAGCAAAAGGAAAATTAACATAAATTAACACAAAAGGAATTAATTTAGTTACTATAAGAATAATCTTCTTGACAACTGTATCAAGGCACTTATCCAAGAAATGCCCTGGAATCTCATTCCTTTCGGACTGTTAACCTAAATAAATAAAGTCCCATTATTTACTAAAATCTCTTCTGTTTAGTAGGAAAAAAACTAAACAGCACATGTGGCCTTTAAATGCATCATAAAGGATAGTCTACAATCTCTTAAGCAACTTGTTATGTATTACAGATTATTAACAAATGGATAATTTATATATATTTTACATGGCAAATTTCTAGACACGTGCAGGTGTTCCCCCACACCTTAGCATAAATCTAATCCATACTGCCTCTATCCTAGCCAGCCTCCTTTTGTGAATGTCAGGCTAATAAAAATGAAGAACGTGATACTGCAGAAGGTAACCTTAGTCAGTAGATATAGGTTAGTATTAAGTGCTATAAAATAAACTGGATACATGTTTAAATAAAGTATGAACAATTAGATTTTCCATACTTCTGTTTCCTTAAACTGGAAATATGGAACTGTCTGTGCTACATCATTATGAATACTATACTATATTCCAAATGACAATTTTCCTTTACCTAAAGATAGGAATTAGGTACGCACTGGAATCAGGCAACGTTCTTCTTAAGAAAATGGGCAACCTGGAAGTTAACCAATGTTTATAACGTAAAATATAAACTACTGCTTCATCTCTACTGACATATAACACCTCCTAATCTGCTATATATTATTTTGGTAAAACACCAAATTTTTAAATGAAACTTAAAATAGAAAATCACTGCTATGTAAAATTTGTAAACAGAAGAAATGTAAAAGAACAAATAAAGCATAGAAGGAAAATCTTTCTACCAATTTAACCTATTTCAATAATATGAAAAAACAAAAAAATAAGTGCTTGTTAAAGAAGTGAATTTTTAAGACTATAAACACATTAATGGCATGACAGACTTATTATAGTTCTACATGTGATGTAACAGGTACATCTACATGTAAGACGACAACTCAGTCTTTCTTTTGAAGAAAAACATATACATAAACACACAGACAAAGAGACACAAATGTGTTTGACTGAAGAGTCTTGAATGTTGCATCTTGGGCCCAATGGATAAACCTAACTTTCAGTAGTAGAACTTCAAGTGGAAGAACTGAGTCATTACTGTAGTTTTATGATAGTAATGTTTGTTTTAGGATAAGAAATGTTTGTTTGTTTTCATTTCTTTGTAGAGAGAACTTATTCACTAAAAATATGTAAATATATAGTTTGTATTTACTCCCATACATCTAAAGCAAAGATCTGGTGACTATTCAGATGGGTGCTACAACCGAAAAAGGAATTAACCTTTAAAATGAATCTCTTAAAAGCCTGAGACAATCACTAAGTTGTTTGTTGCCCTGCTCAAAAGTATTCTAAAAGTCTAAATTTTTATGCAGATATGGATATAACTAAGTTGAAAGAAAGGTGACCTTTGTTTTCATAATCCACTCAGCACCATTCAGCAGTCCTATGAACAATGGAGTGAGAGGACAGAAAAGGGAAAGGAAAACTACTATTTCCCAAGGGTATGGACATAGAAATATTTCTCTAAGTATAGAGACTGAGCTCCTTGAGGACGGTGATTGTGAGCTCCTTGAGGACGGTGACAAACAGCAGATACTCAATAAAGGCGGGCTGACCAAATGAATAAATGTTACAGTTAGGGTGCTCACTCACTACCACAGCTGGCTATAACAGGAGTTCAAGGAAGCCACTTAATATAACGGGTAGAATGGTTTAGAGAAGAATTCCCTTTTCCCCAGACAGACAGATATCATAAAAATTGGGTTGATCTACCTCATTACTCTTGCTCTGAGATAGTGTCAGGCTATCATTGGTCAGTTCCTCATCATCAGCACTGTTTCTGCTAAGAACTTTACTCTTCTTCTTCTTGCAACCCCCTTCACTGGCAGGGCTGCTATGATCTTCATCATTGCCTTCATCATTCTCATCCTCATCACTCCCACTTCCCTCATCTTCATCATCCTCATTGTCTCCATCACTTCCTTCCTTCTGAGATGCAGACCTTCCCTTTCTCTTTACTACAGTGGGTCGCCAATCATTGTCATCTTCACTATCATAGTCATCCATGTCATTCAGCTCTTCCATGGATACAAAATCCAAAAGTGGTCGGTTGCGACGAAGGTTCCACTTTTTTGGCTCACTGACTTGTTCCTCTGTAGTTGCTGTAGTGGGGACTGAAGGAGATGTGTTAGCAGCAGGAGGACTTGTGGCTGGTGTGGTGGAAGCAGCAGAAGCAGCCACATTATCAGATGTTGTTGCTTTTTCTTTATCCTTCTCTCTCTCCTTCTCTTTATCTTTTTCTTTCTCCTTCTCTTTTTCCTTCTTCTTTCTAGGTCTCTCTCCATTCTCTTCTTCCTCCTTCTTTTCCACTTTAATTAACTGCTTTTCTGATGATAGTATTTCTTCCTCTGCAGAATTTTTAAGTTGTTCTTCTTTTACTTTAATGTCTTCATTCAGTTCTTCCTCTAAAATATTTTCTTCAGAATCACTACAGGAACCTTCTCCACTGTCCTTTGAAGGATCTTCACTTCCATTACCACTCCCTTCAGAATCTGTTGAAAATATGAGAAAAAAAAAAACCACACATATGTATATACATACACACACACACACACAACGCTGACACAAATGAAACCACCAAAATTTGTGAATAACTTGCAAAACAATATAAACAAATTTAAGTCAAAGAATGGTAGACGTTCCCAACCTGATTAAATAATAAATCAATGAAGCTGGAATAATGGTTCTAGTTCAATATAGCACTAATGAAGATGAATATATGTAACTCTAAATTAAGATATGCTTTAAAACGAGGACCACTATTTTGTGTCATACATCTCACACTATACTGCGTACCCTAGAGGCAATTTTTTTCGAAAAGTAAATGTGCTTCTTTTTAAATTGAGCACTTGATTTTAACTTTATGATAATGTAATACATACCAAATTGTTCTTCTCTTACATCTTTCTTTCATAAATTATATGGACTTACATGCATTGAGTCACATTCAGAACAAGAAAAATATGACCCAAAAACTTTGTTTCATTTATCTCACTCTTCACCCAGCAAAAATGAACACAGATATTTATGACAGTCAATTTGTACCACATCCCTAATATACCAATCAATTTTAGGATCACCAAATACACAAGTGAAAAACAGACAATAGCAATGGCACAGAAAATGGAAGTTGCAAGATAAGTTATCAATTTTTCTGATTATTAGGATACTGTTCATATCAATAAAAGAGTTACCTAAACTTCCAAAAATTCTAGGCAGTAACTACTACAGACCCTAGAATGAAAGAGATTAATGCATTTTTTTAAAACCTAATCCATCTCGGAAATGAGCAAGCACAGTAGTCACTAAAAAGATAGGCTGAGGACATTAAAGAGTTCATGCAGGACCATAAGCTTTCTAGCAAGTGCCTTCCATTCCTGTCTAGGGCGGCTCAGGCCCTCTTAGACCAACACTACTCAGTAACATTCTAATCCTCTTTACACATAATCAAATCAATAAAAATCTAAAATATTTGTGGAGAGGGTTATTGGTGGAAGGGGAGCAGGAGGCAGTGGGAAACAAACCAGTCACAGTCAAGTTGTAGCCAACATCAATAGTAAAATCTGTAGGGTGATGAATATTTTGCACCTATAACCAAGATAAGGGTAACAATAAAACGGTGAAAAAATTCATGTTTCCACACCATTCTAATTTCTGTTAACTCAACCAGTGTTAGCCTCTATAATTACCTGGGTGTTCAAAGTAAAAAAAATTGTCTGTGATTAGTATCTGGTTTCTAAAATATCTCAGAAATCCTTTACAAATGGCTGATGAAAAAAATCCTGCAAGTTAAATCACATAAAAAATAAAGACTAACATTTAGTGGATGTTGATTGAACCTATAAAATCACTGTCAATCTCAAGATTATCATACAGGTGCCTACATCTTATTCAGGACTGTTGTGACAAGACACTCTCATCCTGAACAATCTCGTAAAGGACACAAAAGCAATATCATGTAGGCCAACCATCCTTTATCTGAATTTTGGAGCCACACATGTTACAGAATTTAGATTTTTTTCAGATTTTAGAAAGGTAGCATAGTGTATGCACAATATATTACACTAACACCTCCAGTGAGGTCTATGGTACTATACTGTAATCAAATACATTACATCTGCAGTGAAAAGTATGAATATTTACAAGTATGATAAGTTAACGCTACAAATAAACTCCTATCAGTTCCAGTCAGGTTTTACCATCAAATAAATTCATGCCAAACTTAGGAAACATCTTTGGATTTGTGAGTTTCTTAAATTTCCAAAAGAGCGTGGACCCAATGTCACTTACAAATAGGGGACTTATTTTCAGTCCAACAGCTCTACAAATCATTAAGAAAAGAAGTGATTTTTTTTATACCACTCAAAACAATTAAATCCAACCTACCAAGAAAAAATACCCCTGGTAAAAAATAACAGTTCCTAGATATTTTTAGATAAGGATATAATAATAAGCAGAGTTGACCAAACGCTTCTAAGGCAAAGATAGATCCTTGTGCACACTGACTAAAGCAAGCAATGCTATAATTAACAGCCCTGGGAAATGGAGAAAAGGAACTTTTCTTCTGGATTAACCTTGTAGAATTTTTTCTTAAGTAACTAAAAAGTACTCCTAATAATTTTTACCAATAAAAACATAACAGTAGACATAAAAGAACGATCAAGTGGGGCACAAACGTGGGCTCCTGATCAAAACTGAGACCAATCCAACTTTGCTATTACTTGTAAATTTTACAGAATGTCAAGAATTTCTGCAGTTTTGTTTTGGTTGTTGTTGCCAATGCCAACCGATTATTTTTAAAAGTACAGGGAAATTGATACTCTTTGATTCTGATTTTGTTTTGTTATCATGCCTAAATAGAAAGCAGAATTTTAAAAAGATTTAAATGCTTTATATTTGTTAACATTATTAGAAGAATGTGAGATTTTTCCACGAATTAAATCCTAGTAGCTTACCCAACCCTTCATTCTCCAAATATATCACATTATCCATACTCCAACTGCTGGGATCAGGAATATATCAAATTTTATCTTTCTCTGATTTCTGAAAAATAACTTCTTCAACTGATTAGTCATAAGTTCTTTTTGGTACATACGCACTTGAGGGATGGAGATAAACAATATTTAGTTATGGCATTACTTAGTAATAATGACAATGAGAAAATCACTGTCCTTGGCTGTCTATAATTCTATTTTTGTAGGCTGTAATGAAAAATTTCCCATTCCTACCAATTCAAACAACGTTTCAAATCCATCACTCTTACAACCTTAAATAAAAGAAAAAAGTAGTAACAGACTAGAGAAATAAACAAGATATTTCAAATACAGCTATCTTAGGTATAAGAACAGAGTTAATTCTAAGTCTACAATAAAAATGTTTACATTAGAAGAAAAATCTTTAAAATGGAAATCCCTACCTCCTATTCAGTTAAATAAAAGGTAACCTTTCTCAAACACAATCTATCAAAACCTCTCTAAGCAATATAGCTATTTCAGCTAACAGACAGTTAAATGTTTTACAGTTACAGAGATTAGAAACCAACCTTCAAGAATCCCTTCACAATATTCAGTGCTTAAGTTTCCCCCATGATAAATATTAAATAATAAAATCAATATGATTTAATTCAGAGTTTTATGTTAACTTTGCAATATAAAAAATCATCTTTGTTCATCAACCTTAATTATTTAACTATTCTGTTTATTGATCTGGTGCAACAGTAATTAGGATTATAAATATATATAACAGATAACAGACAGATCACCAGTCTACTATTCAGTTATCATCTTGGAAACATTTTTAACCCATCTAGTATATCTCTTTCTAAAAAGCCAATCAGTCAACACAACTCATCTTCTACTTCTGACTCCAGTTCCAGCTGTGTCATTCTACATTTTCTTAGTAGATCTAGACCAGTGGTTCTCAAGTGGGTACAATTTTTCCCACAGAAAACATCTGGCAATGTCTAGAGACAGTGGTTGCCACAAAAGGGCAGGGTTAGGGTAGGGGTTAGGTACAGAAAATGCTACTGGCATTGAGTAGGTAGAAGACAGGGATGCTGCTAAACATTCTCCAATACAAAAGACAAGCCTCCACAACAAAGATTTAACCAACTCAAAATGCCAATATTGCTGAGATTGAGAAACACTGGTCTAGCATGTAAGACCTCAATTTGACCTCATTCTACTTCCCCAGGCTCATCTCTTCTACTACACTTTTACTCGAAACCTGATCTCCATGTATAAACAATATTTTCCATCCTCCACATTTTTAACACCTAATGTTTCCCCTACCTAGGTTGCTTCTCTTTCAGCTCCTAGTTCAAGTCTCATCTCCTCAAAGAATTGCTGTAAATCCAGTCTCAAGTAGTCCCACCTCCTTTGAAAGACTTGAACTATACAAGTGATTGATCATGCCTTATAACATCTATCTGCTATTTTATTTAATTATTCTAACATTATCATTATTTCTTTGTGAATTCACCATAACATCCAGCAAAGTGCTTTTAAACAAAGCTACAGTTGGTCAATGAACATATCTTGATCCACTTAGCCAAAGGCAGTTAAGCACAAAATACTACCAAGGCAAACTCTCAGCCTGACTCTTCCAGTTAAATTGTTTTCTGGCAATTTGGACCAACTAAACTATGGCTCAAGATCTAAAATTAGCCATCTTACTTTGGCTAGGGGGTTGGGAAGACACAGCACTGCTATTTTGTCTTGTTTAATAAAAGTAATATATGCACTTATTTTCATAATCATTCGTTATGTAGTTTACTAAATGTAATCAATCCTATCTTAAATGTCTCCTATCCTATACCCAATCTTAAGTCCAAGTCTCAAATATAACCACTTTAACTAGGCCAAACCATGAAACTGCCAATAATCAACTGTCTTAGACCTATAAAGCTGATAATTTCATATGGTACCAGCTAACTTTTCTACATACAGTTCTTCTGGTGGTTACCACCATAACTCTAATACACTTACACACTGTTTTAGGACTAATTTGAAAATGTATTTATTGACTGTCTTCAATCAAAAATGAGAAATTTAGCCCTACTTTCACATTAAAGATAAAATAAAAGATGATCTATTTTCAGTTCACAATTTTCTAAAGGTAGAACCTAATAATTATTAACTGTTTATAATCACCTGCCAATCTTATTGGCAGGTCATTTTTGAATAATATTTATCTTTCTCTATGTTATCATCTGAGAAGCACAAAAATAAAATTATGTCTATCTGCAAGGGTGATAACTTTTCAGAAATGTCTATATTTTTCTTATTTATTTATTTATTTACTTTTTGATTGCACTCTGCAGCATGTAGGATCTTAGTTCCCCAACCAGGGATGGAACCCACACCCCCTGCACTGGAAGCTCAGAGTCTTAACCACTGGACCACCAGGGAAGTCCCTCTATTTATTCTTAAAGCCAAACAGAAATACGAAGTTTTGTAGTCAGAATTTCAGAATTCAAAATGAAAATCAGAAGAAACTGATGCACAGAATCAGTTAAAAATTGAGGGCCACCAATCTAACCATTTTAACATTAAGTTTGAAGGAAGTCAGTAGTTCATTGAGTTAGTCATGTCTACAGATTGTTTTGAAAGAAGCTATGATCAGAAAGATTATTATTATTAGCTATCATTAAAGATTATTATTTAGCTATTATTTCTCCACCTCCAGTTTAATCACTTATTACTAAATAGGGTTGGGATTCCACAACTTCAGCATGTTTGGAAAACAGTGATAAGTCTAATGTCTTATTTCCTGTAAGAGTCCAACTGTCTTACGCAGAGACGAGAAAGGATTCAAACAGGAAACACTGGTAATCTAGAGTAAGCCAACATCTCAGCTATGGGAGACAACAATGCACCTTAACCAGGAGTGTAAAATACGACTCAATTTCTACTAATACCTATTTCAAACAAAATCATTTTCTTCTAAACTCTCAGTTATGATAACATATCAAGAACTACACAAATAAATGTGACCTTTGGGGCCCAGGAAGTAAATTACAAGTATAGCAGACTAGGTAACAGAAAGTATACATTTTTGAGTGCTTTTAGGAGATTCAAAAAAAAATTATCAACCTAACAAAACTCATTCTACCACTTTCACAAGTAACAGATAATTCCCATCAACCATGATTAAGCTTTAACAAGGTCAGGAGTCTCTAATTTGCTTGATACCAAAAATTATTTTGAGAAACTAATTTGTATCATTAGATTGTTTTAACCCTTGTAAAGGGAAGTGATACATCTCAATAAACAAAAAGAGAAAAATTATATACAAAGTCAGGATTTATTTTCATAAAAATAATTATGGAATACTTAAAGAAATTAAGCTTTGGAGTTTTTCCCTAATGGTATTCAAATTAAGTCATAATTCTGAAACCTAACTATTTTTGTCAGTTTACAATCTCAACCATGACAAACCAAAGCTACATTCTAGCCAAGAATATTCTTTTCTGCCAAGGTTTTCACCAAGAGCACTAAAATAGGTTTGAATTTTACTTCCCTTACCTTCCCTTTCTTTCCCTTCTTTGGAAGTACCAAACAACAGTAAACGAAATGGGAGATGAAAGAGCTGAGAAGTAAAGGTTTAAAAAAATTGATCAAGATAAACTTAACAACTTTTGATTGCTGGAAGTAACCTCAATTAGTCACCTTGATACAGTAAGTAAGTAGTTTCAATTTAAGATTACATCTATCTACTTTTAGGATCTAAGCAATAAAAAGATTCTAAATGTTGGGAGTCAAAAGAATTGGATTAGATCCATTTAGGCCTAAGTGGCCTCATGCAAATTCCTTAAACTCAGTGCCCCTGTTATCTGTAAAATAATATCTGCTCCACAGAGTTACTGTCAAAATTAAATGAGATTATGGAAACAAAAAGTTCTCAGTAAATCACAATGCAAATTCTGCTTGCTGATGCCATTAAAAGTAAAATAGTAACAAAACACAACAGAGAAAGCCCTTGCACAGAAACGAAGACCCAACACAGCCAAAAATAAATAAATAAATAAAATTAAAAAAAAAAAAAAAACAAACCAAATTTCATCCCTTCCTACCATACCGAACAGAAAAAAAAAAGAAAGAAAAGAAAAAGAAAAACCAGAGGAAAGGAGAGAGATATGACAAAGCATCAAAAATTCTCTGGAAGAATATTTTCAAACTGTTAAAAAGATAAAACTGAAAGGGCTCCAATTTCTCACTTTATTTAAATTTCTGTCAAAAGGGACAGAATTAAGTAATTTTTATTGTTCATGTATTTGTATTTTTCACATAAAATATTTAAACATAATTTGTATTACTCAGATTCCTGCAATGAAAACTTTATATGTATATATGTGTGCGTGTGTGTGAGTTACAATGAACAGAAGATAAAACGAAAACCACACTTTTCTGTTTTTCAATTTTGTACCATGTGATACGACTCTTTAAAGAAGTTTATTTTTCTTAAAATCACAAAATATAATGAGCAAGCAGGCATACTTTGTACCTCATATTTTTAAAAGGCCCAATCCACAAGATCCAGCACCTACCAAAGTACAACTTTTTTCTGGTCAATTCTATTCTGGTAAGGGAGCTAATAGACAAAAAGCAAAACTCCCCTCAGAGGATGCCAAGTGATCTGAAAAGAGAAGAACTCTGTTCCTGGGCTGTTCATGGCTCATGTTATTCTCAGGATGTCACTCTACTTCAGGGTATCTCTAGATTTTTTTCCCCTTTGTCCATAAAATAAGCATGAATATATTTTAAAGTAAAGAATATTGAAAACACTTTTGCATCTTTGTATCTTTTTGTTTGTTTTTTAATAAGGTATAGTTGATTTACAGTATTACTGCATCTTTGGAATAAGGCCTTCTCTGATAATTATCTGAGTAAGTATCAAAAAAACAGAAGCAGTGATAGTATCTAGTGATACGATCTTAGGGAAAGGTGGGAAATAAACAGACAAAATAAAGTTTATGTGCTTTAACTTTATACTAGCATTTTAATTAAACGGATTCTTTTTAAGAAAAGTCTGAAAATCAGCTCAACTGCAGAAAGCTGGGAAAAGGGAAGCGAGAAGGAAACATTTACCTGAAGCATCTCCAACTTTAAAATCACTGTCATCTGAACTATCATAATCGAGAGCTTCTAGCAGAGAAGCTGCCAAAGGCTTCACCTGCCTCCTCTTGGAGCTGCGATCCACTGTTAAGAGAAAAACATTACACCGTCATTCATAATCACGCCAAGCACAGGGGAGAGCTGTGGTACTGAGGGAAGGTACAGATGACCTCGTGCAGGTGGTGCAAATCTCTGTCTTAATTCAGTTCTCAGCAAAAGGTGTGGGGGAAGGTTGGGGTGGGAACACTGGCTGGGGAGGGCCGGGCAGATCCAGCCCCAAGGTGCAGCAAAGACGAACCCAGGCCGACCAAAATCGAAACTGGCCCTCTTGAACATCTTGCTTCTGAAACTCGCTTGTAACCCTCACTTAGACATCGTAACAGTCAATAGAAAATGCAAAGCTCAGGGAATATGAAAAGCTATGTTCATTCCCACGGACCGTGGAGGGGGAGCGTCCACGAAGGGTCCAGCTTCCCGCAGGACACTCCCACCCCCGCCCTGCTCCAGCCGGCCCTGACTTCTAGAAGGGCTGAAATGGACCTGTCGCCCCGCGGACGCCTCCGACACACTTACTAAGGAATCCGAGGTGGTCGTTTGGAGTAGACCTAGGGAGAGGCTGCGAGAGCCCAGGCAGCGCCGAGGTGGAGGACTGAGACCAAGGAAACGAGTCCAAAAGATGCTATTAAAAATAGGCGGCACCGCGGACCAGACCGGGGCGCCCCAGGTGCAGCCCCGCGGTTCCCCTCCCGCCCCCCGGCCCCTGGTCCTCGCAGAACCGACCCCGGCCGCTAGTGCGCCTTCCTTTGGCGCTTCCCCGGCCAAAGGCGCCCTCCGGCCCAGGCAGCGCGGCTAACCCGGCAGCCCTGGGGAGTTAATTTCCCCTGTTAAAACTCTTAGAAAAAAAATAAACGAAAGAAAAACTTTATTAGCCTGCAACAAAAGCAACAAAAGACTCAGAATTTACACAATCCGAGGCCAGTTGCCTAAAACAATAGGGAAAGCAACGACCCGGATACAGCTCTGAAGAGAAGGAAGTGAAAACACCAGGCAGAGAGCGGCCCTAAGAGCAGCAGGAGCCGAGGGCGCGTGCGCCGGCCTCGCCTCCGCTCTCCCTCAGGGAGGAGGAGCCGAACGGGAGCCGAGAGGGAGCCGAGAGGAGCCGAGCAGTGCGAGGGGGTAGTAGAGAGTTCTAGACCCTCGGCCAGTAAGTCCCCGAGGCCCGGCCCTCAGTCCAAATCCGTGGAAGGCCAATTTTTGTGTCTGAGAAGACGGAGCAGGATGTGTGTCCCCATGAATGTGGAATAGTGCCTTGCATACATTTAGATCATTTATTTTATAAGGTGAATTTTTAAATCCATAAAAATATGAGGAGAGTATGTACAATCGGATGTCAGTCCTTCAACAGTTTCAAACGCCACGTTTATTCACATACAGGTTAATTATTTTTAAAAACAATGTTAAAATGTTAGAATCTGAGCAGTATTAATACTTTTTAAATGTTTATATATCAAGGATAGAGGAAGATTTGAATGAAGCCGATTCAACTGATTCATTTATTCCCCAGATATACATTGAGTGGTAATGTTTGTAACATGGGGAAATACCGTGTTCCAAAGGACTGTAAATGAAATATATAGGAATCAAATCATACATTGCAGTACTGGCGCTTATTCTTTAAAGAAAACGTGTTGAATTCTTTTGTAAACTGGAATTAAATTTTATAACATTAAATTTGAAAAATTAGTAAATACCTCTATAGTACAAGTCATGGGATGATTACATACAGGCTGAACCTTCAGCAAGAAAGTTGTTACCTTTTCCCTGCCAGAGCTTAAGGTACAGTTGAGGATACAAAGAAGTCAGTGAGCAATTGCTATCTATTGTGAAAAGGACTGCCAGAGAAAAAGTACACATGCTAAGTCTTCCTGGAGAAAGTTATATTTAGATCCAGACATAGTGTCTGAACCGGTTGGGGAAGGGAGAAAAAGAGACAGAGGTTCCAGACCAAAGAAAGGACATGTGCAAATGACCAGGACGAAGAGAGTATGACTATTCAGATTGCCTGAAAGCTGGGCTACCTCTAATGCCTCAGGATATTCCACCACAATAGTAGTTACTGCAACCTCATATTTCTGTGTTCCTAATCACTGCTAAAAATGCAGTCTCTCTGACCCTCCAATCTCCCTGACCCTTTAGTTCCCTGACCCAAACTACCACTGCTATGTACCCACTCAAATCTTTCTATCGTGCTGAGGAAACTTCCATTCCAAAATTTTAAAACCTTAGTAAATCCTTTTACCTTTCAATGATCATTCTTGTACCTCCTTGTATAAAGTGGAAAGTTACCCTGCAGCCCCCTCAGATGGAAGCCACTCATTTTCTCAACATCCAAATGTGGCATCTGGTCCTTAATGTTCCCCACTGCCTTTCAGATCTGTTATTTCTCCAGTCAAAAGCCTAGCAACTTAAATATTTAACCAACTCCACTCCAGGAACTTCATTTCCATTCTACATGCTTCAAACATTAACCATACTATGGACTGTTTAATCCCTGAAATTATAAAACCAAACATTCCTGTCTCTGACAACCTCCTACATTCATTGGGAGGAATTATTCTGAATTATTTAAAAGGGAAAAGAGATTTCTAAAGCTGGCATTCAAGTTTCTATAAGAGAAAATCTTAGAAGTAGATTTTCTCAATGAAAATACATAAACCATTTAATTTTATAAAGACTGCTTAATTGTTCTCTAAAAACAGGCTGTATTAACATATATTACCACCAAGAGTTCATGAGAATTCTCTCCAATTTTCCAAACTCCTCATCATTGACTATTAGCAATCATTCTTTTAACTTTTGAAGTAATTTTAGATTTATTGAAGTATACAAAGATAATACTGAGTTCCTGTGTATTCTTCACCCAGTTTCCACTAATGTCAACATCTTGCATAGCCCTGGAACATTTACAAAACTATTAGTTTTTATTTATTAATATTAGTACAATATTATTAAGTAAAATTTGAATTTCACTAGTTTTTCCACTAACGTCCTTTTCTGTTCCACTATATTGCATTTAAATTGACAACCTTTTTAAACTTTGCAATCCATGTGTTAAAAAGGAAAAAAAAAAAGGAATGAACGAAGGGAGGAAGGAGGGGGAAGGGGAGATGGGAGGGGAAGGGGAGAGGAAAGGGAAGGAAAGAAGGAAGGAAGGAAAGAAAGAAAAAAGAAAGAAAGGATTTTAAAATAGCTAATTGCTTTTTTGATGTGCATTTAATAAATATGGAAGAGACTGACAGTTGTCTCCCAATACCTTTTATCCCTTTCTTCTTCAAAAATGAAAGCCCTAAATTTTAACTAGGCACAAGCTTTCCAAGAATAAAGACTTCATTTCATAACTTGAAGTTATGTGCAGTTATGTAATTATGTTCTGGCTAATGCAATGTTAGCAGAAGAGGTATGTGCAACTTCCAGGAAATGGCATTAAATTTTTGCCCCCTTTTCTAGTTCCCTTTTTTTTTTTTTCTTGCCTAACTTCCCTTGCTAGAACATCCAGTATGCTATTGAACAAAAGTAGGGAGAGTTGACTTCCTTGTTTTGTTCTGATCTTAGGAGGAAAGTTTACAGGTTTTTGAGAAAACTTACATATATATGAGAATATGTTATAGGTGTACAGCATTATAATTTGACATCAGTATACACTTCAAAGTGATCGCCACCACAAGCTTAGTTACCATCCATCACCATACAGTTGACCCCCTTCACCCATTTCACCCACTCCCCAACCTCTTCCCCTCTGGTAACAACTAATCTGTTCTCTGTATGCATGAGTTTGTTTTTGTTTTATTTTGTTTGTTCATTTGTTCTGTTTTTTAGATTCCACATATTAGTGAAATTATATGGTATTTGTCTTTCTCTGTCTGACTCATTTCACTTAGTATAATACCCACAAGGTCCATCTGTGTTGTCACAAATGGCAGGATTTCATTTTAATGGCTGAGTAGTATTCCTTTGTGTGTGTGTGTATGTGTGTGTGTGTGTGTATACATATATATATATATATATATATATAGTTGACCCCTGAGCAACTCAGAGGTTAGGGTCACTGACCGCCTCCCCCCCCTTGCAATCAAAATATGAGTACTGCTATCTCTACCTCAAAAACAAAGAAGTGGATAAATGACTCACCCAAGGGCAGGAAGCAGAAACAGTTCGGATAGAATCAGGACTTAAACTTTAGATCTTTTGATTCCACATATTGTGATCTCTAATTAAATACAAACTTTTCCCCACACTTAAAGATCTCTAAAAAGAAAATACAGGTACTATATTTATTGAAAAAAATCTGAGAAGTAAACCTGTAAGGTTCAGACACGTGTTGTTCAAGGGTAAATTGTATACCACAATTTCTTTATCCATTTATCAATCAATGGACACTTAGGTTACTTCCAATCTTGGCTATTGTAAATAATGCTGCAATGAATATAGGGGTGCATATATCTTTTGTCAATCAGTATTTTCATGTTCTTTGAATAAATACACAGAAATGGAATAGCTGGGTCATATGATAGTTCTATTTTTAATTTTTTGAGGAATTGCCATACTGACCCTTTCTCTCTCTCTCTTATTTCTGGGACCCCTATAGTGTGAATGTTATTTTGCTTGATGTTGTCCCGAAGGCTTCTTAAGATATCTTCACTTTTTAAAATTCTTTTCTCATTTTGCTGCTCTGTCTGGGTGAGTCCATTACTTTGGCTCCAGTTCACTGATTCACTCTTCTACCTCATTCAGTCTGCCATTGAACCCCTCTAGTGTATTTTTCAGTTCAATTATAACTTCCGTTTGGTACTTTCTTATATTTTCTATCATCTCCTTGTTGAAGTTCTTGCTGTGTTCACCCATGCTTCTTATGAGTTTGGTAAGCATTTTTATGCCCATTACTTTGAACTGTTTATCAGGTGGATTGCTTATCTCCATTTTGTTGAGTTCATTTTCTGAGGGTTTGTCTTGTTCTTTCAATTGGAACATATTCCTCTGTCTCCTCATTTTGTCTAATTCTCTGCATTCATTTCTTTGTGTTAGGTAAATCAGCTACCTTTTTCAGTCTTAAAAGAGTGGCCTTATGTAGGAGATGCCCTGTTGGGCTCAGAAGCACCATCCCTCCCGGCCAACAAAGCCAGGTGCTCTAGGGGTGTCTCCTATGTGGGCTGCTTGTGCCGTCCTGTTGTGGTGATGCCATGACTGCCGCAGAGTGCTGGTGGGCAAAGCTACCGCCGAGCCAAGGAACAGGGCTGGGCAGGGCTCTCAGTGGGGTTTGACCCCTGGTGCTGACAGTTAAAAGGAGAGTAGTTTCAAAATGGTGCCTGCCAGTGCTGGCATTAGCAAGGTAATCTGAGATTGCAAAAATGGCTCCTGCCAGTGTCTCAGTCCCTGGGGAATGTCCCAACTGGTTCCTCCTTCTCTGGTAGATACTCCAAGATTACTAAGTGTATCCCCTTTATCTATGGTCCATGCACTTTTTAATCTGGTGCTTTTGTGCTAGTTTTTGGGTCAATTGAGTCTACACCTGGGCCCTCTAGGAGCAGGTTTTCCATTCCCTCTAGTTTTATAGTTTTCCTGGATGTGCTCTCCCCACCCCCCGTTGGTTTCCAAAGCTAGGTGTTTGGGGGCTCATCTCTCCTGTGCAGGATCTAAGGGTTGGGATGCCTGATGTGGAGCTCAAATCCCTTGCTCCTCAGGGAAGAGATTTGTAACTTTATAATCCCTCCTGATTGTGGATCACCACGGCTCAGGTGTAATTTTTTTTTCCCTTGGTGAGACCGTATTTCTGCCTCTCCTACGCATCTTAATGCTGTCCTTTTACCCTTTCTTGTGTAGGTTCTGTTCATCCAGTTTTTAGGTCCCTTTAAGAGGGAGTTAGTCCATATGTAGTTCTAGATTTGTTGTGTCCATGGGAGGAGGTGAGTTCAGTATCTTCCTATGCTGCCATCTTGAATTCTCTCTCTGGAAAGCTTTCAGTCTTTCACTATTTAATCGTATTTAGCTGTGGGTTTTCACAGGTGCCCTTTATCAGGTGGAGGAACTTCTTTTCTGTTTCTAGGTTGATTGTTTTTATATGAAAGAGTTTTGAGTTTTATTAAACTCTCTTTCTGTGTCTATTGAGATGATCATGTGTTTTTGCACTTTGTTTTTCAATACGGTACAATAATACAGTGACTCATTTTCATATGTTGAACCAACCTTGCATTATTTGTTTAAATTCCTCTTAGTCATGGTGAATATGTTACTGGTTTCAGTTTTGCTAGTATTTTGTTGACGATTTTTGCATCTATATTCATAAGAGATACTGCATTACTTAATATTCTTTTTATGTCAGATAAAGAATGTTTATTGTTTATTAACTGCTATTATATCATCTCCTATAAATTTTTTTACATCTTGAAAGCACACATGATAAATTTCTGCATTCTTAGAAAATTTTGAATCTTGTAATAATCTGCTATCTTCTTAAAATATTTTTATTATATAATCCATCATGTTTCTTTTTTTGTTCTACATTAAAATTTGAGGTATTCATGCATTACTACACATTATAAGAACAATTACTTCCTAATAGCTGCAACCACAAACAGTCTTAATAGAGTGTTTTGCCAAAGAATACTCTTAATATTCGCAATTCTGTTCAACGAAGCAAGCCTAATGTGATTGTACAAGCATCATCAATAATTATAAAAAGGAGATTTATATTTAGAAATGGCCCTTCAAGCTACTCCTACAAAAGGTAGTGACATAAGCAGCAAACTGTTGTTGTAGACACTTGCTATAGGAAAGAGAAACATAAATAAGAAAAACAAACAGTCTGGAGAACTGAATTTGAGTCAGAGCTTTGCCACTGAATTTCTGTGTCTTTAGAAAGTCAACTTGAATTCTTTGAGCCTCTGATTCTTCATTTAGAATCTGGAGACAATAACAATAGCCTCTCTCGTTAAATAAAATTTTTGAGAAGTAAATGACAAAGTAACTTATCTCCATAATTACTCCAGGAAAATAGAGGAAAAAATCCAAGAAATAGGAGGGCATGCAATGCAAAACATGATGTAAAAAGGAAAGGAAAATAAAAGTTATAATTAAATGTGAATAATTATTGATAATAAAAGTGTGGGTTTTAATACAATTAATAAGCAAGGGTAAGTAAAATAGAAGAGTCGTAATTCAAAATGATTATAATCAAATCCAAGATATTTGGAGATAAAGACATGGGGTGCTTGGTGAAAGCAAAACAAGAGAAATGAAAAAAATATTGAATTGTATTATCTGGTTTGAGTGAAAAGCTGTAGATCCTGATTAGTTTTTTAAGCAGCCAGAAAAGTAGAAATCAGTTTGTTATAAACCTAAGGATAATAGGTCTGGCTCACAAAGGGTAACTGAACATGTCCGTTGTCTTTCCACCCTCCCCAAATTTCGCTGAAATCACAGAAGAAATATAAAAATAAAAATAGCCATAAAAGCCATAAAAGCATAACACTGCTATAAACCTTAGAATAGTGTCACAAGCAAATTCTTGAGGGCTAGAAAAGAATGTTGACAGTTATGGAGGTAGGCTCAGATTGCCAACAAAACCCACCTGACTAAAAAGTGAATAATCTCATCCAGGTGAAAGAGATGAGTTACTGAAATGACTTTTTCCAGTAAAGTCTCTGCATAACGCTCAGATGAGAGATAATGAGGGCTGTGAGAAGAGCTAAGACTTGGATAATAGGCTGGGTGATTCATAAGAAGGAAAAAAAGCCACATAGCAATCCATTTTCAGAGGAGCTGAAAATAGTGTTTCTCCCCAGTACATAATTTGAAGTTCAGTTTTATTAAGTGAGAAGTCTGATTACAGAAATTACCAGAGTGGGCACCAGGTTTATAGGAGAAAGAAGGATAATGAACCCAGTGTCATGAACTGCCATAAGGAATAGGAAGATCCAGCATATAAAACTACTCATAAACCACAAAGTAGAGCCTATTCACATGCTCCCTCCCCACATCACTGATCTTTTTCCCACCCACAACAACCATCAGAGCAAGGACATCTACAAACAGAACTTGCATTCATTATCTGCCAGATGAACGGGACTTCTTATTTAGGCAACATATATAAATTCTGTCTACCAAAACCACATTATGTATACAGACATATAGGCAACCAAGAATCAAAAACATTTAAGTAAAACTACCAACATGAGAGGTTTTAAATTTTAAAAAACCTTTAAGACAATTATATAATTCATCTATATCAGGTCTCTTATGTACATCATGAGATTTAGAAGGTGAAAAGGAGACAGAGACCACCTTCTTTTAGCTGTAGCAGCAGCAAAGCAAGATCCGTTATCTATGAAAATAGAATCTACATTCTGGCATCTACTCACCAGTTTCAAAGGTATAAATAAGGTCATGGTGGAGAACCAGATCTGGAAAAGGTTAGCAGCAACAGCTGCACTTTGTTTTCTGACTTCTAGATCACAGCTACAGTTGTATGATCTTGAAACTAAAAGCCTCTTTGGATCACTGACTTTCACTCTTTCAGCCTTTCTAATGATTTTGTATGTACCAAATTTCTTTTCAGAATAAAGTACTTAGAGTGGTTTCCATTTCTTCTACTAAAATCTTGTTTGACACAGTGCTTGCTACAGAAAGGTGTTCAGAAAATAAATCAACTTCTCACCAATGGGAATTAAAGGTTTATTAATTGACTTGGTGTGTGTCAAAAATCAGTGACAACTTCATGACCAGTGGAAAATAAGATACAGATGCAGTGGTAGAACAGTTACTTACAGTATGAAATGTGATCACCTGGAATAAGGTGGCTGTTGAAGGCAAGCCTTTGGTAACAAGTGCTTGCTATGACAGAAGGAAAATTATTATTTTATTAGGATTAAAATAAGATGTACTGACTTGGGCTGGAGCAGGCAGCTAGCCAAACAAGTGGTTGTCATTTGTGATCCCTTAAGGCAGGGGTCCCCAACCTTTTTTGGCACTAGGGACCTGTTTCGTGGAAGACAATTTTTCCCCAGCTTGGGGGAGGGTATGGTTCAGGCAGCAATGTGAGCAATGGGGGGAATGGTTCAGGCGGTAAGGCGAACTATGGGGAGCGATGGGGAGCTGCAGATGAAGCTTTGCTCGCTTGCGCACCGCTCACCTCCTGCTGTGCGGCCTGGTTCCTAACAGGCCCAACCCGATACTGGTCTGAGGCCCGGGCGTTGGGGACCCCTGCCTTAAGGGTATTCCCTGTAGAGAGTCCATGGATCATTTTATCTTGCGATAATTAATGTTTTCAGAGACAAAAAGATAGTGCTGAAATATCTGATCTTCAAGAGAATACTAAGTGCTTCCACAGCGAAAAGACAGAATATCTACAAAGGAATAGAAGTCAGGTTTGAATCAGAATTCTCAACTGCAACTTTGGATGACTGGGAACTTCTAAAATTATTTCAATGTTTGCTAATAAAGGGTTCATTGATAATCACTCTTTTCAAATAATATAAAATATACTGACTACAGAACTTTCCCCAAGGCAGCAAGGACCTGCTCTAGTATTACAGAGTAAAAACTTTCCACATATATAAAAAATGAATAATAATGAAATTTTTTAATTAATTAATTTTTCATAGATAATATGTACATACAGTAAAAAATTTTTAATGTGCAAAAAATTATGAAAATAATCTTTGTGCCCTAGCCAGTTAGTCATCTCTCTAGATATAACAAGATTAACTTTTTTTAAAAAGGTGCTTACCTAGAGCGGTGGGATAGGGCAGATGGGAGGGAGGCTCAAGAGGGAGGGGATATGGGGACATGTGTATGCATATGGCTGATTCACTTTGGTGTACAACAGAAACTAACACAGTATTGTGAAGCAATTATACTCCAATAAAGATCTATTAAAAAAAAAAAGGTGCTTAGCTCCGGACTGAATTTTTAATAGCTTTATTGAGATACAATTCACATACCATAAAATTCACCCTTTCATGGTGTAAAATTCGTGGTTTTTAGCATATTCAAAAGTTGTACAATCATCACCACTATCTAATTCTAGAACATTTATAACATCACCACAGAAAGATAGCCCAAACCCATTAGCAGTTACTCCTTGTTTCCTTATTTCTAGACCCTGGCAATCACTAACCTACTTTCTGTCTCTTGGGATTTGCCTATTCTAGACTTTTCATACAAATGATCTTATGTGTCTGGCTTCTTTTACCTAGCATAGTGTTTTCATGTTGTTCATAGTGTTTTCAGTGTTTCATCCACACTGTAACACAGCTTGTTTTTAAACTAACAATGATACTGTGAAATGTTATCAGTATTTGTTCTGCATGGAGAAAAGATGAAAGTGAGAGGTATTTCAATATTTGCTATAATAGCTGTGTATTAGATCTCTTAGACAAGCTGAGATATTTAATTATGCTTTGGTGCATATGAATGGCAGTCTTAGGGGCTGAGTTTCACAAGGGGCAAGTCCCAAGAAAGCAAAGCAGATGGGCAAAGACAGCATCAGTGACGCAACATCATAAAGTGTACAATATTGTATGTTAGACAAATAAGGTTAGTTAGAGACAGGAGGTTTCATGTCATCAACTCAAAAGGTGGTGAAGCTTTCAAAGAAACAAGAATATGTAAATGATACCTTCTGTTCTTTTTAATCCATCAGGTCTTTAAGTGACAGAACATAAGCAAACTCCCTAACGTTGTTCTAAATCTACACAACTCAGTTAAAAAAAACTTTTACTGGGAAGTATCAGAGGAAAGCGAAAAATGAACATACAGATGAAAGGATCAAGAAACAAAACGCCCTTATAAACACCATCCATGCCAAGACCAAAAAACCTTTCTTGAGCCCCCTCAATTAATACCCTCTGCAGCCTATAAATATAGTCATTTTCTTGAGTCTAACACTATTTTTTCAAATTTTATGTACATGGACTCATACAGTATATGTTGTTTTGTTTCTGCTTTCTTTGACTAATATTTTTTTGTGAGGATCATCTATGTTGTTGTGTGTAGTTGTAGTTCATTTGCATTGTGGAAGCACATGCTTGAATGTACCACAATCTATTTTTCATTTACCCTTGATAAACATTTTGGTTCTTTCCAGTTTATGCTGTTATAGATAATGATTCTATACGTATTCTTGTTCATGTCTCGGTGCACATAAGCACACATTTCTGTTGGGTTTATATCTCAAAGTGAAATTAGTGGGTCATATAGTATTCAAATATTAAACTTTAGTGAAAAAGTCAAACAGATTTTCGAAGTATAGTACCAATTTATACTCTCATCAGCAACATATTTAGGTGAGGTTTTCTTTTTCTTCTACATGGTACTTGAAGAGAGTCGTGAATCTTTAGTTTGATATATTACATCAGATTTGGAATAACCTTTGTTATTATAGCTCCAAATATATTTTCTTCTCTATTCTCCTAGTCTTCTCCAAGACTTCAATTTCATACATATTGGGCACTATCTTGCACTGTCTTCATTTTTCTCAGCCTTATCTCTTTCCTCTTGCATTTTACTATAAGTAGCAAGGAAAAACAAGGCTGTGCCTTCATCACTTTGCTTGGAAATCTCCTCAGCTAAATATCCAAGATCACTATTTACAAGATCTACTGCATACCCAACAATAGAACAAAATTCAGTCAAATTGTCTGCCACTTATAACAAAGATCACCTTTCCTCCAATGTACAATAACATGTTCCCTTTCTACAGCCTCACCAGAAGCACCTTTAATGTTCATATTTCTACTAATGTTCTTCTGTTCATGACAATACATGTATTCTCCAAGATGATAGAAAATTTCTCTACTGTGCTCCTCACTTCCATCTGAACCCTTACCAGAACTGCCTTTGATATCCATATTTCTACCAACTTTCTCTTCAACACATTGTAGGCTTTTTCTATCATGTACTTCAAAATTCTTCCAGTCTCTACCCGTTACCCGATTCCAAAGACATTTCCTCATTTTTAGGTATTTGTTACAACAGCACCTCACTTCTGGTACCAAAATCTGTATTAGTTTTCAAGGACTGCAAGTGTAAATTGGGTGGCTTACAATAAAAAGAATTTATTTTCTTACAGTTCTGGAGGTCAGAGGTCTGAAATCGAGGTGTTAACAGGGCCATATTTCCTCCAGAGGCTCTAGGAGAGAAAATTTCCCTGCCTCTTCCATTTCCTAGTGACTCCTGGTGTTCCTGTGCTTATTGGTAGCATATATCCAATCTGTCTCCATCTTCACATGGCCTTCTTTCTGTGCCTCTGTGTCTGTGTGTCCCTTCCCTCTACTTATAAGGATACCAATCATTGAACTTAGTGCCCATCCTAATCCAATATGACCTTACTTTAACGAATTACATCTGCAAAGAGCCTATTTCCGAGTAAGTTCACATTCTGTGGTTCCAGGTGTTCATGAATTTTTAGTGGACACTATTCAACCCACTATACTCTTCAATGTTTTTGAACAGAAAAATATAGTCTGCATTGTCTGAATAACCTAATATGCCAATCTTGGAAGTTCAAGTTGTGAACAGTTTTAAATATATTTATTTATTTATTTTATTTATTTTTGGCTGTGTCAGGTCTTAGTTGTGGTGCACAGGCTTCTCTCTAGTTGTGGTGCATGGGCTCCAGAGCGCGTGGGCTCTGTAGTTGTGGCACGCGGGCTTCTCTCTAGTTCTGGCACGTGGACTCTCTCATTGTGGTGCATGGGCTTAGTTGCCTCGCAGCATGTGGGATATTAGTTCCCCGACCAGGGATGGAACCCGTGTCCCCTGCATTGGAAGGCGGATTTTTAACCACTGAACCACCAGGGAAGTCCCTGTGAACAGTTTTAAGATCAAGTAATTTTAACTCATAATGTTTGACTAGGGACCCACGTTTTGAGGAATTTGATATTTCTTTAATAAAACTGCTGTAATTAGTCTGGTGGCGATTAAAGAAAGCATGGGTGGATGATTCTTGTCAAGTTTTATTATGAGGTTAATGCTTTATAAATATGGAAGATTCTTTTCTCAATGTTATGGTTACATTTAATAGGAATTATCTATCCCTTGAAGGTTCCATAGCTGTTCTGAACAGCTATGCATATGAATGTCTGTGTCTCCTGCAAATTCATATGTTGAAGCTCTGACTCCCAATATGCCAGTATTTGTAAATGGGGCCCTTGGGACATAATTAGGTTTAGAAAGGTAATGAGGGTGGAGTCCCCATGACGGAATTACTGTCGTTATAAGCATAAGAAGAGAGACCAGAGCTCTCTCTTTTTACTATGTGAGGACACAGTGAAAAGTCCGCCATCTGCAAGCCTAAAAGAAGGTTCTCACCAAAAACACAATCCACTGGCACCTTGATCTTGGACTGGAGAATGCTTCTGTATCCACTGCTGTTATTAGAGACCATCAAAAGCAGTTTGCTTTCTGTTGATTAGTAATACACTCTGACTGTCTTACCTCAGGGATATATCAAGTTGGCAGCCCTCCTGCAGTGTCCTTGTGTCTTTTCTTTTTTTCCCACAAGAAATCATGCTGGCCAGTTACACTGATGGTATCATATTGAATTGATCTGGTAAAAATGAAATAACACCTACTCTAACATATTGATAATTGTAGGCTAGATTGTGGGAAGTAAACATGATCAAAAAAATCATATTTCTGCCACCTCAGTGAAATTTCGAGGGTTCCAATGGTCTGGGACATGTCAAGATAGCCTTTCAAAGTGAGGGATCTGTTACTGCATTTGCTTCCTCTTATCACAAAAATGCATACTACTATGTGGGTCTCTTTAATTTTGGAGGCAACATTTACCTCATCTGGGTGTTATTCTGACCCATTTACTGAGTAGCCTGAAGAGCTGCTAGTTTTTGGCAGGGCTCTGCAACAGATCTCAGCTGCCATGCAAATTGCTCTTCAACTGAGATGTACTGATATAACCTAGTCAATCTGCACTAGAAGTGAAATAGAATCTGTAAGAAAAACAAAAAACTCCTTACAAACAAAAGTCTAGGACTCGATGGCTTCTCTGGGCAATTCTACCAAACATACAAAGAAGAACTTATACTGATCCTTCTCAAACTCTTCCAAAAGAGGAGGGAACATTCCCAAAGTCATTCTATGAAGCCACCATTACCCAGATACAAAAACCAAAGACACTACCAAAAAAGAAAATTACAGGACAATATTTTTGATGAATATAGATGCAAAAATCCTCCACAAAATACTAGCAAACTGAATCCAACAACACATAAAAAGGGGAATACACCATGATCAAGTTGGATTCACCCCAGGGTCAAAAGGACGGTTCAACACACGCAAGTCTATCAATGTGATACACCACATCAACAAAAGAAAAGACAAAAACCACATGATCATCTCAATAGATGCAGAAAAAGCATTTGATAAAATTCAACATCGATTCATGATTAAAACTCTCACCAAAGTGGGTATAGAGGGATCATATCTCAAAGTAATAAAAGCTATTTATGACAAACCCACAGCCAATGTAATACTCAATGGTGAAAAACTGAAAGCCTTCCTGCTAAAATCTGGACCAAGACAAGGATGCCCACTCTCATCATTTCTATGAAACATAGTATTGAAAGTCCTAGCCACAGCAATCAGACAAGAAAAAGAAATAAAAGGTATCCAAATCGGGAAGGAAGAGGTAAAACAGTCATTATATGCAGATGTCATGATACTCCGTATAGAAAACCCTAAAGACTCCACAAAAAAACTATTAGAACTGCTAAATGAATTCAGCAAGGTAGCAGGATAGAAGATTAACATACAGAAATCCGTTGCATTACTTTATACTTACAATGAAATACCAAAAAGTAAAAAAAAAAAAAGAAAAAGCCCTTTTAAAATGGTATCAATAAGTGGTGCTGGGAAAACTGGACAGCTACATGTAAAAGAATGAAATTAGAACACTCCCTAACACCAAACACAAAAATAAACTCAAAATGGATTAAAGACCTAAATGTAAGGCCAGACACTATCAAACTCTTAGAGGAAAACATAGGCAGAACACTCTATGACATAAATCACAGCAAGATCCTTTTTGACCCACCTCCTAGAGAAATGGAAATAAAAACAAAAATAAATAAATGGGACCTAATGAAACTTAAAAGCTTTTGCACACCAAAGGAAACCATAAATAAGATGAAAAGACAACCCTCAGAATGGGAGAAACTATTTGCAAATGAAGCAACTGACAAAGGATTAATCTCCAAAATTTACAAGCAGCTCATGCAGCTCAATATCAAAAAAACAAGCAATCCAATCCAAAAATGGGCAGAAGACCTAAATAGACATTTCTCCAAAGAAGATATACAGATTGTCAACAAACACATGAAAGAATGCTCAACATCACTAATCATTAGAGAAATGTAAATCAAAACTACAATGAGGTATCACCTCACACCAGTCAGAATGGCCATCATCAAAAATCTACAAACAATAAATGCTGGAGAGGGCGTGGAGAAAAGGGAACCCTCTTGCACTGTTGGTGGGAATGTAAATTGATAAAGCCACTATGGAGAACAGTATGGAGGTTCCTTAAAAAACTAAAAATAGAAATACCATATGACCCAGCAATCTCACTACTGGGCATATACCCTGAGAAAACCATAATTCAAAAAGTCATTTACACAATGTTCATTGCAGCACTATTTACAATAGCCAGGACATGGAAGCAACCTAATTATCCATCGACAGATGAATGGGTAAAGAAGATGTGGCACATATATACAATGGAATATTACTCAGCCATAAAAAGAAACGAACTTGAGTTATTTGTAGTGAGGTGGATGGACCAAGTGTCTGTCATACAGAGTGAAGTTAAGTCAGAAAGAGAAAAACAAATATCATATGCTAACACATATATATGGAATCTAAAAAAAAAAAAAAAAGGTTATGAAGAAACTAGGGGCAGGACAGGAGTAAAGACACAGATGTAGAGAATGGACTTGAGGACATGGGAAGGGGAAAGGGTAAGCTGGGGCTAAGTGAGAGAGTGGCATGGACTTCTATATACTACCAAATGTAAAACAGATAGCTAGTGGGAAGCAGCCGCATAGCACAGGGAGATCAGCTCAGTGCTTTGTGACCACCTAGAGGCGTGGGATAGGGAGGGTGGGAGGGAGGCTCAAGAGGGAGGGGATATGGGGATATATGTATATGTATAGCTGATTCACTTTGTTATAAAGCAGAAACTAACACACTATTGTAAAGCAATTATACTCCAATAAAGATGTTAAAAAAAAATACTTAGGAGTAAACCTGACCAAGAAGGTGAAAAACTTACATGCAGACTATAAAAGATTAATAAAGGAAACTGAAGATGATTCAAAGAAATGGAAAGATATCCCATGCTTTTGGATGGGAAGAATTAATACAGTTAAAATGGCCATACTACCCAAAGCAATCTACAGATTTAACGTAATCCCTATCAAATTACCCATGACATTTTTCACATAACTAGAACAAATAATCCTAAAATTTATATGGAACCACAAAAGACCCAGAATTACCAAAGCAATCCTGAGGAAAAAGAACAAAGCTGGAGGCATAACCCACCCAGACTTTAGAAAATACTGCAAAGCTACAGCAACCAAAACAGCATGGTATTGGCACAAAAACAGACATATAGATGAGTGGAACAGAATAGAGAGCCCAGAAATAAACCCACACACCTATGGTCAATTAATCTTTGAAAAATGAGGCAAGAATATACAAGGGAGAAAAGACAATCTCTTCAGCAAGTGGTGCTGGGAAAGCTGGATAGCTGCATGTAAATCAATGAAGTTAGAACACTCCCTCACGCCATACACAAAAATAAACTCAAAGTGACTTAAAGACTTAAATATAAGACATGACACCATAAAACTCCTAGAAGAGAACATAGGCAAAACATTCTCTGACATAAATCGTAACAATGTTTTCTTAGGTCAGTCTCCCAAAGCAAAAGAAATAAAAGCAAAATAAACAAATGGGCCCTAATCAAACCTGTAAGCTTTTGTACAGCAAAGGAAACCATAAACAAAATGAAAAGACAACCTACAGACTGGGAGAAAATATTTGCAAATGATGCAACCGACAAGGGCTTAAGTTTCAAAATACACAAACAGCTCATACAACTCAATATCAAAAAAGCAAACAACTCCATCAAAAAATGGGCAGAAGTATGGGCTTCCTTGGTGGCTCAGTGGTTAAGAATCCACCTGCCAATGCAGGGGACATGGGTTCGAGCCCTGGTCTGGGAAGATCCCACATGCCGCAGAGCAACTAAGCCCATGTGTCACAACTACTGAGCCTGCACTCTAAAGCCCGCGAGCCACAACTACTGAGGCCGCATGCCACAACTACTGAAGCCCATGCGCCTAGAGCCCGTGCTCTCCAACAAGAGAAGCCACTGCGATGAGAAGCCCATGCACCGCAACTTAGAGCAGCCCCCACTCGCCACAACTAGAGAAAGCCCGCATGCAGCAACGAAGACCCAACGCAGCCAAAAATAAATAAATAAAATAAATAAATTTTTTAAAAAATGAGCAGAAGACCTAAATAGACATTTCTCCAAAGAAGACATACAATTGGCCAACAAGCACATGAAAAGATGCTCAACATTGCTAATTATTAGAGAAATGCAAATCAAAACTACCATGAGGTATCACCTCACACTGGTCAGAATGGCCATAATGAAAAAGTCTACAGATAACAAATGCTGTACAAGGTTTGGAGAAAAGGGAACCCTCCTGCACTGTTGGTGAGAATGTAAACTGGTGCAGCCACTATGGAAAACAGTATGGAAGTTCCTTAAAAAAATTAAAAATAGAGTTATCATATTATCCAGCAATCCCACTCCTGGGCATTTATCCAGAGAAAACTCTAATTTGAAACAATACGTGCACCCCAATGTTCACAAAGCACTATTTACAATAGCCAAGGCATGGAAGCAACCTAAGTGTCCATCAACAGAAGAATGGATAAAGAAGAAGTGGTATGTGTTATATATATATGTATATATATATATATATATATATATATATATATATATATATATACACACACACAATAGAATATTACTCAGCCATAAAAAAGAATGAAATAATGTCATTTGCAGGAACATGGATGGACCTAGAGATTATCATACTAAGTGAAGTAAGTCAGACAAAGATAAGTATCATATGATATCACTTATATGTGGAATCTAAAAAAAATGGTACAAATGAACTTACTTACAAAACAGAAACAGACTCATAGACATGGAAAACAAACTTATGGTTACCAAAGTGGAAAGGGGGGGAGGGATAAATTAGGAGTTTAGGATTAGCAGATACATGCTACTATATATAAAATAGATAAATAACAAGGTCCTACTGTATATAACAGGGAACTATATTCAATATCTTTTAATAACCTATAATGGAAAAGAATCTGAAAAAGAATACATATATATATTCGGTCATACACATATATAACTGAATCACTGTAAACTGTACACCAGAAACTAACACAACATTGTAAAACAACTATACTTCAATAATAAAAATAACCTAGCAGATCTGTCGGTACTTGAAGCAAATTACCATGCTACCTGAGTTATCCATCATGAACTGGGTTTTGTCTGACCAACAAAGCTGTAACACTGAATATGCAGAGCAGCATTCCATCACCAAGTGGAAACTGGATGAGTTTGAGCTGGTCCTGAAGGTGTAAGTAAATTGCATGAGTAACTGTTACAGATGCCTACGTTTATACTCCTGCAATAATGCCCCCTCCCCTCTCAACCTGCACCTGTGGTTACATAGAGCACTCTCTTTGACCAGTTAACTGAGGAAGAAATATTTGAGCCTGTTTTACAGATGTTTCTGTATGAAATGCTGTCATTATCAAATAGACAGCTGTAGCACTTTAGTTCCACTCTGGATTAACCCTGAAGGACAGTAGTGAAAGATAATATGGGAGTGGCTCTTATTATTTTCCCTAATAATCCACTAGTGAAATTCTGACCACCCCTGCAACTGTAGCTTTGCTGGTCTAGAAGCCTTAGTTTCAAGAAAAGAATGCTTCCATCAGGGAATAGGGCAATGATTCCATTAAACTGGAAGTTGAAACTGCCACCTGGTCACTTGGGGCTCTTCATTCCAGTCAATCAACAGCCATATGGGGGGTTACTCTATTAGCTTGGGTAATTGACTTTGATTAGCAAGGGGAAATTGGGATACTACAACTCAATGAGGGTAAGGAGGAGTAAGTATGTCAGAAATGCAGGAGATCTCCTGGGGTAGCTCTTAGTATTCCAGTTCTTGCCAAATTCCTCCTTCAGTTTCTATACTCCTAAACTAGGTTTATGTCTAGTTCTGTGACAAAGGGCTCTAGTGTCTTTCGCAGGATACCCACATCATTGAAGTAGAGAGCCTGGGGGCAATGAGAGACCAATGTGGTCTCTCTGTCCTCATGGGTCCCACCCATCCCCATAGGTTCTAATGTGTCTTTGCTTCTGTGCCTCATGTCCTCCTCCTTTCTTGACTACCTTTCCCGCTAACTTCAAGATGCAATAAGAAACAATGCTCCCACAATTGCATAATGTCAATTCCTTATAATAAATCCTCATTATACATGTATATATCCTAGAAGCTCTGTTTCTCTGGTTGAACCCTGATGGATATATCTGCCTACATTTCTAACTCGTTCTAGCTTTTCTGTTCTGACTTCTCCTTCTTGGCCTGGTCCTCATTTTGTTAGTATTCTCTAGACTTTCATCACTGACCCTCTTCTTTCCTTACACTTTCCTTCTTACACATTCTTTGTAGCCAAGCTCATCAATTCCCATAACTCTCACATACGTGACCTTTCCTTTTATATTGTACCTCTAGACCAAACTTTTCTCTTGAGCTCAAGAGTGATATTTCTGCCAGTCTTCAGAGCATCTCTGATTGGATATTTCATAGATATCCTAGACCCAACATTTCCAAAAATGAATTCATATTCCTAACCTTGGTTAGGACACTATACACCAAGTAACCTAAGCTGTGTATCAGTGCCTATTGTAGCACTTATCCTAAAGCTTTGTAATAATTATACTCCCAGCCCCGCTAGACTACAAGGTGTTGAAGAAAGACAGCAATGTGTTATTTTTATCCTAAGCACTTAGCATGATGAACAATACATAGTAGGCACTTAATATATGTTTAATGAATGAATATATGAATGAACAGATGACTGAATGAATGGATTCATAGAAAAGATAGAAATTGCAGAGAGATAATAAATGGCAACACAGAAGAATAGAACATAGTTATTTTCAAAAAGCTACAATTTAAAGATCTATGTGTATGGCATAATTTTCCAAAAATTGTAAATACACAGTTTTCCCAAAATATTATTTAACCAGAAGTTTTCAGTGAAAAGAAGTACAACAATTTTAAATTGCTAGAATTTCTTTACTTTTTAGTATTCATTGAATTTTGTACATAAAATGCTTCAGGTATTTAATTTAAACTGATGACAGTATGTGAGGCTTTGAGAGTTACAACAGCGGAAGTAAACTTTCACAGAACAAACTATGTTTTCACTTTTCTTATAGAAATTTTATAATTAAATACAGTTTATACTAAGCAACCACAATACTAGTGGAAGAACGTTTTTATTTTTAGATTAAGTATAGCTACAGAATCTTTATTAATAAGCGAAGGTATAATTTGTATTTGTGTTATCAGAAAAACAACTCTGGTTGTCAATTTATCTGCTAGAAAAATAATTAAATGCAAACAGAGTAAAAAATATAAGATTCTGCTTTCAATTTGCGTTAATATAGTCACACTCCATGGCTCAAATTTTTCTTCTCTAAGAATAAAGCTATTTCTTTCCTGTCACACATTAATAACAACATATAATTACTATACCTTCCAGAATTTTCTGGGCTTGAATCTTCAGAGAAACCATGCAAGAAAAATAATTTTTGGGGGGTGCTATTGATATACTGCCTAGATTTTTTAGATTTATTCACTGAACAACTTGCGTTTAATTTGAACAATTGATATCTTGGATTTTTAAATTGTCCACAAAATTAAATCAAACAAAGGAACAAGAAATCTAGAGGGCACATGTCTTCAGAGTGGAATGGTAAAAAATAGCTCCAATTCATTTATTAAGACAGTATGCCCTGTAGTTGTTTTATCCTGTGTTTAGATATAAAACTTATGAATCTTCACCACCTAAAAGATAAAGTTCCAAATAAACTTCTTAAAAATCTGGGTTAACCTTTTCCATTTCATTTTCTATAACTCTTCCTTATGCAACGTAAGCTCCCTCACACTGAACTCATCTCAATTCCTTCTACACATGATGCACTTATACTATGAACTTTTATTTCTTCTGCCTTGTTCAGGCTATATCATCTATATGGAAGCAAATCTCCCTCTGCTTTTTTTCTCTAACTTTCTAGATGCTCCATTCTCTATCATTATAACTTGCAAATGGATCAATTATTTTCTGAGTCCTTCTTTTTATTGTACTACTTTGTCAACTGTTGCGAATAGCAACTGACACATGTTCCTAACATAGCCTTTGCCTGCCATTTCACTGAAAGGTCTGAGTTCATCAGGGATGTTAACTGCCTTCCAATTAATTGAGAATTGTTTCACGAAATGTTCCAGCACTGCATAATATAGCTTGCCATCCTTCTAGCCTCTGGTAATAGTTACCTCGTCACATGTTGTTGGGTCCTGAATCCAATGTCATATATTTTAGGATTTTTATCATGATAATACACCACCACACTTTCAGTGCCAAATTCTGTATTAGTCACAGTAGGCTAGGCTATGCTGCAGTAACAGACTACTCTCAAATCTGGTGACTTGCAACAATAAAGGTTTGTTTTTCATTCTCAATACATGTCCACCGTAGGTCAGCAACATATCTGCTCCAAGTAGTTTTCAGCCTGACACAGAAGGCTCTATCTACAACATTGCTCATCTTGTAGCAGAGAGAAAAGACAGAACATGGCATTTGTTGGCTCTTAAAGCTTCTGCCTGTGCATGACACAGGCTACTTTTCACATCTCTGCGAATAAAGTAAGTCATCTTATCAAGCCTGACATTAATGAGGCAAGTAAGTGATATCCCCTTCCAGGGAGAGACAGCAGGGATTTGTACACAATATAATCTACCACACATACCAATCCTACTTCTAAAGCTAAAGTTTGTTTTTACAATATGTATATTCTACTATGGCTTCTTTTTCCAGACTGTCACTTCTAATCTTCCAATCTCTGCTTAAAATATTGCTCACAGACTCCCCTAACTTTAATGTGCAAAATTTAAACTTTTACAATTGGACATTTTGGTTAATCTTTAATGCAACTTAGGGAATTCCCTGGCGGTCCAGTGGTTAGGACACCATGCTTCCACTGCCGGAGGGCCGGGTTCAATCCCTGGTCAGGGAACTAAGATCCCCCAAGCCACTTGGCCAAAAAAAAATTTTTTTTAATGAAATTTATATTCTCTAACCCTGCTTTGTTAACAATTCCAAAGGCATCACTTGACTACCTATATTATTGTTACTTCTAGAAACTAGGTCAATGACAAAAGAGTAAGCCACTGGATTTTACTTTCTTATTAACAGTGGCATTCTTGTATGCCTACTTATTTTATTACCAAGTGTTATCATCAAAAATAAAATATTGCAAGGAGAGGTCTTCCGCTTCTAATTTCTTTAATGAAAGCCTACCTACACTTATTGCTATTAGGCTTCTGTGTTCACTTCTAAGTATTTTCCATGATTTTTGTGCTGATATTTTCTTTTAACATAACCATACTCCTTACCATAGTTTATAAGGTCAATGTCAGAGAGACCTTTATAACCTCTCTGATCTCATTTTGTTATGGGTCAGCCACACTGGCCTCCCTTGAGCATTTTATTTATTTATTATTTTTTAAAATCTCAAAACCATTTTTCTTGACAGTTGGAATATTCTTCCCTCAGATCTTCAGCAGTTTACCTCCTTCTTTTCATTTAGGTTTCAGCTCAAATATTACCTCCTCAGAGGAAACTTCCATGTCCACTCTCACTAAAGTAAACTTCTTTCCTCCACTCCCCCATGTCCTTCTCTCTCATTATTGTATTTTATTGGTTTGTTACTCTCTAAAATTATCTTAATTGTTTGTTTATGGTTTGTCTTCCTAACCAGCATGTAAACTCCATTAGGGAGGAACAGTTTTTTCATTCACTGCTATCTCCCTAGTTAGAACAGTGCCAGATGCAGAGTAGGTACTTAATAAAGATTTACTGAATGAATGAAAAAGACACCAGTCTTCATAAGCTTCATGACATGTCATCTTAATAATCACCACTTATTATTTTTTTCCTACCTCGCTGGCCATATCTCCTCTCCTAAGCATTGCATATTGGCATTCCCCAGCTCCATGTCCTTTGTCTCTCTTGTCACTCAACCTTCTCTCCCTAAACAATGTCATTCAGTCACATGACTTCACTTTCTATTAATGAAATGAGTCCTAGGGAATTCCCTGGTGGTCCAGTGGTTAGGACTCCACACTCTCACTGCTGAGGGCCCGGGTTCAATCCCTGGTTGGGGAACTAAGATCTCACAAGACGCGTGGTGGGAATGAATGAATGAATGAATGAATGAATGAATAAATAAATAAATAAATCCTAAATGTATTCTTCTAGTTTATATGTCTCTTCTGCCCTACAAAAGTCCACTTGGGTTTTACATAAATACATATCCATCATTCTCTATTGTTTTATCTCAATAATAGGCATCAAAATCCACACAGCCAGAACTGAACCTCTGAAACTATCCTGGACTTCCCCATCTTCCCACTCCCCTATGTCTGACCAATCACCAAGTCTTGGTGCTACCTCCTAAATATCTCTGGAATCTTTTCTTCATCATCACATCCCCTATACTAGTCCAAGCTACCATTATCTCACAGGGACTATTGTAATGACCCCTTAACCAGTCCCTCCCCTTTCATGTTTATCTCCTCTAATTCATTCTTCATAGACAAAGCAATCATTTAAAACCCAACATCTTGCTTTTGCTTAACTCTCTAATGCTCTCAGCATAAAACCCATGCTGTGTAAATGACCATCGGTCCAGCAGATCTGATTCCCGCCTTGCTCTCCCTCTTCAAGTTCCAACCATACGTATATACCTCCTTCAACTTCTCAAAAAGTCTCTTTAGTTTCAGACCGTCACACCTATTACCTCTCTTCCGTATATCTACATCCTTCCTTTCACTTGGTTAACGTCTATTCCTCCTTCAGGTCTAACATTACTTTTTCAGAGGTGACTTTTCCTATTCTTTCCAGGCCCAATTACTTGTGTGATCATTTGATTGATGCTTTAAGTTACGTATGGGGTTGGAAGGGGTTCAGAGTGTCCACTAAAGCCTGTCCCAGGGAAGACTTTCGGGTTAAAACACAAAAACAAACAGATAAATGACAATTGTATTGGCGTACAGGAAAAGATTATGTGTAGCGACACGACCAATAAAAACATATTTTTAGAATGCAATTTCAGGCCCGGGGAGGGGATAGTGGCAATGTCGCAAAGGTCTTTGCAGCGTTGAACACTTAAGCGAGGACCAGGAACTGTTTATAGATCACACTGACAGGACAACTGCCATCTTTAAGTCATTTACTAGTTTCTAACTTCTGCCCGTAAACGACAGTCAAGGACAGGAAGCAGCTGCAGTATTTTTAAACCACAGTCGCTGACCTTAGCGGCTAGAGACTCGACCTGCCCTCCAGTCGCCCGGCGCTCAGCAGCCAAAGGCGCCTCGCAGCTCCCTCAGCGGCCGTCACGGCGGCCGGCGCGCGCCCCGCACGCGCGCCCCCAGCGTCTCAGCGCGCGGACCCGGCTCCCTGGAGGCTAGCAAAAGGACCCGGCTCTCAGAGCGCGACGCCCGTGCGTCCGCCTGTCCTCCCCCTCTTTAAACACGGGGCCTACCGAGAAAGTGCCTGTGTAGTCAATCGAAGGATTCTACTTTTGACGCAAAAAATTACCCATCAGAAGTATGCATAGCATAGGAATGAGAATGCTTCACTTTGCAGTTGAACGCTGTTGGTTGGGACAGGTTAGAGCGGACGCGAGAGCTGCTGGATCAAAGCAGGCACTGTTTAGGACAGCTGCATCCGGGCCCTCCTGTCGCAAGCCGTCCTCCGAGCCAGGGGTCCTTCAGGTAGGAGGTGCTGGGTGACTTTGGACGTCCGCCGTTCCTCGGTGCGAAGGCTCTTCAGTCCCGGGCCTTGAGAGTTTGACGTTCTCTCCGTCTGGACTCGAGGCTTCTGTCGCAGCCATGATCCGCCAGATCATCGGTCAGGCCAAGAAGCATCCTAGCGTAAGTTCTTAAACCCTTTCCCAGTGTTTTCACTTGTGCATCCTGTGTCGGGTCGCGGCTCCCTCAGTCCCCTGGGAGCTTTCTCCTTCGCAGCCTTTTACAGTTCCTCGGGGCTGGATCCTGCCTCACTTTGTCCTGTTCTGCTGGTTGCCTCAGGACCTTGAGCTCTGACCTTCCACGCCTTGCATTGTGGGGTTTGGCCTGGCACACGGAAGGTGAGGGACGCTCTCGAGGAAAATAAAATGTTGGAACAATGTGGTGGGCGCGCGTCCTCTTGCAGGTTGGTCGGACCAAGAGGGATAGTTGTGCGCTGTGTGCGTTAAAGACCAGGAAAGGTCAGGCACCCTGTTTGTTGTGCTGTTTAGAGTCTCGCATTCACTGCATTGCACCATGAGGCTTTGAGGCAAATATGAGAGTCTCTGATCTTGGAATGCTCAGTTTGTCTGGACGTCGTGATATTTGGGGGGATTTTTGTAGTGCGGAGTTTAATCGCAGTTGAGTTCTTTTGTATCTCACATTTTCCCCTGCATATCAACGTGCTGTGGCCCTAAAAATCAATTATGCAATATTTAATTTTTATCTTAAAGCCTAACGACGCATTAAGCGTTGGTAGCAGTACGTTTTCAGAGATTATGCGTAAAACCGGTATTTATAATAGGTATGTTTCTGTTTGTTCATTCAGACTCTTTATTTAACAGAATTTTTATTTTTCGTAACGTCTGTATCGAAGCAAGCTTAAGTAATTTGCCAAGAGCTTGTTTTTCAAGCCTTGAGATGAAAGAAACTGGGAAATTTAATGGGAGTGATGTATAAATATTAAGTGAAGAAGGCGATATATTTTCTGGGAAATTTTAAAATTTGAATGTAACTTTTTCCACATTTAAACCAGAATTATCTTCACATCCTTTGGAAATTACATTTCTTTCTTTTGAATGTAGTTATAAAAAATCTTACCTCAATATGAGGTCTATCTTTTTTCAAATTTTAAGACAAGATTAGAAAGACGGTTTGAAGAGAAGGTAAAGCTATAGAGATAGAATGCAGATTAGTGGTTGCCTGAGGCTGGGTGTGGGGATGGGGAGTGACTGCAGTGGCCATGAGAGATTCTTGGGGTGATGAGAATGTTCTAAAATTGTATTGTGGGATGGTTGTACAACTTTATAAATTTACTACAAATCATTGGTGGTTTCATACTTGCAATTAATGAATTTTATGGCATGTAAATTAAACCTCAATAAAGCTGTTGAATTTTTTTAAAAAAATAAAATAAAAAGATGGCTTGAGACTTGGAAATCAATGTGTAGAAACTACTGTAGTCTTTCTGTTTATTTTTATCAGTATGTAGGTATTTAAAGATGACTCTTGATTCTTGTCTATTTTGTTTTTGGTTCCAGTTGATCCCCCTCTTCATGTTTATTGGAGCGGGAGGTACTGGAGCAGCACTGTATGTTTTGCGCCTGGCATTGTTCAATCCAGATGTCAGGTAAGTGCTTAAAGATGTTTAGAACTTTGATGGTTTATCAAACTGATTCAGGAGCCACAGCCTTTCTAGGGAGGCAGCATCAAGTAGTATAAAGAACCTGAAATTTGTTGTCATACAGTAAGTTCAGATCCCGGTTCTACTGTTGTCATTTACTTTTTCTGGTTCATGAAATTATCTAAATTTCTCTGAGTCTCATTTTCTCATTGGTTGAGTAGAACTGCTAATACCTATTTTGTAATGTGAGGATCGAGATAATTGTTTTTATAAAACAGTCAGGGTTGCTGGTATGTTTAAGTGTTTTTTGCCTGTTTTCCACAATAGGGAATGCTTCTTTTTGAAGTTGTAAAAGAACAGGCATGGAAAAGGTTGTTTCATTGTTTTTCTATGCAGTTTTCTATATATCACTTCATTGATGAAATAGAAAACACTAGTAAAAGCCAAGTGTAAAGTTTTTTGTACAGGGATAGGGACAAGGACAGCTGCCCCAAGAGGCTCTGTGTTGTACCTTTTTCTAATTGATTATGTGAGATTGCTTATTATGAATCCTGTCTCTCAACTCCATAATGAAAATAACACCGTCCTTCACCTGATAGGAAGTGGGATTAATCTATTTGAAATGTTAGCTTCTTGAGTAGAAGACTATTTTAAATAGTGTTTTATTACTCTAACAGTTATAATGTTTTATTTCTTTTAGTTGGGACAAAAAGAATAACCCAGAACCCTGGAACAAACTGGGTCCCAATGATCAGTACAAGGTAAGCTACAAAATTGCTTCAAAATTGCTGGAAAGTGTATTTTAATAAACTTTGTCATGGGGTAGGTTTTTTTTGAAATTGGATCTGCAAGTAAAATTCTATTATAATGAACTTAGAAGAATTGCTAGATTGTTCTGTGAAATTAGAATGGCATATTTTTCTAATAAATATTTTTTCTAAGGATTTTATTCACAGGCTTTAGACTCTGTATGTGAAATGAAGATAATGTCTCAATTCTACTGATTTGACTAAGAAAAAGAAGAGATAGTATAGTTCTTGTTTAATATTTTCTTTGCTCTTGGGTAGTGCAGTGCAGTGGTTCTCAAACCTCAGTGTACATAGGCATCTTCTTCAGCTCCATCCCCAGAGATTCTGATTCAGTTGATCTGTTGCAGAGGCTGAGAATTTGCATTTCTAATAAGGTTTTAGATGATGTTGATGCTGTTGGTCCATGGACCACACTTTGAGTAGCACTAATCTAGTGGCTGGTTTGGTTGGCTGTTCTTTCTTCTTGGTATGGTTGACATATTTCAGCTGAGAATTAGTAGGAAGAAATGAAAATCAGTTGAAACTTATATTTTACCATAAACCTTCTAGATAAACTTTTTAACATTTTTCTGGAAAACTGGTTTGTGAAACTACTCTTCCAAAGAATGATTTCATGGACTGACGCCATTTACTTTTTTAATTTGTTTTATTGATATATGATTGACGTGCAACATTGTATAAGCTCGAGGTGTACAACTTGTTGTTTGATGCATTTATGTATTACACTATGATTACTACAGTAGTGTTAGCTAACACCTTTATCATGTTACATAATTATCACTTTTTTGTGTTGAGAACAATTAAGAGATAGTTCCTTAGCAACTTTGAAGTTTATAATAAAGTATTGTTGACTATAATCACTATATTGTGTATTAAATCTCCAGAACTTGTTGGTCTGGTAGTTGCAAGTTTGTACCTTTAACATCTCCCTAATTTCCCCACCTCCCATCCCCTGGTAGCCACTATTCTACTTTCTGTTTTTACAAGTTCAGGTTTTTTAGATTCCATTTAAGTGATACCATACAGTATTTGTCTTTCTCTGTCTCACTTATCTCACTTAGCATAATGCCCTTAAGGTCCATCCATGTAGTTGAAAATCTGAGACCATTGATTCCCCAAACACAGCTTTACTTACCTGTAAAATTTTTGCATACAAAGATAAAGTCCTTGCAATGTCAAAAAGGGTGGGGGGCAGCTTTATTAGGGTATGATTCACATACCATACAATTTACCCACTTAAAGTATATAACTTGCCATGAATTTTCCATTATACCAGGCTGCTTCATCAAAAAATAGCAGTTTCTTTGAGCACTCTCAAGAAGAGGTGTCTTGACCGAGGAGTGTTCAGGACCCCTTAGCAGATATGCCTCCTTGATGGAGATGGATGCTGTCATTACTGATGACAACAACTTTTAAGATAACTGTCACCTTTTACAGATTCCAAGCTTTCCACTCAACCTTCTGATTATAATTTGGCTTCCAAATCTCTAAACAGATCTTGCTACAAGAAACAAACAAAAATGCACTGGTGAAGCTGAAGTGAACCATCTAATCTGTGTCACATTTTGACTCAAAAAATGATACACAGGCATCCTGTTTTTTCTCTCCTATAAATTTTAGTCCATTCTGGAGAAAATGATTCCACATCCAATAAACTTTAAAAAAGAAAAGAAAACAAAAAAAACAGGCCTTAGTCCTTCCACCAAAGAGCATATTGGAGTCTCTGCATATGTAGTTCAGAAAGCTCCTGAAGTGATTATGTTAATGAAGCTAATTATTATCATGTTTTGGAACATGAAAATACCTGCCAGTATGAGGCCATGTGAGCTGGAAATGGAATGTTGCTGCAACAAAAAACTAATGTGTGTGGCATAGATTGGGCTGTGAGTAGCCAAGATACTGGTATTAGAGCCTGGAAAAATGAATCATGTAATGGCAAAATATTTGATAAGGTGTCACCTGCTATAACTTGGAAAGAAGACCATGTGCCTAAAGAGTTTGTTATAGAAAAGGTTTTTGGAAAACAGGATGTTTGTGGACTGTTGCTGGCTCTACTTGCCAAGAGATGAGTTTAGAAGAATTGGGACATTTGCAAGCAGAACTAAAAGGGAACCAAGTCCAGAAGCTTGTGAGCCTGGAGTGGATGATGCCTACTACTGCTTCTAGACTAGAAGACTAGTAGACTAGATTATTCTTTCTCTATCATTCACTTCTCCTCACCTAAGATAATTTTTTTTCTGGCCCATTAACATCAGATTTGGCCATGTGACTTGCTCTGGCAAATCAAGTGCGGGGAAGTGCTATCTGCCACTTCTGAGCCAGTGTGTATTTCCCCCATTGTTCTTTTCCATCTGTCATGAGACCAAATTGACAGTTAAGGGCTACTCATTCAGCCCAGGATTAGAATGAAGAGAACACAGGGCAGTCAGCTTATAAATGGCATATAATGTGAATGAAAAATAGACCTTTCTTGTAAGCCGCTAAGATTTGGTGGTTCTTTTTTGCTACTTCACGATCTAGCAGAAGCTAACTAATACAAACAAGAGAGGGGACTAAAATAGGATTTAAGCATTAAAGGCCTAGCAACACTTCTCAACTGAATAAAATGCCCCAAAGCCGAGATCAGAATATGTTGTGCCTTCCCAGCTATTGTTACAAAAACCTTAAAGGTAGCCACCATTAAATTGAGAAAAGGAATGTGGTCATGGAAGCTGAAAAATAAAGCAGATTTGAAAATAACTTCGACGGAGTATTTTGATACTGGCACATGGAACCGAATAAAAGCAAATACATCAGAAACCTGCTTAGTTTTGAGAAAATTAGCAAAGGTACTGTGACCTTTCCACTCTGCTTGGGTGTAGGGGCTTGACCCTGCTTCTGGCAAGTCATATAACTTGATCTTCAATGGCTTCTTTTATAAAGTAAGAATGAGTAAGGTTGTGATAATTAAGATAAACATAAAGCATTCTGCCTGCAGTGCCTGGGATCTATTAGAAGAGCCCAACAAATATTTATTTCTTAAAATATAACCTGCAGTTCCTTTTATAGATATTTCCTTTAATATTTTGTTAATATGTTAGAGATGATACAGTTAGTTTCTTTTTAAGTCTCATTGTCTAGTTCAGTTGCTTCATAGAGAACACTGTCAGAACAAAAAATACTGCTTTATGACTGATTCATACTTTTATGTTTATAAAGTTTATAAAAGTCTGTGTATGTATCTCAAGGATAAGCTTCACAACCTGGGAATTTTTCTTTTTTTAAAAGTCAAATAAAATAAGAATTTTTCAATTAGAGATAAAGAAGTTAGGGTATGTTTGGAGAAATAAAGAAAAGGGTTTGAAGAAATAATGGACACAGATTTATGAGCTTCTTGCTTAAAAACTGAAGAAAATGATAATTCTGCAGTTTTGGTTCTTTTGGAGTTAAATAATGTAGTCTCCAAGTAATTATAGCACAGCCTCTTCAGTGTTCTTTGGCACAAGAATGAGTAAACTCAAGATTATAGCTTTATTTGGGCTTATGTACAAATCCTAATGTTTCCTCAGTAGGAATTCTAGAGCAGTATCAAGTATAAATCATTTTTTTAAAAAATTGTTGAGAGTTAGAGGCAGTTTTTTTAAGTAATGATAGTAAGATATATTTCTAAAATTTAAGTTGAATATAAGGAAATTTATGGAAATTACAAAGTTTCCAAAATACAGTATTATTTAAAAGCAGAAATACTGTACCGTTTAAAAGCTTTTGTACCAAAGGTGGTCAGGTGTGAATTTGATTTTGATGCATTCTGGGTTAGGAGATTAAGGAAACATCTAAGTGAGAGAGAGAAAATGGACAGAAAAGCCATCAAAGCAGGTCAATTTGTATCTAAAAAGTATGGAAACAAACACACAACAAAGTATTACTTTATATTACTAGCCAATCTTTATTGCTATAAATCTTTCCCATCTAAATTATAGCCCTTTGCTAACCAAATAGGGATGATAACTGGTATTTCTCTATTCTGTTGGAGAGTCACCCGTGTACGTAGTGGAGATGGAAGTAAAAACATAAGAATTGGAAGTATGTATCAGAAGAAATTCATAATTATTCACCTTGAAATAGAAGAATTTTTTTATAGGTTCTACCAGATTATACTGGCACTGCTCTTCTGAGGAAGATTGAATATTTTTACCTTACCAAAACCATTATTAAAGAACTGGAATTTTAATGTCTTTGTTTGAATGACTTTTATATTGTTAAATATTCCTAATACAAAATTAATGTCTGTAATTGTTACTATAGAAAGCTGAATAAAAATAATCTTAAACTTCTGTACCATCTTTGTGTATTTGATTGATTATCTAAAATATCTTTTTTCTCTTCCAAGTTCTACTCAGTGAATGTAGATTACAGCAAACTGAAGAAAGAAGGTCCAGACTTCTAAATGAAATGTTTCACTATAAAGCTGCTTAGAATGAAGGTCTTCCAGAAGCCATCCGCACAATTTTCCACTTAACCAGGAAATATTTCCCCTCTAAATGCACAAAATCATGTTGGTGTATTGTGATGGGGTTTACACTGATAAAATAAATAGTTTGAAACTTGATGTGTGTCACTATTTAATGCCGAAACTCTACTCTGAATTTTATAACTTAGGGTATAGGAAATAAACTGTTAGAATTTAAGGAGTTTCTTGAATTTCTGTGTATTCGTGTAATTTGAAAATAAGACTTTAAGCTGCTCTAATAAAACACTTTTATTTTGTGTGTAGGCCATTGGTAACACTAGGGCATATTTAAGAACGAACTAGAAATCAAACGTAGATTGGCAGGATTATTCAAGCCTCTTTGGCATGGGCAAAATGAAAACCTCTAGATTTCTGTTACTGGCTGATGTCGAAGTATGTGCAGTTGTTAATGCTGGTTTTTACCATGGCATTCTCTTTGCTGAAGAATTTTAAGGTTGTTAGTCGCTGTGGTCTGGCTGGGGATTGTTGGATCTGAGTCCATCACTACTAACCATGAAACTAGTGGCCAAGAAGAGCTCTTGAGAACTTCTACTGAGTCTTGGCAGGTTTTCAAAGGCTAGAAAGTATGTTAGTAGCAATTTTGAGTGAGAGTTAACTTTTTAAGAATGGGCTGTGGAATTGGAATTTGGTAAGAGAAAATGTTTGGGTGTATATTGATGTTACCTGCTACATAGCTCTGACCATTTAGCTGGATCTCAAATGATGAAATGAGCAGAACATTTCAATGGTTCAGTGGTGGCTAATCAAGAATTAATCATGTCATATATCAACTTGCCACATAGGTATATGTAAATCATGACATTATAGAAACTTGAGGAATTTAGTGAGACAATTTTGGATTTTAATATATAGGTATAATAAATCTTCGTGTTTACAAAGTAATAGCACATTTTACATGTCAGGAACTGAATTAAATGTTAAATTATGTGGATTATATCAAATACTTAAATTTTTTTCAAAAACAGTAAGGAAACCAAGACTTGGATCAAATTATTCAAGTTCATTCTGTTAGTCAAATGTGGATATAGTCGTCCCTTGGTATCTGGGGGATTTGTTCCAGGACACCCACCGCCCCCCACCCCCGCAGACACCAAAATCCACAGATGCTCAAGTTCCTTATATAAAATGGCATAGTGCAGTCAGCCTTCTGTATCCATGAATGCAGAACCCATGGATGTGGAGGGCCAACTGTATTTGAACCCAGGTAGTCTTGAAATGAATGTAGAGTGCATTTCAGTTACTTGACTGTCCATACTTTTAAGCTCCTGTGTCTCTTGCGTAATTTCAATCTCCAGAGCAGAGTTTCTCAGCCTTGCCACTGTTGACTTTCTGAGTCAGACCATTTGTTGTAGTGGCCTGTCCTGTGCATTTTTATTTTAGCATAGTTAGCAGCATCCTTGTCCTCTGCCATTACATGCCAGTGGCACTCCTCCCCTCTCCAGGTTGTGAAAACCAAAAATGCATGCAGACATTGCCAGATGTTTCCTAGTGGGCAAAATTGTCTCATTCCCACCCATGTTGGGAATCACTCTGGATGCTTTGGCACAAATCACCTCAAAGTTTTAAAATGTGTAAAAAACTACAGGGCCATAGTTATAAATAGCTAAGTAATTGAAAGACAAACATTTTATTAAGTAGTTCCGAATAAATGCGTTAAGAAATTAGTAATAGCATTTTCTACTATTGAAGACAATTGTATGGATCTTTTAAGATTCTTAAACTTTAAGTAAACTCTGTGTTCAGTATTCCTGGACTTTCCCACATAAAACTGAATGTAAAATTTGGCATGAGATATAGTATGTCTTGAAAAAACTATTACATCCAATTACTGCTATTCAGGAAGCTGCAATGGCAATGGAAGTTGACTGTCACTTAGGACTGCATCAGGTATCAATGCTGCCAGGAAAGATAACGTGCTCTTTTTTTTTTTTCCTTAAATGAATTTGTTTAAAATTATGCTTTTACTGTGCTGCTTATTTAAATATACAGCAGACTGCTTTGTCAGTTCCTCAGCTTAATGAGGTCGCTAGGCAGAGCTACATTTAAATACAGATGTTGCCTTGGGTAGCATTTATGTATATTCGAAAAATTACAGTTTTGAGAATTGACAAATGCTTCCCAGTAGGTACTTGAAACAAGAGCCAAGCAAAAATTATGCTGAATTTTGCTTCTTTCAAGTTTATTAGCCCACCCTGATCAGGTTTTACCCTTACCACTCAAATAAAAATGCTTCTGTTTAGGACATCAATGACCTCTATGTTTCTAAATTCAGAAGGTAATTATCATTGCTCACTTTGACCTAATAGTAGCAGTTGACCCAACTCCTTGAAATATTTTCTTCCTTCACTCTCTAGAACAACATGCTGTCTTTGTTTTCTTTTTACATCGTTGGCTTTTCTACTCAGTCTCTTGGTGATACACCTTCTCTTAATGTTGGAGTGCCCCAAAGGAAAAACACTTTGGACCTTTTCACTATTTGAACTCTCTTTATCCAGTCTCATGTCTTCAAATACCATGCTTTGGCTGTCCAAAGTAATTGTTCAGATTAACATGTCCAATTTGAACTTGGGAACTTCTCAGTTCCCACATCCACAATCTTCATTCCTGCTGTTTTCAATTATGTCAGTTTATAGGAACACCATCCTTCCAGTAGTTCAGGCCGAAATCCTCGGAGTCTTCATTAACTCTTTAACACCCCATATCCATATATTGATTACGTTTGCTCTACCTTAAGAATAATGCCCAGAATCTCACTATTTTCAACACACAATTCCCCTACTGTCACCTTGGTCCTAAGCCATTGTCATCTAACCTGGAATATTAAAATAACCTCTCAGCTGGTCTCCCTGTCTACAGTCTGTTCTCAGCACAAAAGTCAAAGTGATCTTTAATACAAAACTCAAAGTGATCTTTATTCCTTTGTTCAAAACCCCCAACATTTCCCTATTTTACTCAATAAAAGCTAGATACTTTAAAAAAAGAAAACGTTCTGACTTTTTACTATTTTCCGTTTTGCTCCCACACCAGCAAGTGGATATCCTATATCCTCTACATGCCTCAAGGCTTTGCATTTGCCCTTTCCTGGCTTGGGATTCTCTTCCCCAAATATTGTCATGGCTTGCTCTCTCACTTTTTTCTTGTCTTTGCTCCAGTGCCACCTTTTTAATGAGGCCTTCCCTGTCCAAAATTTCACACCTACTGCATTCTCATCACTTTTTATCTCCTTTCCCTTCTTTGTTTTCATCTCAGTACTTACTACAATCTAATGTTACATAATTATCTTATTTTGTTTTATATATCTCCCTCCACTAAAATGTAAGCTCTACGATGACAATTTTTGCCGTCTTGTTTGTTTGTTTTGTTTGATGTATCCTCAACACCTAGAATGGTACCAGGCACATAGTTGGTGTTCAAGAGATATTTATAAAAGACCAGTTCATCGAGTGTCTAGAGTGACTAATCATAAGTGGCTACAAGAGACTTGATGGAGGCAGAGAATCAGAATTGGAGATTATGGCGCGCCTTTAGCAAAAGGTCTCTGAGCTTTACTTCACCACCCCCCACCAGTGGATAATTTTTTAATAGGTCTTTTAAATTTCCAACTAGAGCATTGTGTTTGTACTAAAACATCTCTTATCCGGGTATTTGAAGCCTATTATTTCACAACATTTCAGTCAGGATGAATCTGAATGAAGGAAAAATTAGGTACAAGCACAAATAAAACCAGACATGTCCTCCTTTTATTAACAACAACAGCAAAAAGTTTCCTAGAATCCACATACCATAGTCACCATTGCCAAAAAATATCCATTTTCTTTTTTTGCATTTTTTCTTTTCTTTCCAGCTGTAAAAGCAATGCATGCTCAGCATAATTAAAATAATTCACAGGAAACATTTTTATATATCCAAGGCTTACTTCTAGTGGTGTAAGAGGATATGTTAGAATGCTACTCTGTAACCCTTTATTCAAAAATGCTTAAATATGGCATGCAGGAACCTTGTTATCTTAACAAATAGCTGTTGTTGCATAGCAAAACAGAACCTCTAAATTTGAAATTTAAATTTCAAGTCCAGTAAAAGTATACATAGAAATTATATATACATTTATTACTCTTTGGTATTTCCCACTGTAGCAGTTTGTTCCTTTCCTCTAAGGTGGTTGGTAGAATTCATCTTTGGAGGAAATCTCCACCTTTCTTGGTTAGGTAGAAGGTAAAGAAAAAAGTCAAGAGAAAGGGTTATAAGAAGGCATCTCATATCAGGATGAAACTAACAATAATGGATAACATTATTGAGCCAGGCACGATATGTATTACTTCATTTACTACTAATTACAACATTGTAAGGCAGACTTATTACTCTACCACCCCCACCCCGCCACTTTTTTAGACAAATGAGGAAACCAAGGCATAAAAATATGCCCAAGGTCAAACTTAACTAGGAAGTGGTGGAGCCAGGCTTTGAATCCAGACAATTTTACTTCAAGTTCATTCCCTGAACCCTCTAGACCTGTCTCATAAGGTTGTCTTTAGAATTAAATAAGATAATATATGTTAGAGGCTTAATGTATCTCCTGCCAGAATAAGTATTACTTAAATATTAGCTATTATATTCATAAAGCCTGGAATTCATTTCTTTCTCTCTTTCCATCAGAAACTTTAATGGGAAACTTCTAAAAGCCATATTATATAAAACTTAAAGGAAAGAAAAGGACTGTTTAGTAAAAGCTTATCCAACTACCAACAATCTGATCAAATAACTCTTTATTGCAAATATCATTGATTTCAACATGTAGACAAGGTGACCCCCTTTTATACCAGAGCTGTAAGTCTAAGAAGTGTGATTGATGTTTCTCCCTAGGTTTGCTCAAGCAATGCCTGCCCACATAGCATGCCATAATAATGTTCCACCCTCTCTGATTTGCATTATGACTCAGTGAATTTAAATCTTGATATGTAGGTCATCTCTCCTCAGTTGAAAATGATGCTGAGTTAATCCATGCCTGATATTGAAAGAATTTTTTGATGCTATTTGAATGATAAATAGCATCTGGAAAAATTTATCTCAGGTCTCTTTCCCAGCTATTGTTTTTTAATCTTAAAAGGCAACAGCTTGTATGCTCCATAATAAGCTTTTCTGTTTGTTTCTAAGCAAATCTTTTCTAAGAAAAGAGTTAATAGTTTACAAGATTTTCAGACTCCATATTAATCCATCCTAAATGAAGATACTTTGCAAACTTAATTTGTTTAGACTGGTCAAAGAGTAATTTACCCTTCCTTGTTATATAGTATATTTCAACATCTTAAATTACAAAGCAACTTTGTTAGAAGAATCCTGTTAAATTGCTAAATTGTTAAATTAAATCTTATAATTTTTACAAGGGGCTTGCCTCATATTCCCTCATGATTACTTCTAGCTGTGGTGTGCAGGTAAATGTTTAACAACCGGCTCTCCAGGAGGAAAAGTCCTGATTTTAAGCATTTGCCAGTTTCTGTGATTGGCAGTTTAATGCCTTCCCCTAGAGTAGTCTACCTCCTAATCCCTGGAACCTGAGAAGATATTCAGTTATACATTCAAAGGAGAAAGAAGGTTGCACATGAAATTAATGTTGCTAATCAACTGACCTTAAAATAGGGACATTATCCTGGATTATTCAGGGTCCAGTGTAATCAGAAGAATCCTTAAAAGTGAAAGAGGGAGGATGAAGAGGAAAGTCAAAGGGAGGTATGACTGTAAAAGAATGGCCAAAGAAATGCAATGCTGCTGGCTTTAAAGATGGAGAAAGGAAGCCATGAGCCAAGGAATGTGGGAAGCCTCTAGAAGCTGGAAAATCTATAGATGTGGATTCTCTTAGAGCTTCCAGAAAGGAATTCAGCCCAATGAGACCTGTGACAGACTTCTATATAACTGTAAGATAGAAATTTGTGTTGTTTTAAGCCACTAAATTCACGGTGATTTGTTATAGCAGCAGTGGGAAAACTAATACATCCACTGCGGCAGAGTTTAAGGTACCATCTTGTTTTTATTGATCAAAGGTTGGAAAAAGATGAAAAGAATTAGCTCTTGAGAGCTGATGTGAACTGACTCCAGTACATCACTGAGTAGACTCAAATAAGAAAAGTTTTGTTCATTTTCTCCTTATATTTCATAGTAGAATAATAAATGCAACGAAAAATGGCTAATTGAAAACCTTATACTATCATTAAGCTATTCCCTAGTATTTACTTCTCTTGTGTGTTTTTGTTGTTGTTGTTGTTGTTTTTTCCTCTTAGGACCTAAGGCAGCTGGAAGGTAGGAAGTGGGAAGCAACTAGGGAGGGGAAAGAAAATGCGACGAGGTCATCATGTTGAACAACTCCTGAGGGGGACTACAGTACAAATGATGTCCCATTTAGTTGAACAACATTAAGTCTTCAACATAGTTTTAGATTTTTACACAAATATGAAAACTGCTGCTCTTTTATATAGTGTTTCTTTTAAATTGTTCACTAGAAACTAAGTCAAAAATCAGGATCATGTAGAAAAAAGAGAATGGGGTTTGAATCATGTAGAACGTGGTCTTAGTCACTGTCCAACCAAAAGAACCAAAAAGAAATTCAAGAGATCAAAAACACCATAACAGAAATGAAGAATGCCTTTGATGGGCTCTATGTAGACTGGACGGAGCTGAGGAAAAAAATCTCTGAGCTAGAGGATATGTCAGTAGAATCATTGGAAACTGGAAAGCAAAAAGAATGAAGACTGAAAAAAACAACAGAATATCCAAGGACTGTGGGACAACTACACGCATACATGTGATGGAAATAGAAGGAGAGGATAGAAAGGAGCAGAAGAAATACTTGAATAGTAATGACTGAGAATTTGCCAAAATTCATGTCATAAACTAGCTCACAGATTCACAAAGCTTGAGGACACTGAGCAGATAAATGCCAAGAAACTACCCCTAGGCATATCGTTTTCAAACTACAGAAAGTTAAAGATAAAAAAATCCTTAAGCCAGAGAAAAAACAATTACTTATAGAGGAACAGAGGTAAGAATTACATTTGTCTTCCCCTTGGAAACCACGCAAGCAAGAAGAGAGTGGAGTGAAATATTTTAAATGTTTTGAGAAAAAAAAATGTACCACCCTAGAATTCTGTGCCCTGCAAAATTATCATTCAAAAGCAAAGGAGAAATAATGACTTTCTCAAACAAAAATTGATGGAATTTGTTGCCAGTAGATCTGCCTTGCAAGAAATGTTAAAAAGAAGTTCTTTAGGATAAGGGAAATAATGTAGGTCAGAAACTCAGATTTGCTTAAAGGAAAGGGAGAATGTGGAAGAAGGAATAAGTGAAGGTAAAATAAAAATTTTAATTTTTCTTCATAATTTATCTAATAGATAACAGTTTGTTCAAAATAATAATAATAACAATCTAATGTATTTCATTATATGCTATGGATTCAGTGCAGTCGCAATCAAAATCTTGGTTATTTTGTGGATATCAACAAACTGATTCTAAAGTTTTCATGGAGACGCAAAAGAGTCAGAATAGTCAATGCAATATTGAAGGAGAAGAACAAGGTTGGAAAACTGACAGTACCCAGCTTCAAGGCTTACTATTGATAGAAAACCACAGTAATCAAGTGTGTTACTGGAAAAGAATAGACAAATAGATTAATGAAATAGAATAGAGAATCCATAAAAAATGGTACGGCCACTTTGGGAAACAGCTTGATGGGTTTCTTATATAACTAAACATACTGTCACTATAGGAGCCAGTAACTTCTCTCCTTAATATTTACCCAGAAGAATTGTAAATTTGTGCCCACAGAAAAGCTGTACATGGATATTTATAGCAGCTGTATTAACAATTGTCAAAACTTGGAAGAAACCAAGATGCCTTTCAGTAAGTGAATGGATAAATAAAGTGTGGTACATCCAACAATTGAATATTATTCAGCACTAAAAAGATATGAGCTATCAAGACATGAAAAGACATGGAGGAATCTTAAATACCTATTACTAAGTGAAAGAAGCTAATCTAAAATACTCCATACTGTATGAGTCCAACTATATGACACTCTGGAAAAGGCAAAACTATGGAGACAGTAAGAAGTTCAGTAGTTGCCAGGGATTAGGGTAGGGGGTGGGGAAGGGATAAGTAAGTGGAATACAGAGGATTTTTAAGGCACTGAAAATACTCTGCTTGGTACCATAATGATGGATACATGTCATTATACATTTGTTAACACCCACAGAATGAATACCAAGCATGAACCATAATGTAAACTATGGACTTTGGATGATTGTGATGTGTCAGTTCAGGTTCATCAACTGTAACAAATGTACCATTTTGGTGGGGGATGTTGATAACGGGGGTGTGGGTTTATGCATGTTTGGGGGCAGGGGCTCTATGGGAAGTCTCTGCATCTTCCCCTCAGTTTTTCTTTGAACCTAAATCTGCTCTTAAAAAAAATAAAATCTTAATTAAAATGAAGAGAAGAAAAGAAAGGAAGGTTAAAAAATTCCAGACTGTGACTTTCAGCCAATCTGCAATTCTTTTCCCCTTTGCACCTCTCATAACACATGACCATGGACTTTATATTTATGACGGCTACAAAACTTGATGAGTAAATCTACTTCCCCATTCCACACATCTTGAGTGCTGCACTGAGGTTTTCTTTGTATCCATGAGAACAGAGTCTGTGTCTGTTTTGCTTATCATTGTATCTCCAGGGCCTGACAGTGTCTGCACTTAATAGACCTGCAAGTATTCGTTGATTGAATATATAGAACATAATGTGATTGCAGAGGCTTTTGATTTACAGACATTTTCTGAGTGATAGTGTAACTTAATTTGTAGATGATAGCTGAATTTTGAATGAATGTTTAGAAGTGAAAACTCAAGTGTTTATACGTTTTTAAAATGAAAATAAAATGCAGTAAAATGTTTTTTATAAACACCCAAGCTTTCATATATGAAACAGCAATAAAATAGCTATTGAAAAACCCTAATTACTGACAGTTTACCATGTAGACACCTTATATGATGTTTCTAGATGGAAGCTACTAATCTGAATTACTCTAGAAAAATAATGTGTAGAGGCATTTTTAGTTTATCATTATAATATGGTGATACTCCCCCTCTATTTTACTAGAATCCCACAGTGCCTAACAATCATGAATAAATTTATAGACTTGTTTTTCATATGGAAGCAAAATGACTATGAGCATGAAATGCCCATTTCTTTTAGTTTCCTTACTGCAGGCAGATGAAACAAAGGACCTAATGGATAGTGAGAATAAATTACTCCATGGAGAAATAAGCACTAGATGCCTATTATTAATTTTTAGGTGCATAAACAAGGAAACAAAATAGATCATATTGCTGGTCAATATTGGTACAAAATATAATTTTAATTCTAGTTTTGAACTTGATTTTCAAATAAGTATAATTTTTGAGTTCAACTAAATGTTGCCAGGAGAAGAAAATGAGTTTGGTATTTTCTGGCATATCAATTTGTAAACATGATCACAGATCACAAACAATTGCAAGAAATACAGTGCTATTTATATTTTAGATTGCAGTGAGAATTAGTTCGCTGGAAAGAAAACAGACATTTTAGCTAATATATATTGCTTCTTAAAAGCACAAACCTAATATAATGCTGTGTTAGGAAAGAAATGCTTAGAAAGCAAAGAACATGGAGAAACATTGAATAATCAGATTGCTAGGGATAAAAAGTAAAGCTTAAGGAATTAGGAGGATTAATTTTGCTCTTGCTTTCTGTAATGGATAGGGAGGGGAGAGAAGGGAGCTCTTGCTTAAATGTGCAAGGCTGTTTACATGGGTTATCTCACTTTTTATCCTCACATCAGTCCAATTGGGCTGACATTATTATACTCATTTCCATATAGAAAAAAATAAAGTTCAGGGAGGCTGGTTGAATAAGTGATTCAAAGTCACACTACCACCTTATAAGAGCAGGCATTCGAATCTAGATCTACGTAGCTCTAAAGTCCATTCTCTTTGCATCATGCCTCTTCTGTGGCAAGACTTCTCTTTATTTTCAGCTGTGCTTATCAGGGTGTGCCAATAATTTTGAGTCTTGATGCCACTGACAAAATGATCTGGCATTACAAGTCCACAACCTGGTGGGAATGGCTTAAATTTGCCTTAACTGTAGCTTGCTCTTTTCATTGCCTTTGGGTATTTTTATTCCGATGTTAACAGATGAAGAAACTGGAGTAGTGAAGTTAAGTAAGTTATGGTTACACAGAACACAAATTGCTGAAGTGGGATTTGAAACCAGGAATGGTAACTCCAGAGCACACACACTTAACCATTGTGTTAAAATGCCAGGGCTCATGGAGGAGGAGATATAATCCTTTCTCCCTACCACAGATTTCATTATCTCCTGGAGATTTATGCTGCTTGTGGGAAGGCGGCTGAGGATAAGGGGGTGAAGTGGGGAGGGGAGTGGAGAGAGAAGAGAACTCAAATGCAGTTCTTTAATTACTCACTCTGGTTGTTGCTTCATGGCTCATACCTGCTTTTGATACATGTTGTGGGAGGCAGGAAAACAAAAGGCATATTTGGATGGTGATAAACAGGGATATAAGCTGTAAAGTTTATAGCATGAGGTACGCAAGCTGGCGGTCAGAGATAGGATCGAAATGTGTGTTGAAGACAGATCAAGAAAGGAAAAAAAGGTAAAGTTTGATTTTATATGGTAGTTGAAGAGGAGCATTTATGATGGAAACAATCAGAGGTTTGCTTTTGGGAGATTAATCTGGCATAGCTGTACATGGAGAATTTGAGAGAGGAGACACTGGCATCAGAAAGCCCAACTGAAAAGCTATTTAAAAAATAATTTACACTACATGTATTTATTAGGGAAATATTACTTGTTAAAACAGAAAAATCCCCCTGTCTTAGTCATCTCAGGCTGCCATAACAAAATACCGTAGACTGGGTGGCTTAAACAACAGAAATTTATTTTCTCACAGTTCTGGAGGCTGGAAGTCTGCAATTAAGGTGCCTGCATGGGTTGGTTTCTGGTGTGAACACTTCCTAGTGTGTTGCCTTCTCTCTATGTTATCACATGGCTGAGGGAGAGACTGCAAACTCTCTGGTGTCTCTTTATGAGGCCACTGATGCCATCATGAGCCCCGCCCCCATGACCTCATCTAACCCTAATTACCTCCCAAAGGCCCTATCTCAAATACTATCACACTGGAGTTCAGAGCTTCAACATATACATTTTGGGGGAACATAAACATTCACTCCGTAATACCCCAAATGTTCATGGCTTAACACAATAGAATTTAGTGAAATCCAACATGTGTTCCTTGGCAGGAAGTTTTCAATATGGGTCATGTTCAAAGTTGCGATTAATCCCTGCATGATACATAGTAGTTTCTACATCAGGGAGTGATGTGTAGTTATTTCTAAGCTAGCTCTGAATATAGCTCCTCTTGATCTAGAGTCTTAAGAATTACAAGATGAACTCTCTGCATACTCAATATATAATACATAATCGTACAGGATATAGGATAACCCCAATAAACATGCCCATTCAGAAAGAAGATGAATGGGAACACATAGCAGTCTCTGGTCCATTAAAATTCTGAAATCTTTCCATGTTATAAGGGTCCCCTACCCTAGGGATAGGGAATGTCCCTTATTGGGTAATTCTACTTTCTGGAAGGTGCTGCTCAGTCCATTGTTCTCTGTGTCTCTCAGGTTTTCCCTTTTGAAGAGTATTCCTTTCCAATACTCCTCTTGGTCTCACCTAAAATGAACGTTGGAGAATATGCCCTCCCTACAGGCTGAGTAGCTTTTTTTCTACCCTGCTTTCTGTCTGAGGAAGGTTGGAGGCCAGGGGTTGTTCTAAAACTCAGAAAGTCTCAGATATTTCTAGTTTAGGCTCGTGATTTATTTGACAGAATAATGTTCTTGTAAACTTAATAGGCATTTAATCTGATTCCAGTTACTTTTATATGCCTATCACACACCTGTAGTTCTCTTCTAGACGTACTTAGATTTTCTGTATATCTTTTCCTTCTTATCATCTGCTTCTTCTCTGTTACTCTCACTCTCATCTTATTATGATCTCTTGGTGTTTCACCTTAATTGGAGTACCTTGGACTTATCAGACTTTGGTGGCAGAAGCCACCAAAGTCTGATAATTTTTTGCCTTGGGTCATTTTGACCAACTGAAAGCATATACTGGGTGTCAAGTCAATTTATTCACAAACCTTAGCTCTCATCTTTGCCAGAGGCTCAGTTTTAATCAGTTTTAATTCTCTGCTTTATCTTTTACTATTTAGGTTTGAGGAGAGTCACCTCTGTCAACCCTATAAATCACCGAATTTGTACATTCTTTCTAAATCGTATATTTCTGCTTATTACCAACCAATTCTTTTCATGAGCTTCTTATTTTCTCGTGATACCTCATTGAATGTAGGCAACACCAACTAGAACATGTTGCTAAACTTCTTTCTAACCTTTTCCTTTAGGATCACAAGTTCATCAGCTATATAATCTTCCATCTAAGTCATTTCAGGTGGCAGGTCTGTCAGATGTTTTGCCATGGCATAGTATTGGACAACCATATTTTCGGCCTTTGAAAAGAGTTTCCTCATCACCTGTTGCCTGAACCCAGTGCCACATTTGTTAGGTTTTATTGTTATGGCAGCATCTCACTGGTAGGTACTAATTTCTGCATTTTTAAGGATAGGCCAGATTATGATATATAAACAAAAACTCCCAAATCTCAGTGGCTTACTAAACTGAATTTATTTTTCTTTCATGCCACATGCTTAGTGTGGGTTGGGTAACAGGTTCTGTTCATAATAATCACTAAGGAATCAAGGCTAGTGGAGGTTTCATGTAAACACTTTCTTCCAAAATCATAGGGTGACCAAGCCATTCTTATTTGTCTGGATCTTTCCCAGACTTAGCACTGAAAACCCTGCTTCCCATGAACCCAGTCAAACCAGAGCAGTTTGTCTGGTATTGTTGTGATCTTGAATCTCGAAGTCCTGTGTCCCAGGAAATCCCTCAGTTCTGGGAAAATTGGGGTGGTTGGTCACCCAACACAATCATCACAGTAGTGGGAAGGAAATGTTATGCTTAAGGCATCCACCTAATAATGACACCTGCAACTTCTCCTTCCTCATTGGTTAGCGTTAAGTCAGTCGGATGACATTGCCTAAAATCAAGGTGGGCAAAGAAGAGCAACTGACCATGTGTCTGTAAGGCAGAGTCAGAAATATTTAGTGAACAGCACAAAGAACTACCACACTAGTTCTGTGCCCAGGAAGAAGACGAAATGGATTGATAAGCATCTGGTCAGATCATAGCATATAAAAGAGATTGTGGTGGTTTAAGATATTAAAACATATGAAAAGTTGTACAAATAAAATCAATTTAGAAATGATAAAAGCAGATGTTTAGAAGGAAACCCAGAAAATAAATCAGATCCAAAAGATACCAGATCTGCTGCTGAACTATAAATTTAGCAACAAGTACCTTCTTGGTTCAAGTTAGTATATATACATATGCATGTGGTGGTGGAAATAATACATGTATAATTTTAAGGTCAGTTACTCTCTGAGAGTGAAATTTTGGAGAATATACAGGCAATGAATGCAAATCAGCCACCTGTAAAAATTGCTCTTTCTGAGCTCTGCAAATGTGAGAATGAACTAAAGATTTCCAAGGCTATCAGTTACTAGAGTATAAGTTCAGAATAGTATTCAATCATTCATTCATCTATCAATTTATTCAATATTTACTGAGGGACAAAAACTTTGATAGAGACTAAGGATATAGACATAAGATGCCCCTCTTCTTATTGGAAGAGACAGATGAACAGGTAAATATGTCAGTTATAGATTGTGATAAGTACAATGAGGGGAATAAACAAGATGACAAGATAGAGAACCAAAAGAGAGGGCAAAGAAGAGGTAGGAAGAATTTTGAATTAGATCATAATGGAGTTTCTCTGTGAGGAAGTCATATAGCTGAAACCTAAAGGGTAGGAATGAGCTGCTAAGGGAAGAGCTGGAATAGCTTTACAGCCGCAAGTGTTAGCAGGTGCAAAGACACTGAGGCTTCAAAGAGGAACCAAGTAAAGCCCACATGGCCAGAATGTAGCCATGGGAAAATTGGTACAAAAAGAGGTGGAAGAGGAGGCAAGGGCCAGGCAAGGGTAAGGCGTTTGGACTTTATTCTGATAATAGAAAGATTTTTATTCAGTAAGTGATATGATCTGCTTTTTATTTTACAAAGAATAACCTGATTACCATTTGGAGGATGGATGGAAGAGAGCAAGAGCAAAGGCAAGGAGACTAGTTAGAAGACACTTTTAACAATCTTGGTGAGACATAGTGGACTTTTGATTAGGGTGGTGGCAATGGGGGTGGAGAGAAGAGGATGGATTTTAGATATAATGTGGAACTAGCAGCTGTGGGACTTGATGATGGATGTAAGGGGGGAAAGAAAGAGAAGGATCAAGGATGACTCTTTAGTTTTTGGCTTGAGCAACCTAATGTGTGGATGTACCCTTTAGTGACCTATGGAAAACTTGGAAAGAAACAGTATCTGAGGAAAAATCAAGAATTCTGCTTGGACAGATAGTTTGATTTACTTGTTTGACATCCAAGTGGGTGTATCAAGTAAGCACTTGGGTATGTGTTTCTGGAGACCTGGAGAGATATACATTTATGAGACATCAACATATTGATGGTATTATAAGGTCAAGTAGTGGTTAAGAAAAAATAGGGACAAAAAGTGGAAACAACCCAACTTCCGTCAACTGATGAATGAATAAATAAAATGTGGTATATGCATACAAAGGAATATCATTCAGCAATAAAAATAAATGAAGTGCTGAAACATGCTACAACATGTTGCACCTTGAAAACATTATCCTGAGTGAAAGAATCCAGTGACCACACATTGTATGATTCCATTTATATGAAAGGTTCAAATAGGCAAACTATGTAATCAGAAAGTAGATTAATGTTTTCCTAGTACTGGAGGACACAGTGGGAGGAATGAAGAGTGACTGCAAAGAGGTCTGAGGTTTCTTTTCAGGGTAATAAAAATGTCCTAAAATTAAAAAAAAAAGAAAAAATAGGGAGAATGTGCAGATACAGAAGAGAAGAAGTCCTGTGCCAATCTGGAAGTACTCCAGCATTTAGAGGTTCTGTGGAGACAGAGGAACAGGAAAGGAGATTGAGAAGGTGGAGCTCAGTGAGACATAGTGTAGTATAATGGACGCCGATGGAGGAGACTGTTTTAAGAAGGAGTAGTGGTGGTGGTGAATTGTGCTATTGCTGCTGAAATGTTCAATAAGAAAAAAACAAAATAACCGTCAAATTTGGCAACATGCAGACTGCAAGAGCAACCTCTGTGGAATAGGTTGAGGAATGAGTGTAAAATGAGGAAATGGAGACAGTGAGTGTAGATAAAATCTCCAGGCATAAACTAATCATATCAAATATAAACAGCTGTAATATAATTAAATTGTAACTTCATATACTCCAGTAAATAAAAAATTTACCAGTTCATAATTATATTACTTATCTCTAGGTGGAAATTAATTAACAGAAGGTGATAGTGAGTGTAGAATCTAGAAAAGGGAGGCCAAAGTCCAGGAATCTACCGGTTAGTCCAACAGGCTCAGAGAGAGAGTGATGATGAACCTGGAGAGAATTGCTTTCATCACTATAGAGATGGCTTTGGTGAAGAGCAAGGACAATTCTTCATATCTCACTATTGTCTGATCAAAAATTTCCCCAAGACTATTTATCTCTCTTCACTTTGATTTCTTGCCTCCCAAACAACCTTCTCACTAATAGTTCTGTGTTCCAAAGTAACTGATACCAGAGAGAAGGGAAAAAGAAACAGAGAGGAGTTTTGATGGAAGGCTGAATGGATGGAAGGATTCATTTTGGAGATGAGAGTTTTCTGTTTTTGTCTTTTCCTAAGAAGCAAGTAAAGACGATAGGATGCAATCAGACACAGCAAAATATGTAGTAACGGACCAAGTGTGGAGCTGCGGCTGCCATAACAGGGTACCACAGACTGGATGGCTTAGACAACAGAAATATATTTTATCACACTTCTGGAGGTTGGAAATCCAAGATCAAGGTGCCAACAAATTCAGTTTCTGGTGATACCTCTTTTCCTGGCTTGCAGACTGCCTTTTCCCTGTGTCTTCACATGACCTTTCTTGTGTGTGTGTGTGTGTGTGTGTGTGTGTGTGTGTGTGTGTGTGCATGCACGCACAGAGAGAGATTTCTGATGTCTTTTCCCCTTCTTATAAGAACACCAGTCCTATCAGATTAGGGTTCCACCCTTATGACCTCATTTAACCTTCATTACCTAAAGGCCCTGTCTTCAAATACAGTCACTTTGGGAGTTTGGGCTTCAACATATGAATTTGAAGGGAAGACTATTCAGTTCATAACAGATGGTTTTGCTCTTCTCAGAAAAGGAGGATGCATTTCCTACTGACTTTATGTAATAAAAATGGAAAGATTGTGTACCCACACTACAGTTTGATTCCATTCTAAAGCAAGACATAGCAGCCTGGGATTGGGAATTCGTATAAATGCCAGAGGTTAAACAGGATTGGGAATTGGATTAGTAGACATAAACAAGAATGTCTGAGAGAGTGGGGGTAGATGTGGGGAGGAGAAAATATTGTTAATGATGGCAACCTCAAAATGGCAGGCCATTGGATTTAAACTAATGCTTTCCTAACTTTTTTCATGTCATGGCAGGAAAATGACATAGAAATGACAATTTTTGTGGCATTTGGAGGCATCTTTATAGGTCTTGGTGGAAAAAATTTTGTACTATCAGTTTTACCTTTTAGTAACATATACTTAATGAGAATAATGAAGAGCAAATACTACAGAAGATATTACTGTTGAATTTGTCTGCAATTTTAAATAAAATCCTTTAAAATGTTTTAATGGAAAACTTCAGTTTATTTTCTGAGCATATTTTATATTGTTTCCTGAGCATATCACTTTTTTTTTTTTTAACCAGTTACGGCAGTTTATCATAAAGTTAAACACACACTTAGCATATGACCAGTAATTTTGTTCCTAGGTGTCATGCAAAAGATATGAAAAGTTATGCCCACATAAAAACCTATGTGCAATGTTTATGACAACTTTATAATCACCAAAGATGGAAGCAATCCAAATGTCCATCAATTAGTGAATAGATAAACCAATTGTGGAACATCTATACAATGAAACACCACTCAGCAATAAAAAGGAACGAACTGTTGCTATATGGAACAACATAGATAAATCTCACTATTTCGCAAAGTGAAAGAAGCCGGACTCAAAAGTCTACAGAGCATATCATTTTTAATATCAGGATTTTCCCCCTAGAATAGCCATGAGCAATTACTGATCAAGACTTTTAAGTGATCATCCATTTAAATTCCTGATAGTCATTATTGATGGAACAAATAAGTATATAATAAAAAATTAAAACAAAATTTTAGGACAAAATTTTATAGGAATTGAAATCAGTTCCAAAAATGATTTTTAAAAAGCTTTTTTCTTTTTTTTTTTTCATTGACAAATGTAATGTTGGACGTTTTCTAAGATAGTGGAAAGAGATTTCAAATCCAATTAAGCTTTTCCAGACCAAGCATTTAAATGCATATGCATTGTTAGAAGAATCATCATGTAGCTAGCTTGGTGGCTGCTGAAAGGACAAATTAACCATGACTTATTTATGATGACAGATTTTGGGATGTAGTCTCCAGCTGTGCCTGCCCTGTGTTCTGCCTGACTTCCTCACCCCAACATTCTGGAGCATGGACTGTATTACTTGGTTGCCTGGAACACAAACTCCTTCAACAGCTTCCTGGTTCACTTGTGGGGAATGGGCAGTGACTGAGTGCTGAAGCAGATTTTGAGGATGTCCAAGTGATAGAACAAACACATCCTTGTCCACGCTCATCACTGTATGACAAAACGGGAGGCACAAAGGGTTACTCATCATTTTTTGTGGGCAGCACTTGGGTTGCTCCCTGAGGAGCCCCAGAGGAGGCTGCTATCTGCCAGAGGTTACCAAGTGGGGCTGTAGTCGATCCAGGCCCCACCGTGCCTCCCCAAGGTTAAAGAGAGCATCATTTCAGGGAGCTCTGTTTAAGTTTTGTAAAGAGGCAACTCAAATCAGAAGAGGGATGATGGTCTCAAGGAACTAGGAGAAGTTGTAATAAGGAAAAAGAGCAGGATCTTTTGTGCAGAGCTTAAATTCTGAAAACCCTATCCATTTTCTTTTTTTCCCCATTTTGTCTATCATATAAAAACACAACATGCCATATTTATTTAGAGCAGTGGATTATCCAACTCTATCCTTTTTGAATACTAGCACCAAGAAATATTTTATAGGAAAACATAATTCTGTTCGAACAAGGAATAAAACCAAATTTGCTTATTTTTCTTAACAATCTATTATAGATAAGTCATCTGTGAATTTGTGTCAATCTTCTTGAATATACTGCAGTACTCTTCTAGTATTTTTAAACAGCTTTATTGAGATATGATTCACATACCATATAATTCACCCCTGTAAAGTGTACAATTTCATGATTTTTCATATGCTCACAGATATGTGCAACTATCACCACATTCAATTTTAGAACATTTTCTTCACCTCAAAAAGAAACTCTGTAACCTTTAGCTATTACCATCCTACTCCCACATAACTTTCCTAGCCCTAAGCAACCACTGATCTACCTTCTGCCTCTATAGATTGCCTATTCTGGTCTTTTGTATGAATGGAATCATTTGATATGGAGACTTTTGTGACTGACTTCTTTCACTTAACATAACTTTTTTAAGATTCATCTAAACTGTACTATATATCAGTACTTCATTTCTTTTTATGGCCAAGTAATATTTCATTGTATGAATATACCATACTTTGTTTCTCCATTTGTCCACTGATTGATATTTGGGTTTTTTCCCCCATATTTTGGCTATTATGAATAATGCTGCTATAAATATTCTTATACAAGTTTTTGCATGGGCATATATTTTCATGTCTCTTGAGTGTATATCTAGAAGTGGAATTGCTGGGTCATGTGGTAACTCTATGTTTAATTGTTTGAGGAACTACCAGAATGTTTTCCAAGGTGGCTGCATCATTTTATAGTCTCATCAAAAGTGTATATGAGTGCTCTGATTTCTCTACATCCTCATCAGCTCCTGTTATTATCTGACCCATTAATTCTAGCCATTGTAGTGGGTGTGAAGTGGGACCTCATTGTGGTTTTGATTTGCTCCTCCCTGTTGACTAATGATATTTAGAGTCTTTTCATGTGCTTACTGGCTACTTGTAGGTCTTCCTTAGAGAAAGGCCCATTTAAAAAATTCTTTGCCCACTCTCCAGAAAGTGGGCATAGAGGGAACCTACCTCAACATAATAAAGGCCAATATGACAAACCCACAGGCAACATCATTCTCAGTGGTGAAAAACTGAAACCATTTCCTCTAAGATCAGGAGCAAGACAAGGTTGCCCACTCTCACTGCTATTATTCAACATAGTTTTGGAAGTTTTAGCCACAGCAATCAGAGAAGAAAAAGAAATAAAAGGAATCCAAATCAGAAAAGAAGAAGTAAAACTGTCACTGTTTGCAGATGACATGATCCTATACACAGAGAATCCTAAAGATGCTACCAGAAAACTACTAGAGCTATTCAATGCATTTGGTAAAGTAGCAGGATACAAAATTAATGCACAGAAATATCTTGCATTCCTATACACTAACGATGAAAAATCTGAAAGAGAGATTAAGGAAACAATCCCATTTATCATTTCAATAAAAGGAATAAAATACCTAGGAATAAACCTTCCTAAGGGGACAAATGACCTGTATGCAGAAAACTATAAGACACTGATGAAAGAAATTAAAGACTATACAAACAGATGGAGAGATATACCATGTTCTTGGATTGGAAGAATCAACATTGTGAAAATGGCTATACTACCCAAAGCAATCTACAGATTCAGTACAATCCCTATCAAGCTACCAATGACATTTTTCACAAAATTAGAACAAAAAATTTTACAATTTGTATGGAAACACAAAGACCCCGAATAGCCAAAGCAATCTTGAGAAAGAAAAATGGAGCTGGAGGAATTAGGCTCCCTGACTTCAGACTATATTACAAAGCTACAGTAATCAAGACAGTATGGTACTGGCACAAAAACAGAAATATAGATCAATGGAACAGGATAGAAAGCCCAGAGGTAAACCCACACACATATGGTCACCTTATCTTTGACAAAGGAGGCAAGCATATACAGTGGAGAAAAGACAGCCTCTTCAATAAGTGGAGTTGGGAAAACTGGACAGCTACATGTAAAAGAATGAAATTAGAACACTTTCTAACACCATACACAAAAACAAACTCAAAATGGATTAAAGAACTAAATGTAAGGCCAGACACTATAAAACTCTTGGAGGCAAACATAGGCAAAACACTCTATGACATAAATCACAGCAAGATCCTTTTTGACCCACCTCCTAGAGAAATGGAAATAAAAACAAACAAATGGGAGCTAATGAAGCTTAAAAGCTTTTGCACAGCAAAGGAAACCGTATACAAGATGAAAAGACAACCCTCAGAATGGGAGAAAACATTTGCAAAGGAAGCAATTGACAAAGGTTTAATCTCCAAAATATACAAGCAGCTCATGTAGCTCAATATCAAAAAAACAAACAACCCAATCCAAAAATGGAAAGAAGACCTAAACAGACATTTCTCCAAAGAAGATACACAGATTGCCAACAAACACATGAAAGGATGCTCAATGTCATTAATCATTAGAGAAATGCAAATCAAAACTACAATGAGGTATCACCTCACACCAGTCAGAATGGCCATCATCAAAAAATCTAGAAACAATAAATGCTGGAGAGGGTGTGGAGAAAAGGGAACACTCTTGCACTGTTGGTGGGAATGTAAATTGATACAGCCACTGTGGAGAACAGTACGGAGGTTCCTTAAAAAACTAAAAATAGAACTACCATATGACCCAGCACTCCCACTACTGGGCATAGACCCTGAGAAAACCATAATTCAAAAAGAGTCATGTACCACACTGTTCATTGCAGCACTATTTACAATAGCCAGGACATGGAAGCAACCTAAGTGTCCATGAACAGATGAATGGATACAGAAGATGTGGCACATATATACAATGGAATATTACTCAGCCATAAAAAGAAACGAAACTGAATTACTTGTAGTGAAGTGGATGGCCCTAAAATCTGTTATACAGAGAGAAATAAGTCAGAAAGAGAAAAACAAATACCATATGCTAACACATATATATGGAATCTAAAAAAAAAATTGGTTCTGAAGAACCTAGGGGAAAGACAGGAATAAAGACGCAGACGTAGAGAATGGACTTCAGGACACAGGGAGGGGGAAGGGTAAGCTGGGATGAAGTGAGAGAGTGGCATGGACATATATACACTATCATATGTAAAATAGATAGCTAGTGAGAAGCAGCCGCATAGCACAGGGAGATCAGCTCGGTGCTTTGTTACCACCTAGAGGGGTGGGATAGAGAGGGTGGGAGGGAGACGCAAGAGGGAGGGGATATGCGGATATTTGTTTACGTATAGCTGATTCACTTTGTTATAAAGCAGAAACTAACACACCATTGTAAAGCAATTATACTCCAATAAAGATGTTAAAAAAAAGAGAGACGTGTACCACAATGTTCATTGCAGCACTGTTTACAATAGCCAGGACATGGAAGCAACCTAAGTGTCCATCGACAGATAAATGGATAAAGAAGATGTGGCACATATATACAATGGAATATTACTTGGCCATAAAAAGAAATGAAATTGAGTTATTTGTAGAGTAGCATCGACATATATACACTACTAAATGTCCAATAGATAGCTAGTTGGAAGCTGCTGCATAGCACAGGGAGATCAGCTCAGTACTTTGTGACCACCTAGAGGGGTGGGATGGGGGGGTGGGATAGGGAGGGTCGGAGGGAGGCGCAAGAGGGAGGGGATATGGGGATATATGTTTACGTATAGCTGATTCACTTTGTTATACAGCAGAAACTAACACAACATTGTAAAGCAATTATACTCCAAAAAAGATGTTAAAAAAAATTCTTTGCCCATTTTAAAAATTGGGTTATTTGTCTTTTTTAAAATGAGTTGTAAGAATTCTTTATATAACCTAGATGTAAGTTCCTTATCAGGTATATGATTTACAAGTATTTTCTCTCATTGTGTGTGTTCTTACTTTTTTGACGGTGTCTTTTGAAGCACAGACGTTTTTAATTTTAATGAAGTCAAATTTATCTGTTTTTTCTTTTGTTGCTCATCATTTTAGTGTCATATCTAAGAATTCTTTGCCAAATCCTATGTTTTCTATGAGTTTTATAGTTTTAGCTTTTACATTTAGGTCTTTGATCCATTTTGAATTAAGTTTGGTATCTGTCGTTAGGTAAGGATGTTTTGATCACCTCCTATTTACCCAGTTGGTGAGGGAGGTATCACCTATCATAGATAGTATGAGATGGCTGAACACATGATATCCAACACTAGACAGATGAAATCAAGTAGATGTTTATTAATCAATCATACTTGCAGCCCCAGGGAGGGACACAGCATATCATACAGGGTCACATGGGGGTTGCGCTTTAGAATAGTAGGAATAAGTAGAGGCTGTGGAAGTCAGACTTCATAGTATCCAGAGGATGAGGTGATCCCTGGTTCCCACGGGAGGTCATTGGCTTGTTTGTGATTGGCTTGTTTGAATTTCAAGGTCTGGCAGAGAGATAAAACCCATTAGACTGAGGACTGAGTGGGTTGTAGCTGGTGCAGCTGATAGAGGAACTAGTCAGATGGGAAGCCTTTCCTGCTGGGTGGGGGGCATATCTCACAAGAGCAAGGAATCTCATGCTTAGGACTTTGGGGCCCTGTGAGGCTCAAAGAAGTCAATGCAGCACAGGAAATGTTAGACTTACAATACAAAGAAAACAACTTCAGTTTTTTGTATGTAAACATCCAGTTGTTACCAACCAGCACCATTTGTTGAAAAGATTATTCCTTTCCCATTGAATGGTGTTGGCACCCTTGTCAAAAATCAGTTGACCCATAGATGTATATGTTTAATTCTCAATTTTCAATTCTATTCCATTTATCTATAAGTCTTTTTTTTCCTGGTACCACACTGTCTTGATTTCCATTGCTTTGTATTACATTTGGAAATTGGGAAGTGTGAGTCTTTCTACTTTTTCTTCTTTTCCAGAATTGTTTTGGCTAAGTAGCTAATATGTTTTGGAGATTATACTGGAATCATAAAAGTGGGCTGAGATCCATGTAGAAGAAGAACATAACTATTATAGACTAAGGAAGGGTTTGCTTCTATCCTATAAATCTTCCTCTTAAAGAGAGTGACAGCTGTAAAAAGGAAGTACATAGAATGATAGAGAAAAATCCTTCTGTTAGACAGAATTAGCCCTGGGTGATGAGGTACTGATGAAGCGGGAGATGTCCAAACACTATAGCCATGTAAACTGAATTAATTTTCCATGTAAATTGAATTAATTGTAATAGTTAAGAGAGTGATTAGTTCTAGTCACTAAGTGTTTCCAGATACAGTTAGGATTGCACTTTCCTGTACCTGGAGGTGACTTGCACTGAATAATGAAATGTGAACAGAAGTGATCCAAGTCACTTCTAGGTAGAAGCTGTAAAAGCCTGTGCCCCTGTGTGATGACAACCCCAGCTGACACCCTTACCCCCACCCCTGGCCCACCAGCTGATCTGCAGTAGACTATATGAGAGTATTTTTGTTATTGCTGGACAACTTATCCTGTCCTGACTGTACAAAAGCCATTGGTTTGGCAGTTCATGGAAACTTTTTTTGAAAATCTGAATATATAAAGTAGGTTGATCTAATCTTTACCACAAGCTTAACTGCTCCTCCAAAAAGGGCTAACCTCTAGTAGATAATTAAGGCACAGTTGAAATAACATTGCATTGAACCTGTGGGCTGTAGCTGCTGAGGTATCTACCTACCATCATCACATCATCAATCAGTGTAAGCTTTCCTGCCATTAGCTGAGTTTGGCATAAGCCAGAAGACTTGAAACTCAAGACTAGGTCTGAGAATTGGAGATGTTTTGCTTCCTCCAATTTTAGAGTTAAATGAATTAGGAGCAACTGGTTCTAGTTTTACAAAACCAGATTTAATATGAGACTTGTTAACCATGTCAACTGAAAAAGAGAAAAGAGCAGCCCATGTAACACTGCTTTTTTTTTTAACATTTTAACGAGATCTGAATACAAATATATACATAGCATATAATTAAGTTACATTGTTAACTTCTTTAGCATTTTATTAAAATAATGTTTATATCTGATACTTTATATAGAACAAAAATTCCACTATACTTACTATGTAAATTAGCCCCCAAACAATTTGTTTGTTATCTTTGGCTATAAACAGATATGACAAATTCAAGCTGATTTGGGAAGTTATTTAATCAGTTAGAGACAAAATGTGTACAAATGAAAATGAAATGTCATATCTTACAAATCAATTTCGAGCTGAAATAATATAATTTCTACATACAATTTGAGCTTCCCATAAATATTAACAATGCAAAGTCAAAGCTACATCTTTACCTTTATATCACACTTTGATATTTTTCAAGGATATGCTAATGTGAGTTACAGAAAATGAGACTCCATGTATAAAATTTACCAGAATGAAACTTAGAAGGAAAAAAATACAAGTTATATATTTTCCTTCAATTAGGTTTATTGCGTATTTATATTTAACATATGGATTTTACATTTAAATTACACTTACAAAAAATAAAAGCTAATATTTATATGTTCCTCACCATGTGCTGACCTTGTGCTAAGTGTTTTATGTATTTTTTTTATCTTTACAATTAGCCTATAAGGTAGACACTATCATTATCATACCAGTTTTATAATAAAGAAACAGACACTTAGAAAGGTTAAATAACCTGCCCGTGATTATACTGCTAATAAGTGGTGAAGCTGGAATGAATCCTTGTCTTTCTGACTATAAGACTCATATTCTTATAAGACTTATGCTATAATACTCCTGCTGCCTCCCATAATATTTTCATATTAATTTAACTAAATTCTGGAGAGCTGTATGACTAATAAAGAAAATACAAATAAAGTAAAAACATTTCAGATTAATACTGCTTTTTCAAATGGAAATTTTATATGGCTTCTTCCAGTGTACATTTAAAAATCTCAATAGATGATTGAACAAGAGGTCTTTACTTAAATTTTCTCTAAGAATGTTGAAAAGTTTGATAAGATTAGTAGAGGAAGAAAAAACAATTAACTGTCCATTCAAGCCCAGAAACTTTTTTTTTTTTTAAATCTGGCTTGAAAAAGAGGTAACTTGAATTGATTTAGAAGCAGACTTCAGACTGTTTCTTTTTTAAGATTAATTTATTAATTATTTTATGGAAGTATAGTTGATTTACAATATTATATTAGTTTCAGGTATACAACATAGTGATTCAATATTTTTGTAGGTTATACTCCATTTAAATTTATTATAAAATATTGGCTATATTCCCTGTGCTGTACAGTATATCCTTGTAGCTTATTTTTATACATACTAGTTTGTACCTCTTTATCCCCTACCCTTATCTTGTCCATGCCCCCTTTCCTCTCCCACTGATGTCCACTAGTTTGATCTCTATATCTGTGAGTCAGAAGCATACTGTTTCTTTGTTCTGGAAAAAAACTGCTGTGGTCCATTTTGTTACACAAAACTACCAAGGAAATTTGAGGAGTTTGGGAATGTCTGGCTCTAAGGGGCTAAACTGTCCTTATAGTGAATCAATGTTTGTCTAGGAATAGGCATATCTGCATTTCTGCAGAAAGTGTTTCCTTTCGAGAAGAGATTCTTTTTCTATATATGTCATTAAGCAGAGCTGTGCCTGCTAACTGGCTTGCTGAGATTGTGTACTTGCTTTAGCCCCAGCTCACAGGCAATCTGCACCTGAGGACAGGACAAGTCAATTCATTGGACAAATACCTATAGAACGTCATCTATGGATCAGACACTGTGGAAGGTGCTAGAATACAGAAGGAAAGGTAATACAAAAATCCATATAGTCTATATTCTAGTAGAAGAAGGCAGATAACAACAATAAGTAAAAATGTATTGTATATCAGATGTTGATAAGCGCTCTTGAGAAAAATAAAGTGGAGCGGGGAGTGGGGAATGTGTTTAACGGATTTGCAATGTTGTTTATATATTTATTTAGAAATTACTTTAAACTTACAGAAAAAAACAAAAATACTACAAGAAACTACTGTTTTTGCAAACCATTTCAGAGTAAGTGGCTATCACTCCTGACTACTTTACTACAAACAAAGACGTTCTGCTATACAACCATAATACAGCCATCAAAATCAGGATATTAGCACTGATCCTTTACTGCCATTTCATCCCGTTTCATCAGTTGTCCCAGTAATGTTCTTTATACAATAGGACCCTATCCAGGACCATGTATTACGTTTAGTTGTCATGTCTTTTTAATGTCCTTCAATCAAAAACAGTTTTTCATCAGTGGGGGAATCCTTTCACAATATATATGTATATCAAATCATCACATTGCACACTTTAAATATCTTACAATTTTATTTGTCAAGTATACTTCAGTAAAGCTGGGGAAAAAACCTAGTTTTTCAGTGTTTCTTTGACTTTCAATCTTGACACTTGTGAAGATTACTGGCCAAACATTTTGTAGAATGTCCCTGTATATGGGTATATCTGATGGTTCCTCATGGTTAGATGCCAATTATACATGTAAGAATGCCACATAAGTAAAGTTGTGTTCTTATTTCATCCTGTCAAGTGATAGGTGATTTCAATTTGTCTCATAATTGGTAATGTTAACTTTGATCACTTCATTAAGAAGACATCTGTGAGGCAATCTCCACTGTAAAGTTACTCTTTTTCCTTTTGTAATTAAAAAAGCATTTTATGGGGAGGTATTTTGAGAGTATGTAAATATCCCATTTTGCACCAATTTTCATCCAATAGATTTAGCATCTGTTGATATTTCTTGGTTGATTATTACTATGATGGTCCATGACTTTCATTATATTTATTGGTTATTCTATTGATACTATAGAGAAAATCTTTCTCTTCTCTGCATTTATTTATTATTTTAAAACTTTATATCAGGATGAATTCATGAATTTTGTTTTATTCAGCAAGTTATAATTTTTAGCATTATTATTAAATTTCTTGCTCAAATTTTCCCAGATTTGGCCAGTGGGGGGCCCTTTCAAGCTGGCACCTGTGTTATATTGACAAAACCCCTTCTTTGAGAACTTCCTTTCTCTCTAGCATATAAGATGCTTCAGGCTTATCTTGTAATTTCTTTGCCCAGCTCTGTAATCAGCAACTTTCAAAGATCCCTGGACCCCATAAGTGGATAATGACACTGGATATTTGGAAACTAAGATCTGAGTGCTAGGTATGCTTGTGGCTAGTAAGGTATTGCTGCTCCCGGATCTTTTTAGTGGACAGAGCTGGGGTTATATGTATGATTATGCACATGTATACATAATACTTATACACACATATTTACATACACGTTTATTTCTATATCTGTATATACTGAAAGCATGAGTTAACATTAGCCTCCAGCTCCAATCCAACACCACAGTTCATTTTAGTTTTATCCCTTTCCATATTTGTAACCCCCTTCTCCCCGTGGGAGAAACTTGGCTGCCTTACCTTTAACATATTTATGTGTTAGATCAATCCTCTCTGAGTAGAACCAATCTCCTGATGCTGCTACCAGCCTCCTTCCTCATGGCTGAACTCTTCACTCTCCACCCATCTTTTCCTTTTAAGACTTTGACATCTGACTTCAAGCTTCCTCTGCCAGTGGCCCCTGCACTGATGACCTCCTCACCTCATGGATTCCTACACAATGCACAGGTTTGCTGCCCCTCAACCCCACTCTGTGTGAATGTTTACCTTTCTGGGCTTTGGAGTAAATTATTAGGAAGGCAGGAAGAATACAAGGTTGCCATTTTCAGTAGAGTGGTCAGGAAACACCTTGCTAAGAAGATCAGATTTGAGGGAAGGTCTGAAGTTGGTGAGGGAGTGGGTCCTGTGGGTTTTTGGACAAGAGTTTTCCAGGCAGAAGTAGTAACACGTGCAAAGGCCCCGAGGCACAAAGGTGCCCTGTGAGTTCAAGGCAGGGAGGCCACCATCACTGGAGCACAGTGAGCAAAGGAGAGAGTAGTAGATCAGGTCAGAGAAGTATCAGGGGGCCAGACTCTGTAGGGCCTTGTAGACCATTGTACAGCCTTGGCTTTTCTCTAAGTGAGCTGGAGTGCCATAGGAGGATTTGAGCAATGGAGTGATGTAATTGACTTTGGCGTTAAAAGATGACATTGGTTCCTATGTTGAGAATAGACTGTGTGTATGTGTGTGGTGATGAGGGGTGGAAGGAGAGGGAAGTTGAAAGCAAGGAGAACAGCTAAAATACTCCTAGAATGATCAGAAGAGTAATTAGCTGTGGAGGTGGTGATAAGTGGCCAGATTCTGGATACATTTTGAAGGCAGAGCTGATGGGATTTGCAATGGGTTAGATATAGAGCTTAGTATGAAAGATATATAGATAACAAATACTTAAATACTGAAACGTAAGCTTAAGGAAGTCAGGGATTTTTATTTTTTATTTTTTGGTCAGTTTTGTTCACTGTTGTATCCCCAGTTCCTAGAACAATACCTGGCATGTATCAAATATTTAACAAGTAGTTGTTGAATAGTTGAATGAAAAAAGTAAAAAGTAGAGAGGAATCCGAGTTTTTGTACTTTTTGGGGAATTTACATCTTTTCCTTTAATGGCGGGTGTAGAAATTACCACTGAAAAATATTAGGAAACCTGTATTTAGTCAACTGATAAAATGTGAGGTGAGTACAATGAAAAGGACTCAAGAAGGCCAATAAAAATATACTTTTAAATATTTACTGTTACCAAAACAAGGAATACTGAAAGGTTATGACTATGTTCAGTGGTTCTTCACTTCAGGGTATCGGTACTCACTTGCTCTGCTTATGTGAATTCTTGTGCATATGTGTGAGTGGTAAGAAATTTACCACCTACAAGGAGGAAGAACCAAAATTTGAGTAGGATTTTGCTTAAAAGAATTAAATACGAGCAAATGTGATTATTTTTATTATAACAGGGTCTCCCTTCTTTTGAACTAAAGAAGCAGATTTGCAGCAAGTATGCTGGAAAATGTACACGGCCTGCAGTCTATCTCATTTATCCCACACCCATAGTGTTAATTGGTACAAAGTTTCTAGAAGGATATTGACGTATGTATATTGGAAATCTTAAACATATTTGTGATAGTTGACACCACGATTCCCACTCCGTATCCCCCTTAGGGTTGTTTATGTTCATGGATTGGCCCATTTCACCAGCCTGGTTACACAAAATGTCACATTTAGTTTAAAAAATTTACATAATTCACGTAAATTTCTCACACCTCTGCATGCTCAAAGCAGTAGAACATCTGGTCACTCACTTTTGAAGTTGCTCCCATATAAATTGTTGAAAAATTTAGTAGGTTTAATTGGCCAAAAGGGATTGTCTTTCCCAGGGATTCTCTAGGCAGAAAGACAACAAAAGAATGTGACTAACCCTCTGGTTTATCTTGCCACTGTAACATTTTATTCCACCCACACTAATACTACCCATGTCCTTGGCTATGATAATGGCATTATCATCACTATGATAACCGGCACAGGCCACAGTAGTTCCGTTCGGAGATCTTACTCTCTTACTTAGTCTTACAGTCAGGCATGAGTGACCCACTATTTAGTACCCACAGATGCAGCTTTTATATAATTAAATTATTAAAATATAAATTATTATAATTTATATATTATAAAATGTTACACATGCTTATAAATAATACAAAAACTAACAACCAACTAACATTTCAGACCATTTCTTTTCTTTCTATATTATTGGGATCTTACTGTAATTCTTCTTTTTTTAATGTTCAGCTATTGCACCTTAATATTATATTATTTTTCTAAACTTTTGGGGTTTTTTAAAACATAATTTTTAATAGTCACAAAATATACCATTGTAATTACATGTTACCAAAATTTATTCAAATAAACCCTGATTATTGGACATTTAGGTCATTTTTGTCACTTTTTCCTTTTGATCTGTTCCTATGCTGGGATTTCAGTTGAGCAGGTGAAGGGATTAAAGAATTGGACTCTTGAAAGGAACCATTGATGGGCATCAGAGTTGGGCAAATGAATTGTGTAAAAGAATCTGTTACATGTATAGACGTGATCATTAGCCCCATTATAGCCCTAACTTTAAAATCATGTTCTGACTCAGGCCTGGAGGTGGAGGAGTCACAGAATAGTGGCACCAATTACATGTCACAATTTTTTTTTCAGGTTGTATTTACATGATGCTGAAACAACCTACTGAGTAATTAAATTCAATAAAAATATGACATTCTTGTTTCAAATCCTGCCATGCTACTAATGGCTACTAGAGGGCAGCAGAAGCCAGGAACTGGCAGGAAAAGCAATAGCATGAATAGGCTGAAGAGGCCCAGGCCTCTGGTTCCCTCTGGGGAACCATCTGTTCAGGGTTGAGACAGAAGATTGGGTTCAAGGAGTCTGCAATAAGGTCTTTTCAGTTACTTGAGAAGGCAACAAAATAAAGGAATAACAAGAGTGTTAAAAGGGTTAGGTACTTAACAGACACCTTAAACCTTTTGGAGGATTGAAACAAACAAATGGAGACTAGCAAGAATCACCAAGTTTAAGCGAAAAGCCATGGGTTACCAGGTTATTCATTCGATGGAGAGGGTAGAGTTAAAGCTGTGGTAAGATTTGAAGTGAGTGTATCAGGAAAGCAAGTGTCTGTACAGAACTGGTGATGTCAGAGGGCTATGACAGCATGACATCATCTGAGCAGACCCTCCATAGAAGAGCCCACATGAGAGGGCAGCAACTGAGCAAATGTTAAGGCATAAGAACCTTGGGAGGTTTGGAAGCTATAGAAAGAGGTAACATTTTAGTAAAACGGTTTCTAACCTATGGTAGTAGAAAGAACATTGGGCAGGAGTCCTGAGAGCTGGATTTAAAGTCTAGCCACTAACTAGTTATATGACTGTGAACAAGTGATTTACATTTCTTGGGCTTCTGGTTTATCGTGGACAAATTGGGGGGTTGGACTGGATGAATTCTAAGATACCTAAGATATCTGAAATTCTAGGAGCTAATTGATTGGTGATTAGTCATCAAAACTATCACCCAGTTACACTGTGTAGGTAGAGTGAGATAACAGTCCAGCATCCATCTTTCCTTAGTCTCTACAAACTGTCTTCATGTAGCTAGCCAGAGAGTGTTACAATCCCACCATTTCTTATTTGTACTTCTGCGAAAAACAGAAGCCAGACTACTTGATGTTTCATACTGTGTACTCATGTAAGAGGAAGAAGGAACAAGGTTTCCCAGGATTTGATGACCCTGTTTTAAATACACTGGTGTGTGCCTTTGGGAAATCTTAAAAAAAAAACCCAGAAAAACAAAAAAACTAAAAGAATGCACAAAAACTCACTCTTGCAGTTCAAACTCTTTAGTTGTTGACACTTTGAGTTAGAGTTAGGATGACTTTAAAGGATCTTCAGGATATTTTAGACTTTTCTAATCAGAGCTTATATTTTTGAATTCTGAAGTACTAGATAATGATAAACACATTGTCAAAATGTTCATTTCCTTAACTATCACTGTAGGATTACAAACAATTTTTTATTTTCAAATTTCTTTTAAATTTATTTGTAACCTTATTTTAAAGTGGAAGTTATTGCTGCTTGAACTTTGTAAGTTTTTGAAAGAGTTTAATAGGTAGATAATTCTGAGGAAGATGTTTTATAGTTATTACACTACAAGCATTTTTTGAAAACCACCTCTTGTGAGTAGACATGGAAGAATGTAGAATATAGACATTTAAAAATTTCAAACAACTTTAAATCTGCTTTAAATAAAATCTGATCTGCTTTTTCATCTAATTTATATAAAGAATTCAAAAATCTTATTAAAAATGATGCATAGTTATATTGATTTTTAAAGCAGGAAGATATCATAGGCATTGTCTGGTACAAGTGGTTCTCGACCTTTTTACTGCCAAAGACTCCTTTAATTAATTTTTCTCCAGTGATTCAACATTTTGAAATATTCTGTCTATTTTTCCTCACCAAAAGCACTCCTTAAATGATAATTAGGTTTTTCATTTTAAATTAATCTGAACACATACAACTGCTGATCTCTTTAGCATGAGTTCAGCAATGACACCATCCTGAGGTGATGAATTTCTACCATGGAAAAAAATTCTAGTATTTAGTGCAGACTTACTGTGAGAAAATACACTAATTCTATTATAGTTTTGAGATTTTGAAAGTAGCTCCAGGACTCTAGTGGACCCTGGGGAACTATTTCTTTTCCCTACCTCTCTCAGTTTATAGATAAGTAACTAAATCAGTTGTTTAGAGTTATGCTGATACAGGTCCAGTGCTCTATCTACAATACTGGGTGTTCCCTCTTCTTTAAGAGTAATCATTACAGTTTATGGTAATGAATACAGTAAAGTTTATACTTCTCACAAAAAAGTGAATCTAGAAACTTGGGTTCGTAGATTTTTTTCTCTGTTTTTTGTTTTTTCTTAGATGACACTTAAACTGAACAAATCTAAGTTTAGGAGGCATCTCAGGTAGCAGATTTAAGGAACTAAATTCTGGATATTTCCTGGAATATAAGTTCCAAGATATTGTCCTTTACTGTTGTTTTCTTTTTGGAATCCTTCAAGAATAAGAGTTGAGAGATTATTTTGTTTTAGCAGCCTGTTGATGTGACTGTCATTTCATTACTTAAAATTTATTAGATACTAACTTTGCAAAATAGAAAATCTTTAAATTCTGACTCCATGGAAGGCAAATAGTAACACTGCGCTTGCGTGTGTGTGTTTGTGTTTGTATTTGCTGATTACAGGAGCAGCCTTCCCACTCCTGCCCATAAACATGTATCACATGTATGGTTTTCAAGAAGTGAAAATGAAGAGTATTTTGAGTACTCCTGAGACACCAAAGCATAGGTTACCTATACCTTCCACTCATGGAATTATCTCTAGCGCTTTCTTTCCCTCCATATATATAGCCAAAGCTATCTCTTGCCATTTGCTACCATGATGCCTGGAAGTCCCATATCAACCTTTTTTTTTTTTTTTTAAATCAAAATATGCAAAAATGTCATCTTGGAGGGTTAAGACAATGATTTATTGTCAGCATAACCAAGTCAACATGAACTATTTTGTTAACCAACAGAGAATAGGGATGAGAAAATTTGGAAATTTGAAAGAGTGGTAAGATGAAGGACAATGGAACTTAGAATGCTCAAGTGACAAGCAATGACAGCCAGAGTTGAAATCAAAGAATAAATGAATTTTGTCTTATTCATAATTTTAAGTTAGTAATGTACAGAGAATTCATGTTTGGAGGAAAATCAAGCTTTTAAGAACATATTTGAAAATGCCATATTTTTGTACCTGTTTTTGGTACTAATCTAGCATAGGGACCCTCACTGCTAGACCTTGCTTTTAATATGCAGTCATCACTAGAGTAAAATGAAAATTATATATATATTTAAAGATAAACAATTAAAAAACTACTCCAGTCTTATACATGAAAAAACTCATTTGTATTTTATATTTGTACTCAGAATATTTAGAGAAGGCCATCTTTAGAAACAGAATTAAATAATTTGATGAAAAACATTTAGAACGCTTCAATGGCAACGATTAAAAAAAAAAAACACTTAGAACTCCTTGGGAACAGACCACTGCAGGGTTTTATAGAATCTTGCGGCTCATACTTGCATGGTTCATTAGCGACAAAACTCTGGCCTAGAGTCAAGTTTCCTGCTTCTCTCTTTTTTTTTAAATAAATTTATTTATGTATGTATTTATTTATTTATTTAGGCTGCATTGGGTCTTCATTGCTGCATGCGGGCTTTCTCTAGTTGTGGCGAGCGGGGGCTACTGTTCGTCGTAGGTTGCAGAGCACGGGCTCTAGGCGAGCGAGCTCAGTAGTTGTGGCTTGCGACCTCTAGAGCACAGGCTCAGTAGTTGTGGCGCACGGGCTTAGTTGCTCCGCGGCATGTGGGATCTTCCCAGACCAGGGATCAAACCCATGTCCCCTGCATTGGCAGGTGGATTCTTAACCACTGCACCACGAGGGAAGTCCCTCCTCCTCCTCTTGAGATGCTCAATTCACAAAGCAGGGCCTCCTGAGGAACTGAAAATAAACCTAAATTTAAAATGTTTTAGTTTCTCTGTTTAGTAATAACAGGTACCACTTTTCATCAAAGTCCTGTCATGAGCCAGGTGTTTACATGGATCGACTGCGATCTTTACAGCCACCCTCTAAGGTGGTGATGGCTAACATTGAGAGAGAGAATAGCACAGAGGTTAGGAGCACCGGTTCTGCGTCACATAGAATAGTGCCTGGTACCTGTCTGGATTCGAGTTGCACACTTTTGCTTAATGGCTGAGCGACCTCCATTTCTTCATCTTTACGATCTAGATAAGTAGTACCTATCCCATAGTGTTGCTGTAAGTGAGAAAGAGGAGAGCGACACCTGAGAGCCAGGAGCTGGCCCATTTCTATCAGCTAGGGCTTGGTGTTCTAGTAGCTGGCTTGATACTGCAGCTAGGCTGTGGCGTTTGCTGAACATAAACAAGTTCATAGACCATCAACGGCAGACAAGGCCACTCTGTGATTGTGATGAATCAAGAGAAAAACAAGACTACTCTATAATCATGTCTGAATACAGACAAAAACAGGAACATTGCCCAAACCACAAAAATAACCAAGTATCCCCCTTTCCTGGCTAAAATGAATGACTATAACTTCTTTACCAATAACAAATCTGGCTTTATTTTTCCTGCCTTCTAGATAAGAATTATTGACACCAATTATAGAATTACCTTCACCTTCTGACCAGATCAAATACAAAGCAATGTTCTAGTTCTTTGAACTCTCCCTAAATTACTAACACAGGCCTGAATCCTAGTCCTTTCTAACACCCACTTGCTGAGGTGCCCTACAATTCTCCCCAATATATGGTCTCCCTTATTGTAACAAGTCAATAAACCCAACTTTGACCAAAAGTGTGTTCCTGGTGGTCTTGGGATAGAGGGCATTGACATGAGGAATGAATGAGTTAATCCATGTAAAAGACTTAGAATAGTGCCTGGTACCAAGTAATTGTTCAATGAATGTTATCTATATAGTGTTTTATAATTCTGTAGACAGTGATATGGAAACTCAGAGAGGGCTCACAACTGGGAGAAGGTGGTGGTGTAATTCCAGTTCAGGTTTGTTATGCTCCAGAGCCCATGTTTTCACTACACCACACTACTATGCTTTGATTCATCACCATTGCTCTCCCATCCTTCCTGTCAGGAGGTGCCATTATTGGCCCCTGGGATTTGAATTTTGTCTTGATCTATGTTTAAATAAAAATTCTTTTCCTTTAAGAGGCATTAAAAATTCAACCGTTAATCCTTTTCGTTTGTGTAGTGGCTTGTTAGGTGAAAGACCTTCAGATTTTCTTTCTTTTACTACAGCTTTAGTCTTTTGATCATGGTAAAATTCTTTTTTATCCTCTGAAGTCTCATTGACTGAAAAGGCTGTGGTAAAGAATGTTAACTTAGATCTTTTGCAAAATAAGGTAGCTGGAAGACAAGAATGGCAACAATCCCAAGCTAGCGCCAGGGTACAGAAGTCAGAAGATGGGAGCCCAAGTATTAGGCTTCAGTGAAACCATCCAGCCAACTGCTAAAGTGATAAGGGAATAATATTAGGGAACCTCAAGGAAAGACAACACTCACAGCCAAAGCATGCTTGACCTCCAGAGCTTAAGGTAAAAGAGAAATTAGTAATAAACTGGACTATGGATCTAAGTGCCTTTTGCATCCACTCACTTTCTAATTTATTAATCATGGGAATTTCTATGTGTTCTGGGGTGGGTGGAGTGAGGTCTTCTGTATCTATTTGCTTTATGCAAGACCTTCTAATTGAGTTCTTTCCAAACTGTGTTTCTGGAAATGTTGGTATTCTAGGAGATATTAATATGTATTCTGTGAAAGACAGTCTAAGGGTCAGTTTTTGGAATTGTTCTAACTGTGTCTACTTGAAGATTCACAGAGGCATATTAAAAGCTCTTAAAAATGCAGTAAAATATCTGTTTAATTTTATGTCAGGCATTTCTCAAATTCATTTAAATTTAAGACTTTTTTCTTAGAACATATTACCACCACCATCATCATCATCATCATCGTCATCACAGCTAACACTTACGAAGTGCTTACCATACACTAAATACTGTTCTAAGTACTTTGTATATACTAACTCATTGCCTCAACAATTTAGTTATTGCCAGGGATACGGAGGCATAGAGCAGTGCAGTAACCTCCTCAAGGTGACACAGCTAGTAAATCAGTACAGAAATTCCTTTAACTGCTCATGTCTTAGGAGAAAAAGTGACAAGTATTCTTTTGACTTGAGGTAACAAAGAGAAAAGTACTAGATTTATTCAAGTATTCTATCAACATCTGTTGAGAAACTAGTACAGACAAATGCTATTCAAAGTACTGGAGATACAGCATTGAGTAAGACAGACAGGATCCCAATTCTTACGGAGCTTACATTGTAGTGGGAATAAATAGACAATAACAAGCATATAAGTAAACAAAAAAACCAGGTAGTGGTAAATGTTCTGATGAAAACATGACAGAGTGGTCTGAGAGTGTGGATTAAGAGTAGCTTAATTATACTTGAAAATTAATTGCAATACCTTATTAAATAACTTCATGTGACTCCAACTAAAGCAGAATAATCAGTTTAATCATAGCCTTTTAATAATAGCCTTACTGATTCATTGATAAGGTGTGTTTTTCCCCATTGGAAAGGTCATCAATTTGGCGTTTATATTCTTAGAGCAGTGTTTCCCAAAATGGGATCAATGAAGTACTCGTTCCTGGGAATTTTAATAGTTGTGTATGTGTGAAAATATTTTTGTGGTCAAAGAAGTTTAAAACAAGTTCCTAACTACATCAGTTACCCAGAGCCTCCAATACATCAATACATTTTTTTCTGCAAAAAATATAGTGTACAATATTTTAAACTTATTTGACCATGGAACCTTCTCTTGTGGCAGTTTCTCATGAGAGTTGTGTTCTGTGGAACCCACTTTGGAATGTATTAATTTAGAGCTATCTCGCTCTCCTTTTTTTTTTTTTTTTTTTTGCACAGCACATTTGTGTTGCCATAATTATTAAACTCACTTAAAAGAAGTTTTGATTTTTTGATCTTTTGCACTGATTTAGAATAATTCCTTATTAAATTCTTCTTTGTTGTTAGGATTCTGAAAAGCCAGGTTTCAGATCTAAGAGAAATAATATTTCAAAGAAAAGTACTATTTTTTCATATTCTGAAATCTTGTTAACTCTGTTTGCTGGCATTTGGGTTAGTGGAATTAGATATTCTGATTTTTCTCCTGTGGCTGCTTACTTTATTATTGTGGTTAAATCTTTCTTGATAAACCTGTGCTACTCTTGGGATCTAGTGGGCACTATGTGTTATGTGCTCTTTCTCTACCAATAAGAAAAAGAGACTGTCCACCTTTCTGTCTCACATGAACAGAACATAAAGAGAAATAAAGTTTTGTCTAAATGTACAGTGAAAAATGTCACCGATATTCCCAGTTCCCAAAGGCAAAAATTATTACCAGTTCCTTATAGATTCTTATAGAGATATATGTATCACATACATTTGTAATATTTACACTCACATACAAATATAAAACTTCCCTTTTTGAACACAAGTGTAACAAATGTAATAGCACACTGTTCTACCCCCCTTTATTCACTTTGCAATTTATTTTGGGAATGTTTCTATGTCAGTTTGTAGAGATCTACATCATTAACAAAAAGAAAAAAGGAACTAAAACTATTGCAAAGTATTCCACTGTATATACTGTTAAATATATTAAACTTATCTAACTATATTCTACTGTATGGATTTTTTTTTAATATATAAATTTATTTATTTTTGGCTGTGTTGTGTCTTTGTTGCTGCGCGCGGGCTTTCTCTAGTTGCGGTGAGCGGGGGCTACTTTTCGTTGCGGTGTGTGGGCTTCTCATTGCGGTGGCTTCTCTTGTTGCGGAGCACGGGCTATACGCTCACTGGCTTCAGTAGTTGAGGCTCGTGGGCTCTAGAGCGCAGGCTCAGTAGTTGTGGCACACGGGCTTAGTTGCTCCATGGCATGTGGATCTTCCTGGACCAGGGCTTGAACCCATGTCCCCTGCATTGGCAGGCAGATTCTTAACCACTGTGCCACCAGGGAAGTCCCCACTGTATGGATTATTATAATTTATTTAACTAGTCTCCATTTCATAGAAATTTGGGAGATTTTAAATTATTGTCTAAAACAAAATAGCTCCTTAAATGCTAGTCTTGTAACAGTGTAAATTTTGCCTTGATGTTATTATTTTAATAACTTTATGGTTTCTAAATTAACATTGTACAATTTGAAAAGATTTTTCACTTGTTATTTGGTTTGGTATAAAAAAGTTTGCAGGTTTCCGGAACACTGAAATTTAAAAACTTGTGCTAAAAACAGTATGCTTTATAAAAACCTAACTGGTTTCCTGTATTAAAATCTTTCTAATTTTTATCCTTGCTGATATTGTAAGTTTTCAGATTCATTACATCGTAATATTAACTACATATTTCTATCCCCAAATTCTATTTTAAAAGCTTTTAAGTTTTTCATTTTTGAATTTAAGACCCAGGACACTTCTGCATGGATTATTGTTCTGAGGTACAGTACCACTGCATATTTGGTTGACTTCTTTCTATATAAACAAGTCACAAATAATACAAATGAGCTTAGATTGGATCAGATACATTGAGGGTCGAAGAGTGATGGTTGATGCAAACAAGCAGGGTAATTAGTATTGTTCTTGCTGCATGATGAATTACATTATATCATGCATTAAAACAATGGATTGTCCTTCAGGATATCAAAGACTTTGTAGCAAACAACATAATGGGAAGTATACAGTCCTTTATCATTTCTAAAAAAAGTGAGACTTACAAATAACAATTTTGAGAATTCTTTTCAAGTTTCAAAGAACATTGTAGTGTCAGCACTGATGAGAATGCATGCACGTTGTCCTTGGTAATGGACAGGCACAGTGTATTTATTGTTCTTTTACTCTGCAGTACTGTTCTGTGATGACAAGTAAGCTGTTTTGATCTCTGGGTACTTTAGCTTAAAGTAGACCGGGAACTCTTCTACCCTTGGGGGTGTTAGTAGGGTTCTAATGATTCTGTTTGATCTACCATGCTAAACACAAATGAAGTAAATCAGGAGAAATATACATAGTGAGTATATCAAAGAGTTATTTCTACTTCTGGGCATAAGGCAGTTGCTAAGCAACCTGTGTCAGACTTCATGGTCATCTGTTAGGAAGGACACAAAGTCAATGCTCACTCAAGACACATGAGATCATAAATGAAAAAAAGTATTTTGTTGGATTCAAGAAAAAGCTGCTTGGATGAACGTATAATGGTTTCAAGATATGATGCATCTATTTGCAGATGTGTTTAAGGGAACAATTAAATAGGTAAAAAAAAAAAATCTGCATTCAATCCAAGCAGGCAGGAAGGACAAAGAAAATAGATTTTCTTTGAATTGTTCCTACTTCCCAGGATCTACCTTCTAAACACTGTGGCTCTCTGTGGGATGTAATAGCCTTAACAGGCCGTGCTGTGAACCTTCCAACAGCAGGGGAGTCCACAGTGCACCTTTGGAATTTGGAGTTTTATTGATAATAATAAAATTACTTACACTCTTCTTTCACATCTTTCTTCAATATTTTAAGATATGAAGTTTGTAACTTAGAAAAGAGTTTTTTCAAAGAAGAGAGGCATGGGATAGGTTTCAGGCCGAGTTTAACAAAGTTATCCAAGGCACAAAGTGTGGAAGAATTATGGTTTTTGCTTTGCAGAACCTATATATATGTTCAGTATCTAAAAATAACTGATGATTTTTCTTCCATATTTTTTCTAGATAAATATTTTTCTCCTGATATGAGATTATTGCTTGTCCCATCACAACATTTCATTGCATGCTGTTTATTAACTTCAAGGCCTCTATATACCATTTACTGGCACCTTGGCCTTAGACAAAGGTTTTTTCAACTCATCTGAGCCTCCAGTTTCTTGAATGTAAAACAGGGCTATAAATAGTCATCTCATAGAATTTTGACAATCTTATGAATTAATAGTTATATAAAATGCCTAGTGGTTAGTATGTTTTCATTTTTTGATAATTATTACTACTTATGGCATAGACTATTAGGACAAAGTATTCTAAGTAGAATTATTGCATTTTGTCTAGTAAAAGCACAATTTTTTAAATGGGAAAGTACATTAACTCATGTTTTCTGTTGAGATTTATTGATTTATTTTTTTAAAAAAATAAATTTATTTCTTTATTTGTTTTTGTCTGTGTTGGGTCTTCGTTTCTGTGCCAGGGCTTTCTCTTGTTGCGGCGAGCGGGAGCCACTCTTCATTGCGGTGCGCGGGCCTCTCACTATCGCGGCCTCTCTTGTTGCTGAGCACAAGTTCCAGACGCGCAGGCTCAGTAGTTTTGGCTCACGGGCCCAGTTGCTCTGCGGCATGTGGGATCTTCCCAGACCAGGGCTCGAACCCGTATCGCCTGCATTGGCAGGCAGATTCTCAACCACTGCGCCACCAGGGAAGTCCGAGATTTATTTTTTTTAGAAATTAATTACATTTAATTGGAACCAAAATAATCATTACATTGAAGTTTTAAAAATATTACATCTGTCTTTGAATTACAGATTGCAGCCCATTTTCTTTTCGGTTCTGCAATAAGTATAAAGTTCCTAAATTTTGTCAGTAAATGAATATTTCTTTCTGTAACATAATTATAATATCTTCAGCATACAGATAGTACAAAAACCTACTACCCGTAGGTCCAACCTCTCTCACAGGCTCATAGATTCTCCTTGGAGGCATAGGCCAGCATTTTCTTTTAGGAGAAGAATTTTTGCGTTGAATATTGGGAGTCTGGTAAAAATCTGTTAACATTTTTTACAATGATGAGTTCAGTGATACTATAAAGTCAGTTGGGAAGAGCACTGTGATGATGAGGTAGAAGATCCAGAACCCATCTTTAGGGAGTTGCTGCTCATCTTTTTAGGACTATTTGGGCCTAGGTGTTCTCTCTGTGGCAGTGGAACATTTGTTAATTTATTCAGTAACTATTTTTTGCATGCCTACTATGTGTGCTAGGCCCTGTGTGAGAGATGCTGGGAATATAGTGGTGAACAAATTCAAAGTGAACTCTGCCCTCCTGGAACAGTGGGGAAAACAGTAAAGTACTAAGTTCCTTGAAGGAAATGAACAGGGTGTAGGGATAAATAATAGTGCTGCTGGGTTGGGTGAATGAATTGCAACTATATAAGGGAGGGTGGCCCAGAAAGATCTCTGTGCAGTTGGCATTTAGACTGAAACCATTCAGAACAAAGTTGACCCCCTGGACCTCAGCGTTCAGTGTGGGTAGCTCTACAACAGCTGATGTACCTGTCAGTGACCGACCTTTCTTTGTCTCCAGGACTCTTGAGTTTGAATAATACAGCATGGTTTTCCATCTACTTTTCCTTTATGAAGGCATTCAGCTTTTATCTTTGTTTTCTGAGACAGCTGTTTCATTTTACTGATAGATGTTATGTCATCCTTTAGCAGGCCAGCACTTCTTTCATTTTACGAGGATTGTTTTCTTCTACACATTGTCATTTCAACCCATGTCTTTTCATATAAATTATGAGCTCTTTAAAAATAAACTAAAGTAATCTATTGGTACAGATCAGGGAGGAGATGTAATCCACATATTAGAGTGGGGTTGTTCCATTTTGCAGGTTTGTTTTTCTATATCTTGATTACCAGTTTCTCATAAACAATTGACTATGGCCTAAAAAGAGATTTAGAAGGTCATTTATGTGTTACTAATCACTGCATTTTCATAGAATTTTAAGTCTTTCAAATTATTGTGTTATATATATTTACAGACAAAACTCTGATTTAGCAGCAATAACAAAAGCATCCTTGCATTGGTGGGAGTGGTGTTTTCAATTTGGTTAGCTTTCAAAACACCCATGAGTTGTAACAGTAGGAGCATATTAATCTACACAATTTAAACATTAATAGACTAGCATTCATCTTCATACATTTATATGATTAAAGCCTAAAGTGCACAGTTTCTATTTTAATACAAATCAGTGTCTACATGTCTGTTTGCATGATTGGGAGTTTTTGAAATTTATAATTAGCATCTAACAACTGCTAGAAAGGTATTATGAGAAAAGAAGGCAAACAATATGAAACATGAAACAGAATGCCACATTATAATAACATCTGTAGCACATGTTTTATCTGCTTTGTGTTAAATGCACTATAGATTAGCAGCTTCTAAAACTTATCTAGGAAGGATACAAATGTGAATCAGTCATGTACATAAAAGAACTGATTAGAATTTATTTTTCCCTAAGAATTTTTTATTGCTTACCTTTAATTAAACAATAATGGAAAACTAAGCTGTTTTACAGTAAAATTTTCTATTTGTAAAGATAAGAAATAAGCATAATTATAAAACATAAAGAAAGGAATTCAGTTATACTGAAGAATGAGAAAATCATTTTCAGTTCAGACTATAGATACATTTTTATAAATAATTTTTCAGACTATATATACGTTTTATAAATCATACATATATGTTATCTTCATACACCATACCCATACATCATTTTTCAGACTCTAACTCCATATGTATACCATACCCATAAATACATTGACACAGACATTTGGGAACAAACATGAAATGAATTTCATTTAATTTACAGAATGGTGTTTTGAGGTTTTTTTAAACACTTAGGAGAATTTTTTGTGGTTCATCTGGCATTTTGGCTGTGGTTATTAAGACCTAGACTTACAGCAATAATTTAATTACATTTGATTAAAGTGCTGTGTTTATCTTTGACTGACTAATAGGATCACGAAATACTGATGTGTCCAACTTGACCTTCTTCGTGATCCAAATCAATTATTCCAGCTATATTTCTTTGTAGTCATTTCATTAATGGCCTTGCTGAGGTACCCCCATTTTCTGAGAATAGACCCAGCTTTGCTCAAAGGACTCACTATGCTACTGCTTATTGAATTAGTTAAAAAAAATCCTGCTCTCTTTTAAAGAATATTCAGACTGAAGACAAAGCTGCTCTTATTGTGGCTTGGCTCTCATTCCTGTGCAAAGGTACATCAGTTCTGTTAAATGTAACACACTGAGTGAGTGCATGGAGAAGATCTGGCCTAGATAACTGCTCTCTTTTCATCCTAAGTCTTCTGGGTCTGAACTTTAGAGCCCTGGTTTTAAAATGAGGCTCTACGTCCAAAGCGGAGGAAACTTAAAGAATATTTGCTTTCCCCTCCATTCTCCGCAGTTTCAAACTAATTAAAAATACCAGAATACTATGATATATGTTTATGCTACCCTCCTCGTTGAAGGCAAAGATGGAGTTAATAGGGCATAATTAATCAACCATTTTATTTAACTGTTTCTTAGTGTGCATTTCTATGTCTCCTCTCTCAACTCAAAAAGGAAGTATTTAAATGTATACTTTGCTTGTACATAATTTTCTATTCTTCTTCTCATGTGCATCTTTCCCCCTTACTGCAGTTGTTAGCAGCTATAGTCCAGACACCTTGAGTTGAACATCACTTGAGAGAGTTCTTGGGTAAATGAGAATTTAATCACTTTTCACACCCTTTTTACTAGCAAGGGAACCAATAAGGTTAGGAGGAATGGTTGGGGAGTTTTGCTTTACTGAAGCTGCCACTTAGATTCATAGAAGTTTGAGCAATAAGCATTACTGAAAAACATCGCTTTGGCCACTTTAGATATTTTTTAGAAATCCTGACAAAAAGAGTAGGGAGTGATAATGGAAGTATGCTTGATTAGCAAAATTTAAGGTAATATACCACTAACACTGTTATTCTCTATTCTTCCAGAGGTTCTTTATAAATATACTAGCAAATATAAATATCTTTTTATTATCTTCCTTCAAAGAAATCATGTTATAACATTATTCTGTGTGTTACGTTTTAAAAGTTTTACATGTATTTTAAAAAACAGCATGTGTATATTTGAATACTAGATTAATTTTTTTTTTCAGGCAAGGCTTTATTGGGGCCCCTGCTACAACAGGGGGGAGCGAGAAAAAACAACAGTTTCCCTTGCTTGCCCGCTCATTGAGGGGGGCCGAGCTTGTTCTTTATATGGGGGTAGGGGTGTGTCCGGGGGTTGGGTCCGAGGCGTGGTTTAGGTCGTTTGCCCACCCCTCCAGTGGTGTTGTGGGCAGGGGGCATGCTCAGTACCCTGCTTTTGCTCCCGACACCCTGCATTTGCTCCTGGCTCTTCAGAAGGGGCAGTTGAGTTATTTTTGGTCTTTTGTATTTTTGGTCCAGAATTTGCCCCAACTGTGCATGCATGAAGTTATTTTTAGTCCTGCATAGTTTCTTTGTATTTTGTTGTTCAAAGAGATGTGTGTCCAGGTGCAAGCATTGCAGCACTGCAGCAAAGGGTCCTAGGTCTCAGCCTGTCTCATTCCCCCCTGAGAGACTCTACACCCTTATTCTTAAGGGGTAAGAGGCCAAAGGTCTCTTCTTCTGAACTTCTTCCTGCTGGACAGGGGCCGCAGACCCTAGCCTACCCCAGAGGTGTAGAAGTCCCTCACTGACTGTTCCAAGGAGCTGTAAGGACCTGGGCCACTTTCTGCTGGAATGGGCTGAATTCCTTGAGCCATCATGAGCCTTACTTCAAACTGTTGGAGCCTAAAAGACACAAACTTAACCAAAAGGTTGAACAAACAAGAGCTAAAAAGGAGAAGAACAATAGCCATTAAAGGGCCTAGAAAGGGAAGGAAGCAGATTAACTTTGGGCTTCCTTAACTGTTGACCAGACAAGGGAGGCGATATTGCCCCTGCCAAGATTGTGAAGCCACTCTGCCCGGGTGTATATTTCCTTTTTTTTTTTTTTTTTAATGTTTATTCATTTTAATTTTGCCTTTAAAAAAATTTTGAAGCCAATATATTGTGTTTTCCATGTCTGAAACATATTTCCTTAATATTAACTTTTACCTGTCTTGTCGCATTGATCCGAGTGCAGCAGGAAGTATTAGTTATCACACAAACTCTACCTTGTTCTGCCAGAAGGTAGTCAAGGGCCAGATGATTTTCAAGAACCACATCAACCAAGGAAACAAGAGAGGTCCCAAGTCCCTTTAAGGCTTCAAATAGGAGCCAACCCACTACATCATTTTACTTATCTGTCAATGGTGCCTGTTTTTTGAATAGGTAGGTCAGATATTCCACTGGCTCACAGGTGACCTGTGGTGTTTCTGGAGGTAAAAGCTTTAGTCTGGACAAATGCACCCAAAGAGATATCCCTTGCAGTTTGACAGCAGTGGGGGTGGTTAAAATTACTTTATAGGGGCCCTTCCATTTAGGCAATAGTTGGTCTTGGGGGTACCCCTCTTTCCAGGTTTTAAGAAGAACTTGGTCCCCGGGGTTTATTTGTGAAGGAACTGCTCCTTCCTCCGTAGTTTTCGTGGGAGCTGGCAGTGCGTTGTGGGCACAGTCCTGGATTGCCTTCTGAACTTGTCCTAGATTAAGAGTATATCTCAGGGCCTGGTTCACTTCCTCATCCAGTACAATGTCAGTAGTAAGAAAAGGCCTCGCATAGGTCATTTCAAATGGACTAAGTCCCAGACCACTCCTGGGGGCTACACGGACCCTGAGGAGTGCAATAGGAAGCAAGTTGGTACAGGGTTCATGAGTTTCTTGGTAGAGCTTTGCTAAGGTTTTCTTTAAAGTATGGTTCATTTTCTCTACCTTCCCTGAGGACTGGGGGTGCCAAGAGGTGTGTAGCTTGTAGTCTATCCTTAGAACCGTTGTGAGCCCCTGTGTGATTTTGGCTACAAAAGAGGGTCTGTTATTGCTCTGGGGGGACTTTGGAAGTCCAAACCAAGGAATTATTTCTTTTAAAAGAGACTTACAGGCTTCCATAGCTTTTTCAGATTGGGTGGGGAAGGCTTCAACCTATCCTGTGAAAGTATGAACAAACACCAGAAGATATTTATATTCTAATCCTAATTGGTGGCATTTGGGTGAAATCTAACTGCCAGTCTTCCCATAGAGCACCAGCTCAAATTTGGACAAGTCCTTTATCCTATTCATTCATGAGAGGTCAGGGATGGCACTAGGAGTCCTGACCCAAAAGCTGGGACCAGATCAGAGACCAGTGGCTTACTTTTCAAAACAACTGGACTCAGTGGCCCTGGGATGACCAAGCTGCCTGTGGGGAGTAGCAGCCACAGCCCTGTTGGTTAATGAGTCTTCCAAGCTCACCTGGGGACAACACTCAGATGTGTTAACCCCTCATCAGGTACAGTCTGTGCTGGAAGTCAAAGGACATCATTGGTTGACTGGAAGAAAGTTAACAAGATATCAGGCCCTCCTAATGGACACCCCCGACATTACCTTAAAGGTGTGCCAAACCCTGAACCCAGCAACTCTGCTTCCGGCAGTCAAGAGTGGAGACATTGCATCAGTGTATAGAGACCATAGAACAAACTTACTCCAGCAGGTCTGATCTTCTAGATGAACCTCCTGACAGCTCTGGGGTCAACTGGTTTACTGATGGGAGCAGTTTTGTACAAATGGGAACCCGAAAGATGGGGTATGCCATAGTTAGTCTAGATGAAGTCATAAAAGCCAAGGCCCTGCCACCCCAGACGTCAGCCCAGAAGGCTGAACTAATTGCATTAATGAGAGCTTTGCAATTAGGGAAGGATAGGCAGTTAAATATTTTTACTGACTCTAAATACGGGTTCCACGTGCTACATGCTCATGCTGCCATTTGGAAAGAAAGAGGAATGTTAACTGCTAAAAATTCCCCCATAAAACGTAAAGATTTGATTCTGGCTCTTTTAGAAGCAGTGCAGCTTCCGACCCAGGTAGCAGTAATCCCCTGTAGGGGCCATCAGAGGGATGGATCTTTCGTTAGCCAAGGGAACAGCAAAGCTGATCAAATTGCAAAACAGGCAGTTCAATTGCAGGAACCTGAACAAGTTATGGCTCTAGTGATTGGCCCCCCTGAACTCCCTAGCCTTCCCCAGTATTCCCCACAGGAACTAGATTAATTTTTGATTGCTAACAGAATGATTCCCTATGGTTCAAAATGCAAAAAACCCAAAGCTTAATTTTGTGTGTGTGTGTATAAATATATAATTATAAACGTGTAATTTTAAAGTGCTTAGTGATTTGCTAGGCATATTAACAGCTATAAACCTTCGTTTTCCTCCCCAAGAAAATTATGATCTAATTCTGGAAATGAGGTACACATGCCTTTGAAAAGTTAATACTTATGGCAATGTATTGTAACTTTCAAATGTATGTAGAAGACATTACTATGTCTGTAGAACTCATTCTTGTCATTTGACATCAAAACTTCTTTTCATAGAAAAATTACTTTATTATTTTTGTAATGAAGGGTTTAAGCAATTTCAAAAAATTGCAGAAAAGTGATAGAAGTGATCTCCAATCTCACTACCCCAAGCAATCATCGTATTAAGTGAGCATTATCCTGTTATCTTTCTATATATGTATGCAAACAGAGGCTAGAAACAAAGCTTTGAAAAATATTTTTCATAAAATAGGATCATGTTGTATGTGATATTTTAAGAATAAAATGTATTAAGTTAAGTTTTATTTGAATTTAGAGCTAGCAAATGAAAATAAGGTGAAGTGAAAGAAGTTGCTAAAGATCAAATGTTTTGAATCATTATTTCTTAAAAGATCCCTATTAAAAGATTAAATAGAAGGATTATGGAAATCATTAAGAGTTTGGAGCTTTTTTAAAACTACATCTTCAATTTAAGAGGGTGTTGATTGACTTTTTGATGATGGGGAATTAGTGCTCTCATGTTTCCTTTTACTTCTTTTCTTTAATCTCCTGGTATTTGTTAGTAACATTATTATTTTCATACTGCCAAGGTTTTCGGCATTTACATTCTATTCTGTAAACATAATCTATTCTGTAAACATAATCTTTTCTTTGTACTCTACTTAAATGGAGACACAACTCATCACTTGTCATTTTTACATTGTTTCACCATTCCCTAGTTTGTTATTTTCATTCATTCTATAAAAGTAATTTTAAATTTTGATATATTTTAAAAAGCAGTTTTTGAAGAAAGGCTAATGAGTTTTGTGGTCCCCAAACTCTTTAATGTTTTAGAATGACTGACTGCCTGTTGGTTTTATTCTTGACTAATATCATGGCTTCAGGCTGTCATAGAATTCTGTAGACATTGTTCTTCTGCTTATGGCATAAAATGTTATATGTAGAAATCTAAGGCCATCCTGATTGAAGTTCAGTAAGTTAACTAGGATTTTTCTGAAATCTGATATGCTTTTTGGATCTGAAGATTCATTCCTTTTTTTCCCATGGAAATTTATTTATTAAGTTTTCTGCTTAAAGGACATCAATTAACTTTATTTTGGATCATCCTTCTTTCTCCTTCATATATTTGCTTTACTTTTATTTTTTCGATATATTTGCATTTAAAAATCTGTCGTCATCATGATTTTCTCTGGTTTTTTCCTCTAGGTTGGTAATTTGTTAGCTATATATATTCTGTTACTTATGGTTTCTAATTTTATATACTCTAGTTTCTCTTCAGATCGTATGAATCTTTTGCTTTTTAAATTTAGCTATAATCTTTATTATGTTGCTTTGATCCTCAATTTATTTCCTTGAACTTGTAACCTCTGTCTCTTTCTCTCCCATTCTCCCTCCCTCTCAATATTTTTCTCTCTCAACTGATTTTATGTATCAACTTAGCTAGGCTATGGTACCCAGTTGTTTGGTCAAACACAAATCTAGGTGTTGCTGTGAAGGTGTTTTTAAGATGTAGTTAACATTTAAATCAGTAGACTTTGAGTTAGGTAGATTACCCTCAATAACGTGGGTGGGACTCATCCAATCAGTTGAAGTCTTTAAAAGAGCAAGGTCACCAGAAGAAGAAGGGTGTTTTACATCCAGGCTGCCTGCAGACTGAGACTGAAGACTGAGTCCTCAACTCCTGCTGGAATTTCAAGTCTGCCAGTCCTCCCTGCACATTTCAGACTTGTCCACCTCCACAACCACTTTTTCTCTTACCTTCTGGTCTTGTCTTATTCAATTTTGGAACTTTTGTTTTCTCGAACTGATGTTTATTAAGTTGATCTATAAATTGTTGGGAATTTTCTTCTGTAGGTTATCTATTCTTACTAGGCTGTGTTATTTGACAATTTTTTCATGTAGTATTTTCTTGCCTTTCACCCCTTTCTTCTTCTATCCCTCCCTCTCCACATTCTTTCTTCCCTTCCTGTATAGTATGTGAATGTATGCATATGTGTGTGTGCATACATGTGCATGGTGTGTTTTCTTTTCTTCAGGTTGCTACTTGTGTGGTGACTTTCTCTTTTTTTTTTAAACATTATTTTATTATGGTAAGAACACTTAATATGAGATCTACCTTCTTAACAAAATTTAAAATTTACAATGCAGTATTTTTAACTGTATAGGTACAATGTTGTACTGCAGGTCTCTAGAGCTTATTCACCTTGTTTAACTGAAACTTTATGCTCATTGGTTAGTAACTCCTCATTTCTTCCTTTTCCCAGTCCCTGGCAACCACCATTCTACTCTTTGATTCTGTGAATTTGACTATTTTAGATACCTCATATAAGTGGAATTATGCAGTATTTGTCCTTCTCTGGCTTATTTCACTTAGCATAATGTCCTCAAAGTTCATCCGTGTTGTCACATGTTGCAAAATTCCCTTTTTTTAAAAGGCTGGGTAATATTCCATTGTATATAGATAGCACTTTTTCTTTATCCATTGATCTGTTGATGAACATTGAGTTTGTTTCAACATCTTAGCTATTATGAATAGTGCAGTGAACATGAGAGTACATATATCTCTTTGAGATCCTGACTTCAATTCTGTTGGATAAATACCCAGAAGTGGTAACACTGGATCATATGGTAGTTCTATTTTAAGTTTTTTGAATTGAATCTCCATACTGCTTTCTACAGTGGCTGCTGAACCATTTTGCATTCCCACCAACAGTTCCAAAACTTTTTCTGCATCCTTGCTGACACTTGTCTCTCTCTCTCTCTCTCTTTTTTTAATAATAGCCACCCTGACATATGTAAAACATATTGTGGTTTTGATTTGCATTCCCCTGATGATAGTAACATTGAGCAGCTTTCACATACCTGTTGGCCATTTTAGAAATCAATAGCAGAAGGAGAACTGGAAAATTCACAACCATGTGGAAATTAAACAGCACACTTTTGAACAACCAGTGGGTCAAAGAAGAAGTCAGAAGGGAAATAAAAAAAATCTCGAGACAAATGAAAATCGAAACATAATGTACCAAAACTTATGGGATGCAGGAAAAACATTACTGAGAGAAGTACATAGCAATAAATGCCTACATTAAAAACGAAAGATCTCAAACAAACAATTTAACTTTACACCTAAAGGAACTAGAAAAGGAAGAACAAACTAAGCCCAAAGTTAGCAGAAGAGCAGAAATAAACAATAGAGAGTAGAAAAGCATTAAAAAAAAATCAACAAAACCAAGAGTTGGTTTTTTGAAAAGATAAACAAAATCTGAAAACCTTTTAGCCAGGTTTATGAAGAAGCAAAGAAAGAAGACTCAGATAAATAAAACCAGAGGTGACTCAATTTTGATTCTATGAGAGGCAGTGATTTTATTCAACAAATTACAATTGATGGCTGTGTATTTCTTTTTTTTAATTTATTTTTTTATTGAAGTATATTTGATTTACAATGTTGTGTTAATTTCTGCTGTGCAGCGAAGTGACTCAGTTATACACATATATACATGCTTTTTTATATTCTTTTCCATTATGGTTTATCCCAGGATCTTGCATATAGTTCTCTGTGCTATACAGTAGGACCTTGTTGTTTATCCATTCTATATGTAATAGTTTGAATCTACTAACCCCAAACTCCCAGTCCATCCCTCCCCCACCTTTCCTCCCCCTATGTCTGTGAGTCTGTTTCTGTTTTAGAGATAGTTTCATTTGTGCCATATTTTAGATTCCACATATAAGTGATATATGGTATTTCTCTTTCTTTTTCTGAGTTACTTCACTTAGTATGATCATCTCTACTTGCATCCATGTTGTTGCAAATGGCATTATTTCGTTCTTTTTTTGGCTGAGTAGTATCCCATTGTATATATGTACCACATCTTCTTTATCCATTCATCTGTCAATGCACATTTAGGTTGTTTCCATGATTTGGCTATTGCAAAAAATGCTGCTATGAACATAGGGGTGCATGTATCTTTTTGAATTAGAGTTTTGTCCGGGATATATGCCCAGGAGTGGGATTGCTGAATCACATGGTAATTCTATTTTTAGTTCTCTGAGGAACCTCCATACTGTTTTCCACAGTAGCTGTACATTCCCACAAACAGTGTAGGAGGGTTCCCTTTTCCCCACACCCTTTCCAGCATTTGTTATTTGTAGACTTTTTTTTTTTGGCTGCGTTGGGAATTCGTTGCTGCTCTCAGGCTTCTTTAGTTGCAGCGAGGGGGAATACTCTTCGTTGTGGTGCGTGGGCTTCTCATTGTGGTGGCTCCTCTTGTTGCAGAGCACGGGCTCTACGCACATGGGCTTCAGTAGTTGCAGCACGTAGGCTCAGTAGTTGCAGCACACAGGCTCTAGGGCACAGGCTGAGTAGTTGTGGTGCATGCGTTTGGTTGCTCTGCGGCATGTGGGATCTTCCTGCACTGGGGATCAAACCCATGTCCCCTGCATTGGCATGCGGATTCTTAAACACTGAACCACGAGGGAAATCCCTGTAGACATTTTTTTTTTTTAACGTTTTATTGGAGTATAATTGCTTTACAATGGTGTGTTAGTTTCTGCTTTATAACAAAGTGAATCAGCTATACATATACATATATCCCCATATCTCTTCCCTCTTGCATTTCCTTCCCTCCCACCCTCCCTATCCCACACCTCTAGGTGGTCACAAAGCACCGAGCTGATCTCCCTGTGTTATGCGGCTGCTTCCCACTAGCTATGGGTTTTACATTTGGTAGTGTATATATGTCCATGCCACTCTCTCACTTTGTCCCAGCTTACCCTTCCCCCTCCCCTTGTCCTCAAGTCCATTCTCTAGTAGGTCTGCCTCTTTATTCCCGTCCTGCCCCTAGGTTCTTCATGACCATTTTTTCTTTTTCTTTTAGATTCCATATATATGTGTTAGTATATGGTATTTGTTTTTCTCTTTCTGACTTCACTCTGTATGACAGACTCTAGGTCCATCCACCTCACTACAAATAACTCAATTTCGTTTCTTTTTATGGCTGAGTAATATTCCATTGTATATATGTGCCACATCTTTATCCATTCATCTGTCGATGGACACTTAGGTTGCTTCCATGTCCTGGCTACTGTAAATAGAGCTGCAATGAAAATTTTGGTACATGACTCTTTTTGAATTATGGTTTTTTCAGGGTATATGCCCAGTAGTGGGATTGCTGGGTCGTATGGTAGTTCTATTTTTAGTTTTTTAAGGAACCTCCATCCTGTTCTCCATAGTGGCTGTATCAATTTACATTCCCACCAACAGTGCAAGAGGGTTCCCTTCTCTCCACACCCTCTCCAGCATTTATTGTTTGTAGATTTTTTGATGATGGCCATTCTGACTGGTGTGAGGTGATACCTCATTGTAGTTTTGATTTGCATTTCTCTAATGATTAGTGATGTTGAGCATTCTTTCATGTGTTTGTTGGCAATCTGTATATCTTCTCTGGAGAAATGTCTATTTAGGGCTTCTGCCCATTTTTGGATTGGGTTGTTTGTTTTTTTGATATTGAGCTGCATGAGCTGCTTGTATATTTTGGAGATTAATCCTTTGTTGGTTGCTTTAGTTGCAAATATTTTTCTCCCATTCTGAGGGTTGTCTTATTGTCTTGTTTATGGTTTCCTTTGCTGTGCAAAAGCTTTTAAGTTTCATTAGGTCCCATTTGCTTATTTTTGTTTTTATTTCCATTTCTCTAGGAGGTGGGTCAAAAAGGATCTTGCTGTGATTTATGTCATAGAGTGTTCTGCCTATGTTTTCCTCTAAGAGTTTGATAGTGTCTGGCCTTAAATTTAGGTCTTTAATCCATTTTGAGTTTATTTTTGTGTATGGTGTTAGGGAGTGTTCTAATTTCATTCTTTTACATGTAGCTGTCCAGTTTTCCCAGCTCCACTTATTGAAGAGTCTGTCTTTTCTCCATTGTATATTCTTGCCTTCTTTATCAAAAAAAAGGTGACCATATGTGTGTGAGTTTATCTCTGGGCTTTCTATCCTGTTCCATTGATCTATATTTCTGTTTTTGTGCCAGTACCATACTGTCTTGATTACTGTAGCTTTGTAGTATACTATGAAGTCAGGGAGCTTGATTCCTTCAGCTCCGTTTTTCTTTCTCAAGATTGCTTTGGCTATTTGGGGTCTTTTGTGTTTCCATACAAATTGTGAAATTTTTTGTTCTAGTTCTGTGAAAAATGCCAGTGGTAGTTTGATAGGGATTGCATTGAATCTGTAGATTGCTTTGGGTAGTATAGTCATTTTCACAATGTTGATTCTTCCAATCCAAGAACATGGTATATCACTCCATCTATTTGTATCATCTTTAATTTCTTTCATCAGTGTCTTATAATTTTCTGCAAACAGGTCTTTTGTCTCCTTAGGCAGGTTTATTCCTAGGTATTTTATTCTTTTTGTTGCAATGGTAAATGGGAGTGTTTTCTTAATTTCACTTTCAGATTTTTCATCATTAGTTTATAGGAATGCAAGAGATTTCTGTGCATTAATTTTGTATCCTGCTACTTTACCAAATTCATTGATTAGCTCTAGTAGTTTTGTGGTAGCATCTTTAGGATTCTCTATGTATAGTATCATGTAATTTGCAAACAGTGACATCTTCTTCTTTTCCGATTTGAATTCCTTTTGTTTCTTTTCTTCTCTGATTGCTGTGGCTAACACTTCCAAAACAATGGTGAATAATAGTGGTGAGGGTGGGCAACCTTGTCTTGTTCCTGATCTTAGTGGAAATGGTTTCAGTTTTTCACCATTGAGGATGATGTTGGCATGAGTTTGTCATATATGGCCTTTAGTATGTTCAAGTAAGTTCCCTCTATGCCTAATTTCTGGAGGGTTTTTATCATAAATTGGTGTTGAATTGTTTCGAAAGCTTTTTCTGAATCTATTGAGATTATCATATGGTTTTTATTCTTCAATTTATTAGTATGGTGTATCACATTGATTGATTTGCGTATATTGAAGAATCCTTACATTCCTGGGATAAACCCCACTTGATCATGGTGTATGATCCTTTTAATGTGCTGTTGGATTCTGTTTGCTAGTATTTTGCTGAGGATTTTTGCATCTATGTTCATCAGTGCTATTGGCCTGTAGTTTTCTTTCTTTGTGACATCTTTGTCTGGTTTTGGTATCAGGGTGATGGTGGCCTCATAGAATGAGTTTAGGAGTGTTCCTCCCTCTGCTCTATTTTGGAAGATTTTGAGAAGGATAGGTGTTAGCTCTTCTCTAAATGTTTGATAGATTTCACCTGTGAAGCCATCTGGTCCTGGGCTTTTGTTTGTTGGAAAATTTTTAATCACAGTTTCAATTTCAGTGCTTGTGATTGGTCTGTTTATATTTTCTATTTCTTCCTGGTTCAGTCTCAGAAGGTTGTGCATTTCTAAGAATTTGTGCATTTCTTCCAGGTTGTCCATTTTATTGGCATAGAGTTGCTTGTAGTAATCTCTCATGATCCTTTGTATTTCTGCAGTGTCAGTTGTTACTTCTCCCTTTTCAGTTCTAATTCTATTGACTTGAGTCTTCTCCCTTTCTTTCTTGATGAGTCTGGCTAATGGTTTATCAATTTTGTTTATCTTCTCAAAGAACCAGCTTTTAGTTTTAATGATCTTTGCTATTGTTTCCTTCATTTCTTTTTCATTTATTTTTGATTTGATCTTTATGATTTCTTTCCTTCTGTTAACTTTGGGGTTTTTTTGTTCTTCTTTCTCTAATTGCTTTAGGTGTAGGGTTAGGTTGTTTATTTGAGATTTTTCTTGTTTCTTAAGGTAGGATTGTTTTGCTATAAACTTCCCTCTTAGAACGGCTTTTGCTGCATCCCATAGGTTTCGGGTCGTCGTATTTTCATTGTCATTTGTTTCTAGGTATTTTTTGATTTCCTCTTTGATTCCTTCAGTGATCTCTTGGTTATTAAGTAGTGTATTGTCTAGCCTCCATGTGTTTGTATTTTTTACAGAGTTTTTCCTGTAATTGATATCTAGTCTCATAGCATTGTGGTCAGAAAAGATACTTGATACGTTTTCAATTTTCTTAAATTTGCCAAGGCTTGATTTGTGACCCACGATATGATATATCTTGGAGAATGTTCCATGAGCACTTGAGAAGAAAGTGTATTCTGTTGTTTTTGGATGAAATGTCCTGTAAATATCAATTAAGTTCATCTTGTTCAATGTGTCATTTAAAGTTTGTGTTATCTTATTTATTTTCATTTTGGATGACCTGTCCATTGGTGAAAGTGGGGTGTTAAAAAGTCCCCTACTATGATTGTGTTACTGTCAATTTCCCCTTTTATGGCTGTTAGTATTTGCCTTATGTATTGAGGTGCTCCTATGTTGGGGGCATAAATATTTATAATTGTTATATCTTCTTCTTGGATTGATCCCTTGATCATTATGTAGTGTCTTTCTTTGTCTCTTGTAATAGTCTTTGTTTTAAAGTCTATTTTGTCTGATGTGAGAATTGCTACTCCAGCTTTCTTTTGATTCCCATTTGCATGGAATATCGTTTTCCATCCCCTCACTTTCAGTCTGTATGTGTCTCTAGGTCTGAAGTGGGTCTCTTGTAGACAGCATATATATGGGTCTTGTTTTTGTATCTATTCAGCCAATCTATGTCTTTTGGTGGGAGCATTTAATCCATTTATATTTAAGGTAATGGTTGATATGTATGTTCCTAGTACCATTTTCTTAATTGTTTTGGGTTTGTTATTGTAGGTCTTTTCCTTCTCTTGTGTTTCTTGCCTAGAAAAGTTCCTTTAGCATTTGTTGTAAAGCTGGTTTGGTGATGCTGAATTCTCTTAGCTTTTGCTTCTCTGTAAAGGTTTTAATTTCTCCGTCGAATCTGAATGAGATCCTTGCTGGGTAGAGTAATCTTGGTTGTAGTTTTTTCCCTTTCATCACTTTAAATATGTCCTGCCACTCCTTTCTGGCTTGCAGAGTTTCTGCTGAAAGATCAGCTGTTAACCTTATGGGGATTCCTTTGTATGTTATTTGTTGCTTTTCCCTTGCTGCTTTTAATATATTTTCTTTGTATTTAATTTTTGATAGTTTGATTAATATGTGTCTTGGCATGTTTCTCCTTGGCTTTATCCTGTATGGGACTCTCTGTGCTTCCTGGACTTGATTGACTATTTCCTTTCCCATATTAGGGAAGTTTTCAACTATAATCTCTTCAAATATTTTCTCAGTCCCTTTCTTTTTCTCTTCTTCCCCTGGGACCCCTATAATTTGAATGTTGGTGCATTTAATATTGCCCCAGAGGTCTCTGAGACTGTCCTCAATTCTTTTCATTCTTTTTTCTGTATTCTGCTCTGTGGTAGTTATTTCTACTATTTTATCTTCCAAAAAAAGAAAGAAGGAAAGAAAAAAATAAACTAAACTAAAATAAAGTTATTAAAATAAAAAATAATTATTAAAAATAAAAAAAATTAAAAGTAATAAAAAGAAAGAAAGAAAGAAAGAACAGAGCATCCAAACCAAAAAACCAATCCACCAATGATAACAAGTGCTAAAAACTATATTAAAAAAAAAAACAAAACGGACAGACAGAACCCTAGCACAAATGGTAAAAGCAAAGCTATATAGACAAAATCACACAGAAGCATACACATACACACTCACAAAAAGAGGAAAAGGGGAAAAAATATATATATCGTTGCTCCCAAAGTCCACCGCCTCAATTTGTCATGATTCTTTGTCTTTTCAGGTATTCCACAGATGCAGGGTACATCAGGTTGACTGTGGAGATTTAATACGCTGCTCCTGAGGCTGCTGGGAGAGATTTCCCTTTCTCTTCTTTGTTCGCACAGCTCCTGGGGTTCAGCTTTGGATTTGGCCCCGCCTGTGCGTGTAGGTCGCCTGAGAGCATCTGTTCCCACTCAGACAGGACGGGGTTAAAGGAGCAGCTGATTTGGGTGCTCTGGCTCACTCAGGTGGGGTGGGGGGGTGGAGGGAGTGGCACGGAATGCGGGGCGAGCCTGCCACGGCAGAGGCCGGCGTGCCATTGCACCAGCCTTAGGCGCGCTGTGTGTTCTCCTGGGGAAGTTGTCCCTGGATCACGGGACCCTGGCAGTGGCGGGCCGCACAGGCTCCCGGGAGGGGCGGTGTGGATAGTGACCTGTGCTTGCACACAGGCTTCTTGGTGGCGGCAGCAGCAGCCTTAGCCTCATGCCTGTCTCTGGGGTCCTCGCTGATAGCCGCTGCTCGCGCCCGTCCCTGGAGCTCATTTAGGTGGCGCTCTTAATCCCCTCTCCTCACGCACCAGGAAACAAAGAGGCAAGAAAAAGTCTCTTGCCTGTTTGGCAGCTCCAGACTTTTTCCCGGACTCCCTCCCAGCTGTGGCGCGCTCGCCCCCTTCAGGCTGTGTGCAGGCAGCCAACCCCACTCCTCTCCCTGGGATCCGACCAAAGCCCGAGCCTCAGCTCCCAGCCCCCACCCGCCCCAGCGGGTGAGCAGACAAGCCTCTCGGGCTGGTGAGTGCTGCTTGTCGCCGATCCTCTGTGCGGGAATCTCTCCGCTTTGCCCTCCGCACCCCTGTGGCTGCGCTCTCCTCCGTGGCCCCGAAGCTCCCCCACTTCGCCACCCGCAGTCTCCGCCAGTGAAAGGGTTTCCTAGTGTGTGGAAACCTTTCCTCCTTCACAGCTCCCTCCCACTGGTGCAGGCACCGTCCCTATTCTTTTGTCTCTGTGTTTTCTTTTTTCTTTTCCCCTACCCAGGTACGTGGGGAGTTTCTTGCTTTTGGGGAGGTCTGAGGTCTTCTGCCAGCGTTCAGTAGGTGCTTGGTAGGGGCTGTTCCACATGTAGATGTATTTCTGATGTATTTGTGGGGAGGAAGGTGATCTCCACATCTTACTCTTCTGCCATCTTGAAGCTCCTCTGTAGACTTTTTAATGATGGCCATTCTGACCATTGTGAGGTGGTACCTCATTGTAGATTTGATTTGCATTTCTCTAATAGTTAGCAATGTTGAGCATCTTTTCATGTGCCTATTGGCCATCTGTATATCTTCTTCAGAGAAATGTCTATTTAGGTCTTCTCCCCATTTTTTCAGTTGGGTTGTTTGTTTTTTGTTGTTGTTGAATTGTATGAGCTGTTTGTATATCTTGGAAATTGATGGCTGTGTATTTCTTATGTCTTTCATAGTGAAGAACTGTGGGGAGGGGAGTTGGAAAGAGAGTTGAGCCGAATTCTGTGCAGGCTTTGTTAGAGTATTCGGACTCTATTCTCACTTCTGAGGTTTTGTTAAACCTCCCACACTAGGGTTCCCTGAAACTAATTGGAACACATGTCCCATTCTTACTGAGGGAACAGGGAACTGGATCTGCCCTCTTCCACGTTACACGTGTAGCCTGGAGCCTTTGCTTCTAGTAGAGGTACTCAGCTTTTTAACTTCATTGTTCATTTCCCAAGCTTTACCTGTTTCTTGCCTGTAGCTCTGTCCACTTCTCCCCATCAGAACATCACTCAGTTCATTTTTTCCAGACTTGGAGGTATTCAGAAATAACTCACTATTTGGCTTCTGAGGGATGAGTAGATGCCTCACTATAAAATACCTGCCACTCTGCTCCAGATTCTCATCTTTTGTCCTGCTTTTGGATGCCACTTTTTGAGCTTCATGGCATTGTATTGCCTAGTTGCTGCTGCTGGATTTTTCCTGGGTTTTGCTATTTTTATTTCACTGAATTGAATGTTGGGAAAGGAAATTCTGTGCACCAGTTTTATTACACCATCCTAGCGCAAAAGTCCCCAAAGATTTTTATTAACCACAAAAATATTTCTATTCATTGTGCAGATATGGAAATTTGCAAATAGAAGATTAGGTGGGACACATTATCATGTGAACAAGTACTTAATTACATTAGAGATGCAAATGTTTTTCGAGATTATACTTTGTAAACAAGATGATCTTGTTATAATGGAGGATTTGTGATAACTGCAATGTAAAGGAGCCTCAGAGGAAAAATTAGGAAAACTGAGTATGTGAACAATTTATTGCCCGTGTAAGTAGTATGCATAAAATCCAATAAATACCAAAGACTGTGCAAAATCACAACACGGTGCATTGTATCACACAGTCTTATTCTCTTCTTTTAAATATCTAGATTACTTTTCATTTCTTGTAAGTGAACTGAAGAAATGTTGTCTCAGACTGACACACTTCTGAATGTTTTAAATCTCTAACAGTCAGAAACATCCTTGGCAGAGGACTAATTTCACACCTCAGGCATTAAAATTCAGAGTCTGTATTCATTGTTTATTTTACATAATGTAAAACAGCATGAAGCATGATATATTATACAATGGATGAATGGGAATTTTAGAAAATAGGGCATCATTTTACATTTACACCTGCTAGATGACATTTTATATATTAGAAGGTGTCCTGATATATCAAACATAATGATTTTTTTCAATCAACTGAAATGTTTGTTACTAGCATACATTAAAGAATAAAAGATTTCTATTATTATTGTTTGATTGTATTTTTCTAGAATATAATGGTAATTTTATGAGTTATTGTGATATCAGTGTTAATCTTAATAGACCAGGCTTTGTTTTAAATATGGGATATATAAAAGTTAGAGACTACCATAAAATCTAGATTAATTAAATTATAATATGCTTAACAATAAATAGCTGGGCCAATTAAAATAAACCTTTAGGAATATAATGATTCATTTCTTATTGTAAAACTTTTGAACCATTAGTGAGTATATTAATAATTGCTGTTTAATTGCTGGAAACAAATAGCTATGTATCGGTGTAATTTCTATTAGTGTTTAAATTATTTCAGGTACAGTTATTGGTAAATTAGTGCTCAGTGAAATAAATAATTTGGAAGTATGCCATTTTTTTTTGTCCAGTGAGAAGAAAACTATCATATCATTATGGTAAAGGCTAAACTATACAGTATAGAATCTTAATTATCAACTAAGTTGGTGACATGTTTTCTTCTACGAATTCTGGGATAGAGTTTATTGGAATTGACCTAGAGCTGCTATTTCAGGTTCATGCTATGCTTTGCTAGAAAGACTCAAGTTGTTGAAGTCAGTTCAGCATTGATTGAGTCTGGTGGCTTATGCTCGGTTTTTGAATTCCTGATTTACGTTCCTCCAAATAACAAGTTGTTATAAAGAAGTTAACTATGAATAGAAGGGAGGGAATGGATGATGAATACCCAAAGGCTGTCTTTTGGTTGCTCTTAGGTTCGCCCTGCCCTTCCATGCCTTACTCTGTATACCAAGAAGCTCAACCCTTGCAAACTTCAATTTCCAGACTCTTTGCCCAGTAGCTTCCAGTTAGATTTGACTAATAGGAAGCACCTGTGAGAGACTGCAGATGGGAAGATAGGAGTAGCCTCTGCTTCTGATGGCATTTCCAACAGGAGAATATAGCTATTCTGTATACAGTCCAGTATCCTTAGGTGGTTTCACCAGTTGTCAAAGTGACTCCTGTGGTTTTAGTGGTATCAGAACTAAGGTCAGGGGTGACTGCCATTCCCAGTGGCTTTTGATGGTTCAGGCTAGGGTGTCAGAGATTTCACTGGCAACAGCAGTCCCTAGCAGTTTTAGCAGTCATTGTGCTCTGGGTTCTGGTAATCTCCTCTCCTCCCTTTTGTTATTCCAGCCCAAGGGGTTGTAGCAGCTTCTGTAGTTCTTATTCTCTGATTTTCCTCACTTAAACATTTTTGATCCTTCAGTCCTTCGATCATTTTTTATAAGGGTTCCTTGTAGAACATACTCTCTGAACTATTTAGCACAATTTCTGTTTTCCTAATGAGACTTAACTGATTCTGTACTGTCAGTATCTTTCTGGTATCACCCCAAACTATTCTAAACTGGGCCCTCTTTAGCCTTGAGTGGGCACTCTCATTCTATCTGTGTGTCTGTGGATCTGTCTTGGACTTCAGTAACAAGGGTCAGGGGTGCTCTGTAGCTTTGTGCATGAGTATGATGTGATGGTGAATATTATTTCCTGACAGGTATTGGCATTCCCTAGGGTTTGCATTTTTTAATACCTCTCATTCTTAAAAGAAAAACAGACTATATGTACAAACTTATTCTGAATGGAACAGCATTTTCCCACTAGACTGTAAGCTCCATGAGGGAAGGCATCAGGTCTATCTTGTTTACTGTTATACCACTAGTCCTTAGACAGTACTAAAGAGTTAGTGGCTTCTCATTAGATGTTTGAATGAGTAAGTGAACAGCTTGCTCTATAAGTGTGTGTGTGTGTGTGTGTGTGTGTGTAGTATTTTGGGGAGCTGAGGGCTGCACTGTAGGCTTTTGGCCTTTGGACCTCTCCCACTATTGTACTTGACCCCTCAATTTCTCTTGTTATATTGTCAATTTATACTTTTTATTGAATACATGAACTAGTTTCTACCATTTTACTTTGTATTTTCTGTTTACATCGCTTAATTTTTTTTTTCTAATTTTCCTACTTTTTGTAAGAATGATAAAGTTTAATTTATTCCTTTCAGCTCTTTGTTTTTAATCCCTGGGCTGTTTTTGGAAGCTATAGATAGCATTTTCAGTCTTTCCATATCTGTTGCTTAGAATGCCTAGAGTTCTATCATTTTTAGTTATACAGTTATATTAAATTTGCTAATATTTTATTGAGGAACTCTAGATTTAAAATTTTTTAAAATATCATTATTTACACACTACTTAAAAAGCTTTTTGTTATGAAAAATTTCAAACATGCATATGTTTTGACACCAGTATAGTGAATTATCTTGTGGCTGGTATGGCTTTAACAATGATTACAATTATAAAAAAATGGTCAACCTTTTTCACCTATTAACATTCCCTACTTTGTATCATTTCTTAAGTAACCATTTCAGTATTTGTTTCTAAATGATATTCTTAAAAATGTAATCACAATGTCATGATCACTCCTAAAAATTTACTTAATGTCATGTAATATCCAGTCAGTGTTCAAATATTCCCGATGGTCTCATATATTTTTTTTTGTTGTTCAAATAGGGATCTAAATAGGGTTCACAATGGCAAGCATTTGAAAAGACTCATCTGAAATCTATTTTAATTTGTGTTTCCCCCTCCTTTCTCTTTTTTATTTTTCCATTGCAATTATTCTGCAAATTTTCTTACAGTATGGATTTTGCCAATTGCATCTCATGGTTTTCTTTAACAGGTTTCTTTCTCCCTCACTTTTTATAAATAAGTAGTTAGATTTAAAGGCGTGACCAGATTCAGTCTGATTTTCTTTTTCTTTTTTTTTTCTTGCAAGAAAGTTTCATAAGGATATTCATAGAGAGCACAGGATGTCTGGTTGTTTCTCTTCTGTTGATGTTAGCAATCAATTGATGATCACTGCCTGGATATATTATTTTATTAGGAGTTGCAAAATGATGATGTTTTATTCTCCTTTTAAAATTTATTACCTGAAATACTTCTATAAAGAAACTTTACCTAATCAACTATTTAATTACCCTCAAATAGTCTGAATTCATGCAAGAAAGTCAGGATATATAAGTTTTCAAAATAATGACTTGGTTCCCTAGTATTTTGCTAAGGTGTGCAATACTTTTTTAAAAGTGTCATTGTGTATCATGAATTTTGGCATTTTTGATTTTTCAATCAATTGCGGTTATTATTCTTGTTGATTTTCAAATTGTCCATATTTTGACTAGAAAAAATTTTATTATCTCTTGAATCCTTTCTATCTGTCCTCAGTAGTCTTTGATAGATTTTTTGGTTCCTGGCTTGACAAAATGTTCTATAGAATCATCTTTTACATTTCCTGCCCCATCTTAGAATCCTCTATTTGTCCAAGGAGTACCAGTTCTTTTAGTGGAAAAATAATATTTAGAAAGCACAAGCTGTGTGTTAAACATGCTATTGCCTTTTTAGTGAACAGACCTAAGAAATGTGTGTGTGTTAAAAGTAAAGTATATCATGATTTCATATTGATAATTTCAATTCCAATTCAAGAACATAGAGATTTTACTTAACCTTTTTAGTCTTACATTTGCTTCTCTTTGCATTCTGCCAAAAATTCTGGTTCCCACCAATACCAGTATAAATATTCATTTGCTTTTTTTTTTTTTTTAACAGTACACTTAGTATAGCAATACTAACACTACCTCCAATGGTATGATTACTGAAAACAGTTTACGAATTTGTTTTGCAGCTCTTTTTGTATATTTGCAGCTTAGTGTGTATTCCACTAAGCATGTAGGATCAAATTACTGTATTTTAAAAACACTTGAAATAATGATGTGTGCAGTTATGCTACTAACTTGTTACACCATTTAATTTATCAATATTTTTGCTTTTGCTTTTTTAGAGATTGCTTTAAAATTTTTAAATTTTACAATTATGTGAAATATTTATATGTTCCCGACATCAAATACACAAAGCAAGATATATTCTGAAAATTCTAGCTTTATCCTTGTTCTCTTTTGCTTGTTCCCTCCCTTCCCCTATACGTAACTCTATTAGTCAAGTTTCTCCAGAGAAACAGAACCAGTATATCATATATATAATTTATTATGAGGAATTGGCTCATATGATAATGTAGGTTGAAAAGTCCCACGATCTGCAGTCTGCAAGCTGGTGACCCAGGAAAGCTGTTGGTGTAATTCAGTCTGAGTCTGAAGACCTGGGAACCAGGGGAGCTGATGATGTAAACGCTACTCTGAGGGCAGGAGAACATGAGATGAGATGTCCACCCTTCTAATGCAGTCCTTCTCCACCTCTGTTGTCCAGGGGGGCGCTTCAGCCTCACCCCCAGGTTCCGGATGTATAGTTATTAGTTGATCTTCTTATGAGGAGGAATAAAGTCTGGAATGACCTATGTCACTGTCCTGATGACCCTCCTTGAATATCTGCAATATACTTATCAAAGTCACTTAAAATATACTTATATCAAAGAGCAAATTTATCTTTCTATTGTTGAAATTGTTAGTTGACTTTTTTTAGTGTTATTTTTCTTTTGTGCTTTTGAGCTCATTCTGAAAGGTAATTATACTTTTTTCCTCTCTGTGCCTACTCACATTTTCTAGCTCTTTTTACGTATGGTTCCCTAACACCAGAACAAGATTTTATTTTTTTCAGTTTGGTGACATTGTCCTTTGCTAGTATCAGTATTATCACAGTCACTGAGCCAGTCATGGTGTTTGTTACACCATAATTTTAAAAAATTTTAATGCTCTGTATGTTAAGCTAATATTAAGTACTGAGAGACTAGCATATCTTATTGGTGGGATACTGTTATCTCAAGTACTGATCAGCAGCTTTGTTCATACTTATTGGCAGTTTTTCCCATTCCTTTACCTTCCCTTTCTTGCCTCCTCTTTCTTATCCTAACACCATTACCAAAACCTCCCTTAGCCTCTCTTTACAACTCAGCTCCTGCATGTCTCCTTCCCTGTCTCATTGGCCATCAATAAAACAATCAAACAAACACCAAATGTTGAACATTGGCTAGACAGGACACAATTTAAGTCATCAGACAAGCTAAGGCTATCCTTTCTTGTTTGGCTGGAGATAGAGCCGAACTTAGAGTGCTGTTCAGGTAGTAGAAGTTGTCCAGAGGTGGCATTACCAGAGCTTCTCTCAGGGTAGCTACAATTGGGAAGTTTGTGTTGAAGTTCTGACTACACCTACTACATGGGGGATGGCAGCTCTGGGTAGTGCTTAGGTTGAAGTAGACTATATCCAAAAAGGCAACACAACTAGTAGCTGCCAGAGGGATGAGGTGTCTCATGAACCTATTATTTTGGTATTTAAAAATAATATAAAATCTGACTCATTTGTATTTTTCTAATGTGCTTCCAATTTTATTTCCATCTTTATTGAGGCATAACTAACATATAACACTTATATTTTGACATCACAATCAATGACACAAGATACTCAATTCATGGTGGAGAAGAAAAATTTGTTGAATAACCCCTTCCTTTTTTTTTTTTTTTAAACAAGAGTGATATACACAGTAGCAAAAATGTAAATTGAACAAAAGTACATTCTTTTGGAAAACTTTTTCTTTTTAGACATTCACAGTCCTCAGGAGGAGGTGCAAATAGTTTCACAAAGCAAAACTTTCTTTGCAAGACTAATTCTTACTCAGTTTAAAGTTTTCCAAACAAGTAGGATATGAACATGAGGGCACTGAAATTTCTATCAGTGTCTCAGTCCTGGGATATCTATCTATATATTTATATTTTGAAACTAAAGATGATGACATAGAATGTGAAATGCTTTCTTTGAATCAAAAACTGCACTATGAAACACAGTGCAGTCCCTGCCAAAAAGCTAAGAGCTGTTCAAATAGAACTCTCCAAAGTTATCAGTATTTTTATCAAGTTGTAAAAAGGTGAAATTCTTTGAAGACAAAGGAATCAGAGGAAAATATTTGAAAGTAGTTTATAACCATCTTGTTAACATTTTTCTGGCCAGGGCTGAGTCAGAGAGAACTTTTACAGCAGCTGGAAAATTCTACAAAAATATATCTATGGCTAACAATGCCTCTGTTGACGCAGTTTGTTTTTTAAACTAAATAACACTTTGTGTTTTAAACTAAATAACATTATTTTCCCCAGTTGTATATAATTAAAATTTATTCACTTTAATGTAGTATGTTTTGTTATTTTTGACTAATATTTTACTTCTATTCGTTCATTTACTCATAATTTTTATTAGAATGAGAATGTATATTGAAGTTTATATTAATATTTAACAAATATTTTTAGTGATATTTTGTAAAAGACATATATTAAATATTTGAAATGAGTTAAAATTGTTTTACTCATTTTAAAAGTTTAATGAATTATGAACACACTCAGTAAAATACCATTATTGATACTAGTTTAGTGTTATATAAGAGAAATAGAAAAATACGGCATTGTCATTCCAACCAAGAGTGTCACAAGCAGCTCCATGCAGGTGGTGCCACAACATGCTGGAATCAGCTTTCGCTGGCTTGCAAGAACCAGTTGTTAAAATGTCAAGGAATATTGTAAGTCAGCCGTTACACACAGTCATTATTACAAATTATGTGTAATATTTTAAAAAATTACCATAAATATTTCCAAAGTGACAACAGTGAAATACAGAGAAAAAAAAATAGCTTACCTCTTTTCACATTAAGGTATATAAAGTTAAAAAAATTAAGTTATACAAACTTACAATTAAATACATTATATGAAAAACAAAGTTAATAGATATTCAAAATGTATCACTTCCTAGTTATTTTACTACATTTTTCTATTATCTATGCTGTTAGGGTTATCTATGTCTATTGTATTTTTATGGTTGATATATGATATAGCAGTGTGATACTATGTATGTATCAGTTCCCACTCTGTGTTAGTGATATCTTGTTGGTAGTTTGCAATTGGCCATCGTGGGAGTATTTTCCCGTAGAAATTGGCAAATTCCACAAAGCAGGGCTTGATTTATTGTTTTGTTGATATAATTAAACTTAAAAGTGTGCTGTGTATTTGTAGCCATTAAATGGTGAATAACACAAAAAAGAAGAAATACTCTTCCAGTATTTAAAACTACTATTAAAGAAGTCCTTTACATCACTGATGAATGAGTGAAGTTCTGACATAGTTCATTATTTTATCTTACTTGTTAATGTAAAGGGAAATGTCAACAAGCATTCATGTTGGAACTACGCTAACTTGTCAATCACAATTACAGGTTGGCTATGGATATAAGAGTTCAGCAAAAATCAACAAAAGCATTCTGTGAAAATCAATGGACTATATAGAATTTATGATAAAGGGTATTGTATATTTTATTATTTTTAAATTGGAAAAATTATTAAAATCATTTAAATAAAAATAATTAAAAATAATTTAATTAAAATTATTTAAAATTGTAAGACACATACATTCCCTCCCACCACAGCTATTCTTTTAAACATTTATCAGCACATCAATGGCAGTTCTGGATTTAAAACAAAATTTAACAGTGTTGTTGAAGTATAAGTGATATACAAAAAACTGCACGTATTTAATGTATAGGATTTGATGGGTTTGAACATCTGCATACACCCATGGGCCATTACCACAATTAAGGTAATAAACATCCATCACGTCCAAAAATTTCTTCCTGCCCCCCATCTTTTTCTGTGGTAAGACCAGTTAACTTGAGATCTCTTAACAAATTTTTTAATGTACAATACAGCATTGTTAAGTAGGCACTATGTTGTAAATTGCAAACTGTGATAAATTCGGTAAGTAAAAATACAGGGAGCTTTTATTGCTTGTAACAAGAAGACCGGCTATAGTCCAACATTCATCAAAGTCTTCCTTGAGGTTGTGGTATTTGAACTAAAATTTGAAGGGCGAGTAGGATGTTATGATACAAAACAAGGAGAAGCATCGGGAGCAGTGAGAACAGGAAAGAGGGCTAGTGTGTTTGGGAATGGAAATACTAGGGGCAGAAAGTGGACAGAAATGAGAGTAGGAAGACATGCAGGGGCTGGAGTATGCAGAGCCTTGAGAAACGATTGAGAAGTTTGAGTAATTGAATCATATGATTTGATATGTACTTTATTTATTTATTTATTTATTTTTAAACATCTTTATTGAAGTATAATTGCTTTACAATGGTGTGCTAGCTTCTGCTTTACAACAAAGTGAATCAGTTACACATATACATATGTTGCCATATCTCTTCCCTCTTGCATCTCCCTCCCTCCCACCCTCCCTATCCCACCCCTCTAGGTGGTCACAAAGCACCGAGCTGATCTCCCTGTGCTATGCGGCTGCTTCCCACTAGTTATCTATTTTACATTTGGTAGTGTATATATGTCCATGACACTCTCTCACCCTGTCACATCTCACCCCTCCCCCTCCCCATATCCTCAAGTCCATTCTCTAGTAGGTCTGTGTCTTTATTCCCATCTTGCCACTAGGTTCTTCATGACCTCTTTTTTTTTTTTTTTTTTTCCCTTAGATTCCATATATATGTGTTAGCATATTGTATTTGTTTTTCTCTTTCTGACTTACTTCACTCTGTATGACAGACTCTAACTCCATCCACCTCATTACAAACACCTCCATTTCATTTCTTTTTATGGCTGAGTAATATTCCATTGTATATATGTGCCACATCTTCTTTATCCATTCATCCGATGATGGACACCTAGGTTGCTTCCATGTCCTGGCTATTGTAAACAGAGCTGCAATGAATATTTTGGTACATGACTCTTTCTGAATTATGGTTTTCTCAGGGTATATGCCCAGTAGTGGGATTGCTGGGTCATATGGTAGTTCTATTTTTAGTTTTTTAAGGAACCTCCATACTGTTCTCCATAGTGGCTGTATCAATTTACATTCCCACCAACAGTGCAAGAGTGTTCCCTTTTCTCCACACCCTCTCCAGCATTTATTGTTTCTAGATTTTTTGATGATGGCCATTCTGACCGGTGTGAGATGATACCTCATGGTAGTTTTGATTTGCATTTCTCTAATGATTAATGATGTTGAGCATTCTTTCATGTGTCTGTTGGCAATCTGTATCTCTTCTTTGGAGAAATGTCTATTTAGGTCTTCTGCCCATTTTTGGATTGGGTTGTTTGTTTTTTTGTTATTGAGCTGCATGAGCTGCTTGTAAATCTTGGAGATTAATCCTTTGTCCGTTGCTTCATTTGCAAATATTTTCTCCCATTCTGAGGGTTGTCTTTTGGTCTTGTTTATGGTTTCCTTTGCTGTGCAAAAGCTTTTAAGTTTCATTAGGTCCCATTTGTTTATTTGTGTTTTTATTTCCATTTCTCTAGGACCTGGGTCAAAAAGGATCTTGCTGTGACTTATGTCATACAGTGTTCTGCCTATGTTTTCCTCTAAGAGTTTGATAGTGTCTGGCCTTACACTTAGGTCTTTAATCCATTTTGAGTTTATTTTTGTGTATGGTGTTAGGGAGTGTTCTAATTTCATACTTTTACATGTACCTGTCCAATTTTCCCAGCACCACTTATTGAAGAGGCTGTCTTTTCTCCACTGTATATGCTTGCCTCCTTTATCAAAGATAAGGTGACCATATGTGCGTGGGCTTATCTCTGGGCTTTCTATCCTGTTCCATTGATCTATATTTCTGTTTTTGTGCCAGTACCAAACTGTCTTGATTACTGTAGCTTTGTAATATAGTCTGAAGTCAGGGAGCCTGATTCCTCCAGCTCCATTTTTCGTTCTCAAGATTGCTTTGGCTATTCGGGGTCTTTTGTGTTTCCATACAAATTGTGAAATTTTTTGTTCTAGTTCTGTGAAAAATGCCAGTGGTAGTTTGATAGGGATTGCATTGAATCTGTAGATTGCTTTGGGTAGCAGAGTCATTTTCACAATGTTTATTCTTCCAATCCAAGAACATGGTATATCTCTCCATCTATTTGTATCATCTTTAATTTCTTTCATCAGTGTCCTCTAATTTTCTGCATACAGGTCTTTTGTCTCCTTAGGTAGGTTTATTCCTAGGTATTTTATTCTTTTTGTTGCAATGGTAAACGGGAGTGTTTTCTTAATTTCACTTTCAGATTTTTCATCATACATACAGGAATGCAAGAGATTTCTGTGCATTAATTTTGTATCCTGCTACTTTACCAAATTCATTGATTAGCTCTAGTAGTTTTCTGGTAGCATCTGTAGGATTCTCTATGTATAGTATCATGTCATCTGCAAACAGTGACAGCTTTACTTCTTCTTTTCCGATTTGGATTCCTTTTATTTCTTTTTCGTCTCTGATTGCTGTGGCTAACACTTCCAAAACTATGTTGAATAATAGTGGTGAGAGTGGGCAACCTTGTCTTGTTCCTGATCTTAGTGGAAATGGTTTCAGTTTTTCACCATTGAGGACAATGTTGGCTGTGGGTTTGTCATATACGGCCTTTATTATGTTGAGGAAAGTTCCCTCTATGCCTACTTTCTGCAGGACTTTTATCATAAATGGGTGTTGAATTTTGTCGAAAGCTTTCTCTGCATCTATTGAGATGATCATATGGTTTTTCTCCTTCAATTTGTTAATATGATGTATCACGTTGATTGATTTGCATATATTGAAGAATCCTTGCATTCCTGGAATAAACCCCACTTGATCATGGTGTATAATCCTTTTAATGTGCTGTTGGATTCTGTTTGCTAGTATTTTGTTGAGGATTTTTGCATCTATGTTCATCAGTGATATTGGCCTGTAGTTTTCTTTCTTTGTGACATCTTTGCCTGGTTTTGGTATCAGGGTGATGGTGGCCTCGTAGAATGAGTTGGGGAGTGTTCCTCCCTCTGCAATATTTTGGAAGAGTTTGAGAAGGATAGGTGTTAGCTCTTCTCTAAATGTTTGATAGAATTCGCCTGTGAAGCCATCTGGTCCTGGGCTTTTGTGTGTTGGAAGATTTTTAATCACAGTTTCAATTTCAGTGCTTGTGATTGGTCTGTTCATATTTTCTATTTCTTCCTGGTTCAGTCTCGGCAGGTTGTGCATTTCTAAGAATCTGTCCATTTCTTCCAGGTTGCCCATTTTATTAGCATAGAGTTGCTTGTAGTAATCTCTTATGATCGTTTGTATTTCTGCAGTGTCAGTGGTTACTTCTCCTTTTTCATTTCTAATTCTATTAATTTGAGTCTTCTCCTTTTTTCTCTTGATGAGTCTGGCTAATGGTTTATCAATTTTGTTTATCTTCTCAAAGAACCAGCTTTTAGTTTCATTGATTTTTGCTATTGTTTCCTTCATTTCTTTTTCATTTATTTCTGATCTGATCTTTATGATTTCTTTCCTTCTGCTAGCTTTGGGGTTTTTTTGTTCTTCTTTCTCTAATTGCTTTAGGTGCAAGGTTAGGTTGTTTATTCGAGATGTTTCCTGTTTCTTGATGTAGGCTTGTATTGCTATAAACTTCCCTCTTAGAACTGCTTTTGCTGCATCCCATAGGTTTTGGATCGTCGTGTCTCCATTGTCATTTGTTTCTAGGTATTTTTTGATTTCCCCTTTGATTTCTTCAGTGATCACTTCGTTATTAAGTAGTGTATTGTGTAGCCTCCATGTGTTTGTATTTTTTACAGATCTTTTCCTGTAATTGATATCTAGTCTCATAGCGTTGTGGTCGGAAAAGATACTTGATACGATTTCAATTTTTTTAAATTTACCAAGGCTTGATTTGTGACCCAAGATATGATCTATCCTGGAGAATGTTCCATGAGCACTTGAGAAAAATGTGTATTCTGTTGTTTTTGGGTGGAATGTCCTATAAATATCAATTAAGTCCATCTTGTTTAATGTATCATTTAAAGCTTGTGTTTCCTTATTTATTTTCATTTTGGATGATCTGTCCATTGGTGAAAGTGGGGTGTTAAAGTCCCCTACTATGATTGTGTTACTGTCGATTTCCCCTTTTATGGCTGTTAGTATTTGCCTTATGTATTGAGGTGCTCCTATGTTGGGTGCATAAATATTTACAATTGTTATACCTTCCTCTTGGATCGATCCCTTGATCATTATATAGTGTCCGTCTTTGTCTCTTGTAATTGTCTTTATTTTAAAGTCTATTTTGTCTGATATGAGAATTGCTACTCCAGCTTTCTTTTGATTTCCATTTGCATGGAATATCTTTTTCCATCCCCTCACTTTCAGTCTGTATGTGTCTCTAGGTCTGAAGTGGGTCTCTTGTAGACAGCATATATATGGGTCTTGTTTTTGTATCCATTCAGCCAGTCTGTGTCTTTTGGTGGGAGCATTTAATCCATTTACATTTAAGGTAATTATCGATATGTATGTTCCTATTCCCATTTTCTTAAATGTTTTGGGTTTGTTATTGTAGGTGTTTTCCTTCTCTTGTGTTTCTTGCCTAGAGAAGTTCCTTTAGCATTTGTTGTAAAGCTGGTTTGGTGGTGCTGAACTCTCTCAGCTTTTGCTTGTCTGTAAAGGTTTTAATTTCTCCATCAAATCTGAATGAGATCCTTGCTGGGTAGAGTAATCTTGGTTGTAGGTTTTTCTCCTTCATCACTTTAAGTATATCCTGCCACTCCCTTCTGGCTTGCAGCGTTTCTGCTGAAAGATCAGCTGTTAACCTTATGGGGATGCCCTTGTGTGTTATCTGTTGTTTTTCCCTTGCTGCTTTTAATATGTTTTCTTTATATTTAATTTTTGATAGTTTGATTAATATGTGTCTTGGTGTGTTTCTCCTTGGATTTATCCTGTATGGGACTCTCTGTGCTTCCAGGACTTGATTAACTATTTCCTTTCCCATATTAGGGAAGTTTTCAACTATAATCTCTTCAAATATTTTCTCAGTCCCTTTCTTTTTCTCTTCTTCTTCTGGGACCCCTATAATTCGAATGTTGGTGCGTTTAATGTTGTCCCAGAGGTCTCTGAGACTGTCCTCAGTTCTTTTCATTCTTTTTTCTTTATTCTGGTCTGCAGTAGTTATTTCCACCATTTTATCTTCCAGGTCACTTATCCGTTCTTCTGCCTCAGTTATTCTGCTATTGATCCCATCTAGAGTATTTTTAATTCATTTATTGTGCTTGTCATCGTTTCTTGGTTCCTCTTTAGTTCTTCTACGTCCTTGTTAAATGTTTCTTGCATTTTGTCTATTCTATTTCCAAGACTTTGGATCATCCTTACTATCATTATTCTGAATTCTTTTTCAGGTAGACTACCTATTTCCTCTTCATTTGTTAGGTCTGGTGTGTTTTGACCCTGCTCCTTCATCTGCTGTGTGTTTTTCTGTCTTCTCATTTTGCTTATCTTACTGTGTTTGGGGTCTCCTTTTCACAGGCTGCAGGTTCGTAGTTCCCGTTGTTTTTGGTATCTGTCCCCAGTGGCTAAGGTTGGTTCAGTGGGTTGTGTAGGTTTCCTGGTGGAGGGAACTAGTGCCTGTGTTCTGGTGGATGAGGCTGGATGTTGTCTTTCTGGTGGGTTCGTCCACGTCTGGTGGTGTGTTTTGGGGTGTCTGTGGCCTTATTATGATTTTAGGCAGCCTCTCTGTTAATGGATGGGGCTGTGTTCCTCTCTTGCTAGTTGTTTGGCATAGGGTGTCCAGCACTGTAGCTTGCTAGTCGTTGAGTGAAGCTGGGTCTTGATGTTGAGATGGAGATCTGTGAGAGATTTTCGCCGTTTGGTATTACGTGGAGCTGGGAGGTCTCTTGTGGACCAGTGTCCTGAAGTTGGCTCTCCCACCTCAGAGGCACAGCCCTGATGCCTGGCTGGAGCACCAAGAGCCTTTCATCCACATGGCTCAGAATAAAAGAGAGAAAAAATGGAAAGAAAGAAAAAAAGAGGATAAAATAAAATAAAATAAAGCAATTATAATAAAAAATAAGAAAAAAAATTATTAAGAGTAAATTTATTAAGAAAAAAAATTTTTTTTAATTTTTAAAAATAGATTTATTAATTTTTTATACTAAAAATAAGAAAAAAATTATTTAGAAAAAATTTATTAAGAAAAAAAATTTTTTAATTTTTTAAAATAAAAAATATGAAAAAACTTATTAAAAATTTTTTTAAAAATAGAAAATAAGGAAAAAATTATTAAGAAAACATTTATTAGGGAAAAAAAAATTTTTAAGCCAAAAAAAAAAAAAAAAAAAAAAAAAAACGGACGGACCTAACCCTAGGACTAACGGTGAGAGCAAAGTTATACAGACAAAATCTCACCCAGAAGCATACACATCTACACTCACAAAAAAAAGGAAAAGGGGAAAAGTTAATATATCCTGCTCCCAAAGTCCATCTCCTAAATTTGGGATGATTCGTTGTCTATTCAGGTATTCAACAGATGCAGGCACATCAAGTTGTTTGTGGAGCTTTAATCCGCTGCTTCTGAGGCTGCTGGGAGAGATTTCCCTTTCTCTTCTTTGTTCGTACAGCTCCCGGGGTTCAGCTTTGGATTTGGACCCGCCTCTGCATGTAGGTCCCCTGAGGGCGTCTGTTCCCCGCCCAGACAGAACGGGGTTAAAGGAGCAGCTGATTCGGGGGCTCTGGCTCAGTCAGGCCGGGGGAGGGAGCGGTACGGAGGAGGCGGGGCGAGCCTGCGGCGGCAGAAGCCGGCGTGACGTTGCAGCAGCCTGAGGCGCGCCGTGCGCTCTCCCGGGGAAGTTGTCCCCGGATTACGGGAGCCTGGCCGTGGCGGGCTGCACAGGCTCCCGGGAGGGGCGGTGTGGAGAATGGCCTGTGCTCGCCCACAGGCTTTTTGGTGGCGGCAGCAGCAGCCTTAGCGTCTCATGCCTGTCTCTGGGGTCCGCGCTGATAGCCGCGGCTCGCGCCCGTCTCTGGAGTTCGTTTAAGTGGCGCTCTGAATCCCCTCTCCTTGCACGCCGCGAAACAAAGAGGCAAGAAAAAGTCTCCTGCCTCTTCGGCAGCTGCAGACTTTTTCTCGTGCACCCTCCCGGCTAGTTGTGGTGCGCTAGACCCTTCAGGCTGTGTTCACGCAGCCAACCCCAGTCCTCTCCCTGGGATCCAACCGAAGCCCGCGCCTCAGCTCCCAGCCCCCGCCCGCCCCGGCGGGTGAGCAGACAAGCCTCTCGGGCTGGTGAGTGCTGCTCGGCGCCGAGCCTCTGTGCGGGAATCTCTCCGTTTTTCCCTCTGCGTCCCTGTTGCTGTGGGATCCGCGCTGATAGCCGCGGCTCGCGCCCGTCTCTGGAGCTCGTTTAGGCGGCGCTCTGAATCCCCTCTCCTTGCGCGCCGCGAAACAAAGAGGCAAGAAAAATTCTCCTGCCTCTTTGGCAGCTGCAGTCTTTTTCCCGGACTCCCTCCCGGCTAGCACCGAAGCCCGAGCCCCAGCTCCCAGGCCCCGCCCGCCCCGGCGGCTGAGCAGACAAGCCTCTCGGGCTGGTGAGTGCTGGTTGGCACCGCTCCTCTGTGCGGGAATCTCCGCTTTGCCCTCCGCACCAATGTGGCTGCGCTCTCCTCCGTGGCTCCGAAGCTTCCCCCCTCTGCTACCCGCAGTCTCTGCCCACGAAGGGGCTTCCTAGTGTGTGGAAACCTTTCCTCCTTCACAGCTCCCTCCCACTGGTGCAGGTCCCGTCCCTATTCTTTTGTCTCTGTTATTTCTTTTTTCTTTTGCCCTACCCAAGTACGTGGGGATTTTCTTGCCTTTTGGGAGGTCTGACGTCTTCTGCCAGCGTTCAGTGGGTGTTCTGTAGGAGCAGTTCCACGTGTAGATGTATTTCTCATGTATCTGTGGGGAGGAAGGTGATCTCCGCGTCTTACTCTTCCGCCATCTTGCCCCTCCCCCCCTGATATGTACTTTAAAAAGATCACTTTGTGAAAAATACTTTGGAAGGAAGCCAAAGTGTGGGTCATCAGTCACTTAGAAGGCTAACTGATGAAGGCAGTCCTGTGAGAGATCATGGAAGCTTAGCCTTTGGGGGTGGTGATAATACTGCAGAGAAGTGAATGATTAGAGAGATATTTAGGAAGCAAGATCGATAGGACTTAATGATGTATTAGATATTGAGAATGAGGGAGAGGGCAGTTTCAAGAAGTTTTACTGTTTTTTTTTTATGAACAACCAGAAGAATGGTACCAATTATTGACTCAGAGAAAGGTGACAGAGGGTCCAGTCTGAGTTCAAGTTTTGGACATTCTAAGTTTGAAGTGCCTTTGAGACCTCACAATGGAGATGTTGGTCGTTAATTAAATATAGCATGCTTATGCCTTTTATATGGTATTATCATTTGGTTTCTCTTTTCAGACTGTGAACTCTTTGAGGCTAGCAAACATATATATCACTCAAAGTTCTTATTTTCAGGTAGCAGATACTCCAATTAAGCAGGAGCTTATTGAAAAATATTGGGTGCCTGCCAGGTTTAATGTAAGGCTAGAACACTATGTATGGAAAAATGTTTCTAGGAACAAAGCTCCAAATCCCATATCAGAACTGGTGCAATGAGGAAACCATGGCAGAACATCAATCTACACCTGTACTGCTGCCCCTTTGGTGCCAACACCTCAACTTTACCACAGCTTCTACCACATGCCATTTCTATGCCCTGACCTTGCAGCCTCCATCTGCAGACAGTGTGGATGTGTCAGAGTCAGATATGGTTGTACTTGATTGCCAGAGCCTAGGTCACGAGATTATTCTCTGTTTGCAAGAATGACTAGGAATGTGAGTGTCTAACATACTCAGCCCCTTTAAGGGAAGAAGCTTTTGCTCTTCCACCGAGATAATAAAGTGGAGGCACTGCACACAAAGTAGAAAGAGGTTTAGATTTTGCATGGCTAACACAAATGGCAGATTTCCCCTTACATATATCTTATTCATCTTTGTATGCTAAGCACCTTATGTAGCAGATCTGAAAAAATAATTTATTTTGAATTGAAAAATTTTAAACAATGAATTAGAGTAATTCAGGTAAAAATTTTCTTCTTCATTTTGATCATTTAGACAGTCTTTCTATTACTAGATTATTATACATCATTTTAATTTGTTTGTTGTAAGCTAGCCTCACTGTGATATTCCATACTTACTATTATACTTTGTTCTTTAGAAAAATATGTATTTTTTTCAAAACAGCAGTGGCCTTACATTTCTTATTTGAGGGACGTAGGGCACATTTCAGTGCCCAAAATGTTTTAGTCATTTTATTTAAGGAAAACATTTTTTTCCATTTCTCCTTTCCTACCTGTGCCTTATAATGCTAAACAAATAAATAATATCTGACATTTCCTGTTGTTCTATGACGTATTTTTGCCCTAGAACTTATTTCACATTCCATCAGTCCCATTCAGATTGCTGGAGTGCGATCATTTAGCACTTCTCTTGCCTCCTTCCTTTTCATGTTTTGGGCTTTCTAAGTTTTATTTTTCCCTTCAAAAATTTGAAAAAAAATTTGAAAAACCCCGCATTGTATTCATAAGCTATAATAGATGAGCAACAAAGATTCTAGTTGAACCTTGTTTAATGGTGGTGATGATTAATGAGGAAGCAATTTCTTATTAACTTGCGAAAGTAATCTTACTAGATCATTTCTCCCTCAGACATGCAAATCAGACAGTTTTACTTGCTTATTCCTATTATACGTTTCATGTTTTGGTGTAAAACGAAGGCTTTTGTTTTTTTCTCCCATCAGTGTTGCAGTTTTCCTTGATACTAACGTCTTGAGTTTTTTCTTTCTATGATAGCAAGAACTGTTGTTAGAAGAGGCATGCTGTGTTATAATGCTAATTACCTGTCCATTTACTCCAAACCTTGTGGTAGTTTGTAGTGCGTCACTTATGCTAGAACCATATGTGTTAGAATGCTCCTCCCTGTGTTGTTTTAAGTTAGCATTGGCCAAAAGAGGACTTTATGCAAGATTTGGAAGGCAGAAGTGAAGCAGTAACCATTTTACTAGAAGGCCGACATGGTTAGATGCAGTGACTGACAGATGCAGAGGTGCCCGTGGGTGCTGGCAGGTTCCAGCTGGCTGCTGGTCTGCATCCAGCTTTTCTTTCTGATGGTTGACCCACAGTGGTTCCAGGCCCACTCCCAACTCTCTGTAGTGGACTCAGAGGAGTGGTAGCTGCACAGAAGCACACTTCCCATAGAGCTTCCTTTGAAGTCCTTTCAAGTCCCATTTCAGTGGTTGGATGTGCTTGGCTTTTCAGATTGCCTGGCTGGTCACACTCACTCTGATCCTCCAACTTCTTGGACCTCCTGAGCTTCTTGAGCCTCCTTTGCCCAGCTTTTCCTCTAATTTTGTGAGATCTAACTCCTATAATAAATCTCTTAGCCTGAAACTCATGGTGTTTCTGTTTTCTGGTTGAACCCTGACTGATTCAGTTCTTCGTGCTAAAACTTAAAACTTGTTCTGATACCTTTTTCTTTGTTGTTTGTATTTGTCATGAATTACTTTTTTTTTTTGCAAGCTTAAGACTTGTCTCTTGTCTTAAATAATTTTATTTCCATTATTGGCAAGAAGTCTAAATTATTTTTTCTAGAGTTATTTAGTGTTCTCCTTCTGGTGAATTCTGAGCACATAATTAATGTCTGCATTAGTTTTCTACAATTTATTAATTTGAAAACGTGAGATAATTACGCATCCCAGTGTAGTTGTGAGAATGTTAATAAATTGTAAAGCATGTTATAATTGGTAGTCACTAATTTATTCTCTAGATATATGTGAACTTTCTCTATTCTGTCCTTAGTAAGAGAAGATACACTAAAACAACAATAACAACAACAACAAAACCTGTTTTGTCGTTGGGAATTTGGGTGTGTTATTCCACCATTTCTAGATGGAAGATATATTGCTTAATTTAGAAATAAAAAAACTAAAACAATAAGTGAAATATATATGAACGGTGATATGAAATAATGATATTTATAAGAGTAAAAATTGGGCTCCTTTTACGTATCTGACATGGACAAATGTTAAATCAACTTTGTTACATATTCTTAATGGAATGTTATGTAGCATTAAAATGTTTATGAAGACTTTATAATAACTTGGGAAAATGTTTAAATATTAGTGGAAACATAAGATATGGAATACTACATATAAAAAAAAACTGGAAGGAAATACTTTAAAATATCAATAGTAGTGGCCCGACAAGTAAATTTTTTCTTTGTCTGTTTTCCTGTGGTTTCTAAGTTTTGTTACCTTTAAAATAAAGTATAAACTTTATTTGATAAGTTGTGAATTGCTGTTGAGAATGGTACTCTGCTGTTTATTCATAGGTGTGAATCACAATAAAATGATAAGGAAGCCAATAAATTGCTTTTTATTTCATTGGCATAGCTAAAGAGGTATGTGAGCAAACTTCTTTTCTTAAATAGCTGGCATACATTTTCTTTCTACTTTTTTTTCCCCCCACAATTATTGCTGGGTGTAAAGGCATTGGCACCAGTACAGCCTTTCATTTTCTGCAGAGGATTGCATGCAATATTTATATATTATATATCATTACTTAGAAATCAGTTTATGATAAAGGGAGCCAGAACTCTTCCACGGGGTTGCTTCTTTCTGTTTAAAGAGGCATCTTTTCATTGGAGTGTAGTAATGGCTGTAGTACTTTGGCAAATAGCTATAAAACATGTAAACGTCCTCCGTTCTTGTATTAATCCATCAGGAAGCTTTTGGGGATTCTTCTTGTCTAAAATATTCATAGGCAGCAGAATGTCCTGAATGCCCTACAGAACTTGTGCAGAGCCAAGGGGATGATTGATAGTGAAGTTCTGTTCTGAGTCACTCACAGTATGTAATTCTATTTGTCTTGCCAAATACGGGAGAGCAGGCAACTCATAAAAGGTAAAGGTAATAGACACTGTATTTTCTTACATTTAAAGAAGAGCTTGGTGTCTCCACTTCACTGTACTCCACTGAATATAGCAAATTTTTATTAAATAAAATAAAATGCAGTTGCACCATTCTTTGTAGAGTGGTAAAAAGTTTTATTAAACAGATGTCATTTATTATATTGCACATTTCTCTTTGGTATATATTTGCCTGCCTGGGTGTATCTTAAGTAAATGAGGTTCAAATGCTTAGTTAAAGAAAAACCAGTCAGGGTGCCTACTATAAGCAGGGTATACAGTAGATATTCAATACATCCCTTAATGAATAAAAGTCACTATCCATCTTCCAGTATTTTTGACATTAGTGTTTTTAAGATATCATTCAGTTTTCCATTAAATCATTGTTAAAACTGAAATTCTGTTCAGGCTAATCTCATGAAGTCAGGTAATGCAACAGATAAGCAGTAGACGATACTGCAACTGATAGCTGGATTTAGCACTTTGAACCACTCTTGTTTCCTGAGGGCATGAGTCTATCATTTGCACTTGTTCGCAAGTCCTTGATCAGGACCTTGGAATCAGGTCTGGAGTTCTTGCTTTTGGTTTTCATTCTTCAGAATGTAACCTATCATTGTTTATGTCAGATATTGTGCTGCATTTTATCTAAAATGAATTGCAATGTATTGGAAAGATAGAATAAGTTAATTACAGTGTTCAAATTTTATTTTTCTTTAGTAAAAAGATACTGGAATTACAGAAATATAGCATCACTGTGAAGAAATTCTTGATGTATGAGACCATTGAAGTCAATTGGGACCTTCTACCTACAAGAAAGAGGTATTTGAGCCAAGAGTTGATTATAAGTGTGTATAATTTGGTAGACTATAATCAGTTAAACAGCAGGGGCCGTATTTCAACATTACTCAATTTTCACTTTGCATATAGTAGGAAATCAATAAATATTGCATTAAGCAGAAACCTGGAAGAGTCTTAGACTGCAGGCAATAATCATTTAGGCAGAAATTGCCAAATCGTGGGTTTTCCACAGGAGACTCATTAGACCTTGAAATTTGGGTGTTACTTTGACTGGTTTGTGTTACATTTTTCATTAAGCTCACTTCTAATAATATCTCATGCTTTAGCATATCCCTTATCTTCATTCTTGGCATACAGAATATAGTTACCTTCCAATCTTTGAGACACACAATAAATTTGCCCAGAAATTTGTCCACTAGGCAGAGAAAAAATTTGCTGACATAGGTAACCAAAGATATATACACATGTCTAACCTATCCTGAAAACATCTTCCTGTCGATTGTAATTTGTTGAGAATTTTTATGCTCTTTCCACTGAAGTGAAGAAAAGTTGCTTTTCAAGTGGTATGAAAACAAAGTGGAATTTGTAGTCCTCTAAGTCTGTTAGTTTTTTTGCCCCTATGCAGAGGGGCAAAGATAGAATAGGCTACTTTAAAAAAATGTTTCAACTTTTATTTATAATTTAAAATAAGCACGAGAGGAGCATAATCTGATTTAAATTTTATAGAAATCATACTGTTATGTACTATTTTAGGGATTTGGGGGGAATATAAGTGGAAAGAAGAACATAAATTAGGAGGCTATTGCAGTAATCCAGGAACAAGATGGCAGTGGAGTTGGAGAATAGTGGACTGAGTCAGGATTTTTTTGGAGGTGAAATTGATAGGTCTTGATAGAAGATATTGGAGAGTGAGGGGAACTGTGATATAAAAAAATGGGCTGACTTGTCTAGATTTAATTTGAAAATATGAAAGAAGATTGCAAAGAGTTTGCCTCTAAATATTTGATGTTTTACTTTTAAGTAGACATGAACTTAGTTGATGAGCTCTTTTTGATCAGATAAATTAAAAGAAGGCAGTGAAGTTAGTGGTTACAAGAACAGGTTTTGGACTCAGACTGCAAGGGTTGAACCCCAGTTCAATCAGGAGCTATTTACGTGAAGGAAAATTACTTTTATTTTCTATCCCTCAATTTCCTCATTTACAATTGTACCTATACAGAAGGTTGTGGCTAATAAATGAGGCAATTCACCTAAAGTACTTTGTACACTGTGGCCCAAGGTAAACATCCTATTGCAGCTATTACTTTTTTATAAAGTGGGCAGTTCACAGAGCCAGTCTAGATAGCTGAGAAACAAGAAAAGGTGACCTCAGATATCTAGATGTTTGAGGTGTACTGGGGTGAATTACCTGAATTTTCTCCTCTTCTACTCAAGTTCTAAAACTTTTAGGCTGTCATATCTTTTGCAGAAATGAGTAATCTGCCTTTGAAATATCTTGCTCACATGGAAAATTGAAACTATATAGAAATATTTTTAAACAGTTAAATTTGCCATTGAAATTTTTATTTTTCTTAAGCCTTGAAAAAAATGTTTTACATGACATTAGTCTTTCCTAATAATACACACTGGCCATCTACCATAGAGCCACCTTACAGCAACACTTGGTTTTTCTCTAGTTCTTTTATTAACTGGTATTTCCCTGGAGAGTCTGATTCCCTAAACGTGGTATGAGCTGACAACATGGATTTAAAGGCAGAGGATCAGTGCTGCTCTGATTATTGATGTTGCCACATGGGAGGTTCTGGCAACAGAATGGGTCGTTTCTGTCTGTCTCTAAGGCTGCCCCTCTGAGGGGTGCTTAAGAGCAGGAGCCGTATCAATGGGAGGCAGTCTCATTAGTGCTGCAGCTGTCATCAATTAAAACTTCTCCTTGGCAAGGATAGTTCCTCTTCCCTCCACTTTGCTTGTAGTGCAAGTGTCTGTTTTTTTAATAAATTTATTTATTTTTGACTGCATTGGGTCTTCGTTGCTGCGTGCGGGCTTTCTCTAGTTGCCGCGAGCTGGGGATACGCTATGTTGCGGTCCACAGGCTTCTCATTGTGGTGGCTTCTCTTGTTGCGGAGCACAGGCTCTAGGCACGCAGGCTTCAGTAGCTGTGGCATACGTGCTCAGTAGTTGTGGCTCATGGGCTCTGGAGCTCAGGCTCAGTAGTTGTGGCGCACAGGCTTAGTTGCTCCGCGGCATGTGGGATCTTCCCGGACCAGGGCTCGAACCCGTGTTCCCTGCATTGGCAGGTGGATTCTTAACCACTGCGCCACCAGGGAAGTCCCCAAGTGTCTGTTTTTAAAGAGTATCTTGATTTGGCTCTCTATTCCCGTAGTTGACAGAGGAACAAATAGAAATAATATTTGCAACAACAATAACAGCAGTAATGCTTATTGAGGACTTATCTGCTTTACAAAATTAAAAAAAATTTTTAATACAATTTAAAAGGCTATTTTCCATTTACAGTATTACAAAATATTGGCTATATTCCTCGTGTTGTACAGTACGTCCCTGAGCCTATCTTACACCCCAAAATTTGTACCTCTCACATCCCCATCCCCATGCTATATTGCCCCTCCCCCCGTAACCACTACTTACCTGATTTTTATCAATTTTATATATTTATCTTTTATGACCCTTGAAAAGGAGAGGAGAAATTGCTTATGTAGGCAAGTAAGTAGCATGCCCCTGCCTTATTTCATTCACTTGTCCAGCTTTTAATTTTCCTTATTTTGTACCTAAAAACACAGAGAGTGTTCTGAACATGGAGCTGGGGAAGCCTGATTGGGTTTGGATTGAGAAAGGGAGTGGTTGGAAGAAGAATGAGTGTATTTAGACCGGAGAGAATTTGTGAATAGGAGGCTCTGCAGGCCTCTGTGGCGTTGCCTATAAGCAGTCCCAGTGTGTACTGTAATGGAACCAAACGATTTTGACTTCAGTGTCCCAACTTGGACTTCTGCTTTGGAGCTGGTTTAAGACAGAGCAGCAAAGCAGAACCAGGACTGTATGTAGCTTGGGCATACTCTGTGCTTTCAAGAATCCAGGTGTGACATTCTTTTTCTAAATTAAGGATTCACAGCCATGGGTGCATTTACTCAGGTAAATGATATGATGAAAAGACTGCATGAGCCATTAGTTCAGTGGCAAGGGTTTAAATGAGAAGAAATGTGATATACATATAGACAGATATGATATAGATATCTAGATGTAGACAGATAATTGAAGTTTTGGAGGGAATGAAAATAACACTTATTTGGGGTTTGGCTAGCCACTGAGGCTTTATTTAGTGGAGGCTGTTTGGAATGCTATTGAGATTTTGTTTTGCTGAGTAGAGTACATCAGCTAGGGGATTTTGAATATATCAGGTGGGGTGGGGAGGAGAAATAGAGTTAGCAGGGATTGGTAGGGCTGTGAGAATTTTTTTTTTTCCTCTGTGACTGTAATATAACTTCTCTTTTGTCTTCTGATGAAAATTTGATTTAAACTATTCTTTTGACATTGAATTCGTGTTTTATTTGGGTGTGTTTTGCACTAAGATGTATTCAAGGAACATCAGGGTAAGAGCCAAAATTGTGAAGCTATTCGTACTTAAAACAGTTTACATGGTGAAGGACAAGGGGGATTGTGAAGTGCCCTCCCCCCCACTGAGTACAGCAAAGAGAAGGAGCCCAGAAAACATTCATCAATGGGCTGTAATGCCTTTTCTAATGCCTGCCATATGATAGATACTGAAGAAATGCTTGTTGAACAAATTTTTGTATTTTAGAATGAATGAAAAAGAGGTGGCTGGAAAATGGACATGCAGAGAGTTTACTTCATGAAAATTCCCCCAATGTTTGGGAATAGAAATGTGCCCATGTTCACTCCGAGCAAGTGAAGTACTTGAAAGGTGTGTGTACGCGCTCGTGCATCTGTGTGTGTGTTTTAAGGATTAAAAATATGCAAGAACTCTGCAAGAAATTTCATTTTTGCGGTTTAAGAATAAAACCAGCAAACCAGTACATTTATAGTACTTGAACCTCTAATATTAAGAATTTCTATTTGGGGACTTCCCTGGTGGCACAGTGGCTAAGGATCCACCTGCCAATGAAGGGGACACGGGTTCGAGCCCTGGTCCAGGAAGATCCCACATGCCGCGGAGCAACTAAGCCCGTGCGCCACAACTACTGAGCCTGCGCTCTAGAGCCCGTGAGCCACAACTACTGAGCCCACGTGCCACAACTACTGAAGCCCACGTGCCTAGAGTCCGTGCTCCGCAACAAGAGAAGGCACCGCAAAGAGAAGCCCGTGCATGGCAATGAAGAGTAGCCCACGCTCACTGCAACTAGAGAAAGCCCACGCGCAGCAACGAAGACCCAACGCAGCCAAAAATAAATAAATAAATAAATTTAAAAAAAAAGAATTTCTGTTTGATCTCTTAAGACCATTCTTCTCTTTCATGTTGGAGAGACATTTTACTATGGATGTGATGGTGGGTTATGGCAGTGTATCTTTGGTTAGGAAAGAGCAGGATAATAATTCATATAGAATGTATCTTGATTAGTTGTAGATTGCTTTCCTTTGAAGAACATGAAATGAAGCGTGACTTTAAACCACTGTTTTTTTTTTTTTTTTTTGATAAAGCGAGCTAAGTTTCGTCTAAGGATCTTCATCACAAGTGAAAACAAACAGGAATAAAACAAAGGCTATTATTTTTCTCTTTTTCAATTTTTTAATTTATCCTCCTTTTGGCTATATTGATGAAAAAAATAGATTGGAACCTAGTTGATTTATTAATTTAACGCTGATCAATGTGGATTGCTTGCAGGACTAGTTAAGTTAATGAGGAAAGTGACCAAAATGAATGGATTTTGAACAGCCAGATCTACATCATTCACCTTAACACAGACTTATCTTTGTTTTAAATAATCAATTTGTCAACAAAGCAGGTAACCTTAAAGGGAAAAGTCCTTTTTCTTATTCTTGTAGACATTGCCACTTTAATTCTAATTGTCTTTTTATGTCCAAAACAAGATGGATATATTTGAAGCATTTGATTTCCTGAAATAGAGCTAGAAGTACTGGGACTGATATAAATGTAAGTGAAATCCGACAAAACTTCAGCAGACAATAGCACTTGAAAATTTTAAGTTTTATTTTCATTGTCACTTCCGGAAAGCTATGCAATGGAGAAAGAAGAAATGTATGATGGAGAATGAAGTAAGGTAATTAGGTACATATTCTGATCATGGATTTTATGCTTTTAAAGGATAAGTATATGCATGTGTGTGTGTGTGTGCGCATGTATGTGTATATATGTACATATACACAGAGGTCTCAAAACAACATTGATTTAAAACTTAGTAATGTGCCTAAGAAGAGCTTCTCATTTGATGTCTATAATAGAGTAAAATTCACTGCTTTGAAATTGTAGCAAATAGAAATGAAACTTCGTTCATCTTCTGTGGATATCTTCTAGTCTGGATATAGCTCTGACAGCGTTCTATTCTGATAACTTCTCTTTGATGTTTTTCTTCTTCCCCAAACAGTTTGTTACAATTTGGTATTGCTTATAATATGAATTTAGAGATGCATTTTCACCTTCTTCCCAGAGAGTATTGTTATCTTTTAGCAACTCTTTGGTGGATACAGCAGAAGGCAACTTGCCATATTTTTCTTTTGAGGTGAATCCGTTTACAACAGCCTATTAGTGATTTGTAGCTGAAAAGAATCAAATCGAAGGAACACATTTATAAAAGAATTTCTCAGTCCCCAAGAAAAGGATTCTCACACCCTTATAGTGTATAACTCCCTCTGGGATCATGAGACAATATCATTTGTATAAACATATGTGGGTATTCTGTTTCTCTTAAGTCTATGTCTATGCAGTATAGACATGTACTTCTTTTTCTGTTGAAAGTGGAGAAGGATTGATACAATGCACTGGAATAATTCTGATATTCCAATTAGAATATTTCTGATAGTTCCAGAATATTAGGAGCTGTAGAAAGAATTTGAACTACTTCTGTTAGTTGTCCCAAAAAATAACCAGGTAGAAAACAGGTCTGATAATGCGTGGAAAGGTTACGGACTAATCAATGGGATCCTCAGAGGACAGTTGATGCCCGAGACTTGATTCCCAGTCTGCCTCAAGATTTAGTACTAATTAAAGTAAAATGAGCATAACATATGATGAGGTAAATAGTATTTCATCAGGACTTAATGGACAAGCACATGAAAAGAAGGGGAGAAGTGAAGGAAATACGGCAGCTCTGTAGTTTAGATAAACCAGACTCTTACTGTTTCCTGTAAGAAACTTTAGAAAAAAGTCAAATACAAGATCTAAAAAGGTGATTTAGTTAGGTTTAAGGAATACAGTCCAAGAATACAGAGTATGTACACTTTGGTCGTCTAATCTCATCAAAAAATAGAATTAGACTGTTTAGATGAGGGCTTCACTACTGAAATCTGCCAAATACAATATCAACTGCATCAAGCCCTGTATCCCTGTTTATATCAGTTACCACAAGAAACCCAGAGCCCACTTGGATTATTTATTACTTGGATTCTTATTCCCATATGGCTCTGTGCAACTGCTAAGTAGGATCCCATTTCTCCGTTTCCTCCATTTCTTAAAAGTCTTCTGCCCTCTAGAATACATTTGTCACAAGCAAAAATACCTCCTCTTTAGAGCTCAGCATTGTCTCTGTCCCTTTCATTTTTTAATTTTTTTTGCCATAACTTAAGTCAAACACTAAAGGTAATATTTGCCTCTGTAATTCTAGATGGGTGACTGCTTCCTTTCCCATACCCGTTGAACCAGTGGGCTGGAAAATGGTATAGATATACTACTTGCTCTTCATTGTTGTTTTCAAATTTTTCACCCTTTCTGCCCCTAAAGAGCCACAGCTTTAAAACTCATATCATCAGATTATAACACCCACTGCACCCTTGCACAGTCATCTGGAGACCCCAAGTTGCTTCTCTTAACTCTTTGAAGATTTCAGTATCTGGATTACTGTCATTCTTTCTAGATTACCCCGTTCACAATTTTGATGGGTTCAATAACCCAAGCGGAAGATCTTTTTAATACGCTTGTTTTCTTGATTCTTCCTTCTCCTGTGGTCTTCTCTCCTTCCTACGTCAGCTACTTATCCTCATGGTCACACTCTCAACTTTGTTACTACCATTGACTACTTTCCATCTTAAATATTAATTTCAGGGCTTCTCCCTCCTGTGTATCCAGCTTGTTCCCTCTAATATATGATCTCCAAAAATACTTTGTACCCATTGAGACATATAGTCTTTTGGTTATATAACTTTAAAAATGTCTCTCAATGTAGTGGCCATGAGACTGCATCTTGCAGACCTACTGCAGCGACTGAATTGACCCCAGCAGCTGCATTCGCCACCTGAAATCCATTGCTGCATTTGCACCGAGACCAATGTCTGAGTTGGTGGGCATTTTAAGGCAGACCCATTCTTGGGAGACATGGGACTCCTTTGCCAACTTTGTCTCAAGGACTCTGATGGCTTGCTGAACTTTCCTTAGACTGCATGATAGTCTAGGATACTTACACCCAACCTTGTATCCCACTTGTCAGATAGATTGCATCATGGTCTGGCAGTTCTCCTAGCCCTCTCTGCCTCCATTCCTATTTCCTTTTACAGAGGCATTCTCCCTCATAAAATTTTTACACTTTTAATCCCATTTTGCATCTGACTCTTGGAGGAGTGGGACTAAATACTCACTCTGCTCATATCCTTACTTCCATCCTTACCCATATTAGACTCCATAGTTCACTCACTTTTGTATTCCTTCAACTCTCCTACTCCTTTTTCACTTTGTCACACTTGCCTGGCAAACCCCAAATCCTTCTCATAGCCAGTGGTTTGCCTACTCTGTGCCTGCATCTCTGTAGCTGAATATGTTGGACACAAAACCATTCTGAATCATCTCATTTAAAATTCAAGACCAGCAATGTTTAAGGGTGATCCTCTTACGCCTTCCTATTTCATATAGGGCCTTGTGGACTGTTGAAGAGCTTCGGAAGATATGATCAAGAATTTATGTTTTAAAAGGATTCCTCTAGTTGCTGGATGGCTAAATGACTCTAGTGGGTTATTTAGAGGTTATTTACTTGCCCCCCCCCTCCATGTTTAGTCTCTCTGTCTTCCATTAATATTTAGCTGGTCACTTGGTTACCCAGAATTAAGACTGTACTTTCCATGCTGCCCCTGACCCCAACCCCCTTGCAGTTATGTGTGGCAATGAAACCAGATTCAGCCCTAGGGATGGAAATTGGAAATGTTAAGTGTAACTTTCAGAAACTGACTTTTAAAAGAGGGAGACTTTCCTCTTCAACCTTCCTGGCTACATGCTAAATCAGATATGGGCTTATGGCCGAAGCTTGCATGAACATCTTAGACTGTGAGGGAAATCTTCTTCATTGTGGAGCAACATGATAGGAGTATGGGTCACTTATATCATAGAACATCATACCAACCCTGAACACTCTCTACCTGGACTATCTCACATGTGAGAAAAATAAACTCCTGTCTTGTTTAAGGTCCTATTATTTCTGGTGAACTGTCATATACACCAATACCTAATCCTAACTGATACAGGAGGAAGTGAGGACACAAGAAAACCTATTGTGAGGTCATTTCAATAACCCAAGTGAGAAAGAACTGTGGCTTGGGCTAGGTGACAGCAGTGGAAGTGGTAAAAATATTCAGATTCTGAGTGTTTAATGCAGTAGAATATTTGCTTGTGATGAGTAAAGGATAAAAAAAGTCAAAGTGATCCAAAATCCAAAGGTGTGAACCTGGGTAACTGGTGGTGCAGTAAACAAACAAAAAAATGGGACCACAAGAGGAGACATAGGTTTAGAAGGGAAAAGGATGAGCTCACTTTAGACGCTATTGTTCTCTGTTTGAAGTTCTGCCAGGATCACATGGAGCTGTTCAAGATTTCTAAAACATTCAGGTGTAGATCTGTGGATTATTCACATTGAATTGATAGGTGGTCATAGAAGCATACAGGCTAAGGCAAAAGAGAAAGGAGGGGTGAGGATACTATTCTCTGGATTAATTCTCTGCTGGGGATATCCGTAGTTAGAAAGCTTTATGTGGTATTGAAGTATGCAATGAAAAGATGCACTAACCTTTACTAAATTGTAAAATTAGACACTGGCTGCTTTTTGTTTGGCTCTGTTTTCCCATTCAAAAGAACATGTTCTTTCCTTATTTATGAAGGGCCTGAATCCAAATTCTCTTCAATGAAATTATTTTGGTAACTTTGGGTGAGTATTCTATGGCCTAGAGGTTATATCACTAAATTATCACACATTTGATACAACAGTTCAGGAAAGCCTTTTATGTGAAAGGCCAAAATTAGCATAGGAACCAAAGAAGAATATAGCATAACTTCTTTTTGCACCCAAGGAGCAATCTTTTCATGTGGATATGTTGGCAAAATGATGCTTACATCTAGGCCTACTTTGAAAATTAAAGCAAAAAGCTTCTCTTTTGGGAATAAAAAGCACAGCTTAAAGTAATTTTTTTCAGGAAGTTTTCTTGCATTGAATATAAATGATCCTCTTATACATTGTTTTATTGACAGTATGGTCTGGCATACAATATAGTGACATATGAGCCTTGTACACACCAGAATTCTTTTTTGATGTATTGCTAATGGATTTTTAAATTTTGGAAACAAATTTACAATTAAGAAGTAACTAATAATTTTGGAGCATTTATGATTTTCTTTTACCTTGTTCAATAAAGGCAGCATGTTAAGGCGAAAAGAGCATGGACTTCGGCATCAAGCTGATAGTGTTTTGAATACCACTCTGCCACTTGCTACTAGTGTGACCAGAATACCACTCTGCCACTTGCTACCAGTTTATCTAAATAAAGAAAATCACTCCTCTGTTATAAGGTTGTGAGGATTAAATGAGGTGATGCCAATGAACTGTATTTCATATGGAACATTATGATCGTAACAGAGTATTTTATAGTAATTGTTGTTGCTAGTGTAATTATTAATAACGATTTCCATCCATAACAAACACTGGCTTAGCATTCTTTTCGATGTAAAAAGAAAAAGAGAAATAATCTGTTTTAGCTATAGAATAGTAATCCTCTCTTTTGTGCTGTTGCAGTGCTTCTTATAGCTAATGTTCACATAGGCGACATACTCTCACGGGCATATGAAATTTCCATGGGTTATAAGTAATTCCTGGCAAGCTGGTTATTTTGTCACTCTCTCTACTACTCAGGAAAGTATATTGGGATACAAAAAGGATTTATTCATTTAACAACTATTTGATGAGAGCCTACTATATCTGAGGTACTTTCTTGATGAATGAAAAGGGATGGAATTAGCCACCTGAAGCATACAACCTAGTAGGTGTGAAAATGATGTTATTATATGAATAACCTTAAATGTGATCTAATTTTTCAAATGGATCATTTCCCAAACCTTGAAATTCTGACATGTAATGAATTATTGTGACATCCTTCACAACTAATTGAGATATTTCAGTATGTTGCAACTTTGGAGTTGAAATCTAATCCAAAGCATCATGATTTATGCTAAATCCATCTAGGGAGCAAGAAAACCATAATAGGAGATGATAGCTCACATGTATAATATCTTATTAATAGGTAATCACAGAATAGGTCGTGTGGTGAGGATTAGATAAGTACTTCAGGATAGCTCTGCTTCTTTCACATTCTGGCCTGATATTTTAATCAAGAGAAACCCAACTTGAAACTAATGTGCATCCTTTTGGCTACTTTGACTTGTGCCCCCTCAACCCACTGCTTCCCTTGGAGGGCCTCTGGTGATTCCAGACTGTATCTAATGACAGGTTTCCTGTGGGAAGCACTTTGCCCTGGTGATAATGTTGTCTCTGACCATCTACTCACACATATCAATGTGGCTTTCGACAGCAATGTGGGAAGCCATGCTTGTGACTCTGGTATAGAGATCAGCACAAGGGATTCTGGAAATGTATCATGGGTGGCATCAAAGCAAGCTCAAGAGAAACAGCTTAAAACTACATAGATTCAGAAGATATATTTTGGGTACAACATGGAGTAATAATAGTTTGTGGATTATTTTTCTTTCCTGTAAATATCAGTAAGACTTTTTTTTTAATTAATTTATTTATTTATTTATTTATTTTTGGCTGTGTTGGGTCTTCATTTCTGAGCGAGGGCTTTCTCTAGTTGCGGCAAGCGGGGGCCACTCTTCATCGCGGTGCGCGGGCCTCTCACTATCGTGGCCTCTCCTGTTGCGGAGCACAGGCTCCAGACGCGCAGGCTCAGTAGTTGTGGCTCATGGGCCTAGTTGCTCCGCGGCATGTGGGATCTTCCCAGACCAGGGCTTGAACCCGTGTCCCCTGCATTGGCAGGCAGATTCTCAACCACTGCGCCACCAGGGAAGCCCAGTAAGACATTTTTAATAGTACAGGTTCATTTGTAACAAAGGACACACAGATTAAGAATACAAATAATTTACATTCTTTTTAGTTCTCAAAGTTCACCTCTTTTTCATTCTGAAGGATGGGACTTGTAAGACAATCTTCTGATTCCTAGAGCTCTTTTATTCTTTAATTTGGCTCTGCTATGAAACAGCTTTCATTTTATGGGCAAAAGGTAAGAACACAAGTGGTTACACAGATATTTCCAGTGCACCATAAGGGATGAGAAATTACCACAAAGTGCCACTATCCTAGTTGCCTTAGGATTTTGGAGACATTTATTGGTTATGTTAAAAATCTGCTTTTTTATGACAGTGGAAACACAAGGAGCCACTGGAGCATTAAGAAAGACAGTGTGCGTGAGAGATAGGTAATAGGTCATTTAATCAACATGTTTGAGAGCTGCCTTCTTGCAAAGCAATGCTCCCAGCTCTAGGGCCAAGTGGAGGCAGGTTCACAGTGGCACAAATAGGCAGTTCCCTTCAGTTAGTTCTAATTTCATGGTTTTAAAGGTGGTTCTAATTAGAATAAGGTTTAATTTGGTCACATCTAAAGTATTCATGATTGTTATAAAAATTTCCCTAAATAAGCAAGACTTATACAATAAGCAAAAATTATCTTTGAGTTTCGAGACTTTCCTGCTCAGTGTGCCTTTATCAATACTGGATCCCCTCTGTCTATACCATCCCCACTAATTTTTTAAAAAATTTATTTATTTATTTAATTTATTTATTTTTGGCTGCATTGGCTCTTCGTTGCTGTGCTCAGGCTTTCTCTAGTTGTGGCGAGCAGGGGCTACTCTTCGTTGCAGTGCGGGAGCTTCTCATCGCGGTAGCTTCTCTTGTTGCGGAGCACAGGCTCTAGGCGTGTGGGCTTCAGTAGTTGTGGCACATGGGCTTAGTAGTTGTGGCTCATGGGCTCTAGAGCGGAGGCTCAGTAGTTGTGGCGCACGGGCTTAGTTGGTCCGCAACATGTGGGATCTTCCCGGACCAGGGCTCGAACCCGTGTCCCCTGCGTTGGCAGGCAGATTCTTAACCACTGCGCCACCAGGGAAGTCCCCCAGTCATTTTTTGATATTCCATTTCCAAGGAGTTTGATAAAAGCTGGCCTAGTTAACTAGTTTTGCTGTATATCTAAATTCTGAGAATCTTGAGGAAAGATGATTTAAGAGGGATGAGGGGAAGAAGGTTAGAAAGCCATATTCCAACAGCACAATCACACTTTATCCCAATAAGGTAAAAACAGGGGAAGCATTTAAACAAGCTAATGTGGCCACAAAATCTAGGTTTTAAAAGGGCATGCACAAAAGATGAAAAGAGGATAACCATGGGAGAATATGAAACTAGCAGATATTTGTGAGACATATTAAGAGGAACAAATTTATATCTTATTTATATTTAAAATAGATATAATAAAAAGGAACAAACTATTGATACATGCAAAACTTATTAGATGAATTTCACAGACATCAGGCTGAGTGAGAGAAGCCAGTCTCAAAAGGTCACATACTGTATGATTCCATTTACATGACATTCTTGAAAAGACAAAACTGCAGTGATAGCGAACAGATCAGTGATTAGCAGAGGTTAGGAATGAGAGGTGTGTGTGTGACTATAAATAGGTAGCAGTAAGGAGGTTTTGGGGGTGATGGAACTGTTCCGTATCTGACTGTGGTAGTGGTTACATGAATCTAATATGAGTCGGTGTCCATAGAACTGTATACCTAATAATAAAAAGTTATGTTTACTGTATGACACTTGGAAAATAAAATTAAAGAAATAAAACTTCCCAGAGGAAAAAAAGAGGTATAATAATACCAGGCTTATGGAGCAGTTGGTAATATTAACTGAGATCATGTGATTGTATGTGTGTATGTAAAGCACTCAGCACATCCTTAGTTGGTGCTCAAAGCACCAACTTCTCTGTACTTCTGCTTTTAGGTAAGTCATCAGTCCTACCTATATCTCAAGTTCCTTATCCTTTTTCAAAAATTGAAAAAGATAAATCACACTGTTTTAGACATGCAGCAGATAGTTTGTGTGTGTGTGTGAAAGCTGGAAAATTCATCAGAGCATGTTTTAGATATTTTTGAATAGATTTGATGTACAGCAGGGATTTTTTTCTGAGCCAATGGAATATTGCCTTCTAAGAAATCTCATTTGGTTGTTATGAGGATTAAATCCGGTATTGTATGTAAAGATAGACTATACAGTAAGCAAAAAATTGGCAGTCAATTTGCATTTGAATCTAATTCTAGTACTAGCCATATTCACCTCACAGTGTTGTGGGAAATACATGTCAGTATGATGTAAACTGTAAAGTATTATCTAAATATAATATTGTCTCTGTAGCTTATTTTCCTTTAAATTACTCAATGCATACATAAAGTGAATATATCCAGTGTGTCATCTATTTAGATTCCTTACAGTGGTTTGTCTTTAAAATAATATTTTTCTTAGGAGCATCGATTTTTGTTGGAAACAAAGGTCTCAAAAATATACTAGATTAAAATACTGTATGTGCTTTTGAGAAAATTGTGTGGCACTAAAAAAAAAATAATTATTCTAAGCAGAAGGAAAAGCATATTTTTAGGGGAGTGTTTGCCTTCCTCATAAGTATTTAATTTAAAAAGCTTTGGAAAACTTATAATGAGATTTTAGTTTGTAAGATTGTGACATACTTGTCTTTTGACCATTTCTTGATTTCTTTTTTACTCTCCTATGAAATAAATGGTCCTTACCCAAAGGATGGGTAATCTATTCTCTTCTGGAACTATAGTGATGTCTGTTTGAAAGCCAAGGTTTAAAAATATTCTTTTAGAGTACCACGTTTAGTGAAAAAAATGTAAAGAAAAGCAAGGATATTTAAAAAAAACTGTGGTCTGTATTTTTTCACTATAACAGAAAAAAAGATCAAGCTATATTTTCAGAAGAACACCAGAGAGCTTTCTGCGAGAGTTGGCAAACGCATCAAGGCATTGTTTGTAGATATTATTTTTGATAGGTTTGATATACAGCATAGTTTTCCGAGCCAATGGAATATTGTCTTCTTACAGATCTCATCAGGCCAGCAGTGCTGCTGCTATGTGCTGGCTTATCAGCTCCAGCCAGAGTCTGCTGCACTTGCACGCACCTTCATAGCCTGAGAGGAAAATAAATTGTACCCAAGCAGTTAATAAGAAAGAATTATTGTGAGTGAGATGCATGACATTATGAGTGAGCATCGTGTTTTACAGACTAAATGTTGATTTGCCAAAGGGAAAAAAATGCTCCCTATACATGAAATGAAAATTTCATTTCAGAATTGTCATTTTAAGTGTATTTGCTGGTTTCCTAGTTCAAGAAGTGAATATTATCTATTTTTTTTTTTTTTTTAATATTATCTATTTTTGATGTGTCTTGGGGATAGTACTGAAGAGGCAATTCGCACTTTCTGTGTTTTGCTAATGGACATTTTTATCCATTCCAGGTATTTAATGAAACATCTGTTTTTATTTATTGAAGCAGATATGTACTACCTACAGGTACACAGAATGTATGCTTTAAAGCACCAAACATAGGAAGGTAATCTCTAATAGCATGACTGAATTGCTTATGAGGAGCCTAAGGTCCTTATTACTTTTTTCAATTGTTTGGGTCAGCATTTCTAATGTCAAAGTATTTGTGCATGAAGAGCCCGATTAGTTGAATTTAATAGGTGTTAACTGTTCATATAAAGTATGATCTTTGCTAAAAAAGGGAGATGAAGTCTTAGTCCTTCTATTCTAATTAGTTATGGCCTCAGAAGTTTGTTAATACTTGATCACAGTCAAAGAGGTGAAATAACTTTTGTAAGGTCGTAGAACTATTACTTGAAGGAATTATACTTCAGACTGAGAGCTGTCCAATTCTACTCAGAAAATGCATATTTTGAATTAATTTTGCTTACTCTATATTTAGAAACAGAAGAAACCAGATATAAGGTAATACGATTTGCTGTCGTAAATCAATGCCAAATTTTTAATAGTTTGACCCAACAAAACAACATTTATTGCTCATTTAGAATCCACTGTGGATCTATGTAGCCCATGAGCAGCTTTCCTCCACCCAGTGATTCAGGGACTCAGGACTCTTTTATTTGTGGCTCCACCATCCATTATGGCCTCAAAGTCATCTGGCAGGTTGGGGAAGAGGTACTGGAGGAGGAGCACCTGATTTTAAAAATCCTGGCCTGGAAGAGACACACACCATTTCTGCTGCTATTCTATTGGTGAGAATGAGTCAACACACCAGAATATAAGAGAGGCTGAGTGTGGCAGGCAGAATTTTTCGATGGCTTCCCAAAGATGTCTCACCCTAATCCACAGAACCTGTGAATATAATGAGATATCACTCCCATGATTATGTTACATTAAATGTCACTGTTGCCCTTAAGATAGAGATGATCTTGGTGGGTTTGATCTAATATAAGCCCTTAAAACAGATGCTCTCCCTGGCTGATGACAGAAGAGGAAATCAGAGGCACTCTAAGCACAAGGGGGGGATTTGACAGCTGTTGCTGGCTTGACTATAGAGGGAGTCACCTGAGAAGGGGTGACGGCAGCTTCTAGAAGCTGAGACAGCCTTCAGCTGACAGACAGCAAAATGGAACCTCCTTCCTACATCTGTAGGAACTGGATTCTGCCAACAGCCTAAATGAATTTGGAAGGGGATTCTTCACCAGAGCTTCCCAGTCTGGCTGAAACCTTGAGAGACACTAAACAGAGAGAGTAGCTGAGCCACACCAGACTTCCGATCTAAAGAACCGTGAACTAATAAACCACTAAGTTTTATTCAGCAATAGAAAACTAATCTACTTTGAAATGTTCTTATTAAAAGAAAAGATTCCTGGATCGTACCCCACGGAGAATCTGATTCAGTCTGGAAATCTGCATTTTTAACAAACATGCTAAGTGATTCTGCTTGAAGATAATACAAGGATCACACTTTGAGAAGTAAAAAAGAAATCTCCAAGTCAATGAATGGTTTTCAAATATGTATTTTTTTGGGACAAGTGTCTAGGCTGTAAGTGATTCACAGAGAGACCTTATTCAAGGTCTTGACCTTATTCAAGTTTGGGAGGTTGGCTTCCAGAGTGTCTGGATTGGGGCCCAGAGAATCTGTACTTTTTACATTCTCCCTAAGTGATTCTGGGCACCTTGTATTTAGAAATCACATTCCTAAGGCTTATAGTATCCTCCCTCTGTAAGACCATGCCGTGGCAGACCCAAATTCCAAAATTTAGAAGGCATGCTACCAAAGAGTAAGCTGAGAAGATGCCACCTGAACATTTTTTTCCCCTCTTTCCATGTCCAATCCTAGAGCAAGAATGGCTTTTCTTAATTTGTGTAGATAATAAGGAGTATGGTTTTGCTTTTGTGAAAAGTTTTTTTTTTCTTCTGAACCTTTTAAAAAGCATTAAACCTCGCCATGTAATGAAATATACTTTTTTTTTTTTTTTTTTTTTTTTTATTGCTTTACAATGGTGTGCTAGCTTCTGCTTTACAACAAAGTGAATCAGTTACACATATACATATGTTGCCATATCTCTTCCCTCTTGCATCTCCCTCCTTCCCACCCTCCCTATCCCACCCCTCTAGGTGGTCACAAAGCACCGAGCTGATCTCCCTGTGCTATGCGGCTGCTTCCCACTAGTTATCTATTTTACATTTGGTAGTGTATATATGTCCATGACACTCTCTCACCCTGTCACATCTCACCCCTCCCCCTCCCCATATCCTCAAGTCCATTCTCTAGTAGGTCTGTGTCTTTATTCCCATCTTGCCACTAGGTTCTTCATGACCTCTTTTTTTTTTTTTTTTTCCCTTAGATTCCATATATATGTGTTAGCATACTGTATTTGTTTTTCTCTTTCTGACTTACTTCACTCTGTATGACAGACTCTAACTCCATCCACCTCATTACAAACACCTCCATTTCATTTCTTTTTATGGCTGAGTAATATTCCATTGTATATATGTGCCACATCTTCTTTATCCATTCATCCGATGATGGACACCTAGGTTGCTTCCATGTCCTGGCTATTGTAAACAGAGCTGCAATGAATATTTTGGTACATGACTCTTTCTGAATTATGGTTTTCTCAGGGTATATGCCCAGTAGTGGGATTGCTGGGTCATATGGTAGTTCTATTTTTAGTTTTTTAAGGAACCTCCATACTGTTCTCCATAGTGGCTGTATCAATTTACATTCCCACCAACAGTGCAAGAGTGTTCCCTTTTCTCCACACCCTCTCCAGCATTTATTGTTTCTAGATTTTTTGATGATGGCCATTCTGAGCGGTGTGAGATGATACCTCATTGTAGTTTTGATTTGCATTTCTCTAATGATTAATGATGTTGAGCATTCTTTCATGTGTCTGTTGGCAATCTGTATCTCTTCTTTGGAGAAATGTCTATTTAGGTCTTCTGCCCATTTTTGGATTGGGTTGTTTGTTTTTTTGTTATTGAGCTGCATGAGCTGCTTGTAAATCTTGGAGATTAATCCTTTGTCCGTTGCTTCATTTGCAAATATTTTCTCCCATTCTGAGGGTTGTCTTTTGGTCTTGTTTATGGTTTCCTTTGCTGTGCAAAAGCTTTTAAGTTTCATTAGGTCCCATTTGTTTATTTGTGTTTTTATTTGCATTTCTCTAGGACCTGGGTCAAAAAGGATCTTGCTGTGACTTATGTCATACAGTGTTCTGCCTATGTTTTCCTCTAAGAGTTTGATAGTGTCTGGCCTTACACTTAGGTCTTTAATCCATTTTGAGTTTATTTTTGTGTATGGTGTTAGGGAGTGTTCTAATTTCATACTTTTACATGTACCTGTCCAATTTTCCCAGCACCACTTATTGAAGAGGCTGTCTTTTCTCCACTGTATATGCTTGCCTCCTTTATCAAAGATAAGGTGACCATATGTGCGTGGGCTTATCTCTGGGCTTTCTATCCTGTTCCATTGATCTATATTTCTGTTTTTGTGCCAGTACCAAACTGTCTTGATTACTGTAGCTTTGTAATATAGTCTGAAGTCAGGGAGCCTGATTCCTCCAGCTCCATTTTTCGTTCTCAAGATTGCTTTGGCTATTCGGGGTCTTTTGTGTTTCCATACAAATTGTGAAATTTTTTGTTCTAGTTCTGTGAAAAATGCCAGTGGTAGTTTGATAGGGATTGCATTGAATCTGTAGATTGCTTTGGGTAGCAGAGTCATTTTCACAATGTTTATTCTTCCAATCCAAGAACATGGTATATCTCTCCATCTATTTGTATCATCTTTAATTTCTTTCATCAGTGTCCTCTAATTTTCTGCATACAGGTCTTTTGTCTCCTTAGGTAGGTTTATTCCTAGGTATTTTATTCTTTTTGTTGCAATGGTAAACGGGAGTGTTTTCTTAATTTCACTTTCAGATTTTTCATCATACATACAGGAATGCAAGAGATTTCTGTGCATTAATTTTGTATCCTGCTACTTTACCAAATTCATTGATTAGCTCTAGTAGTTTTCTGGTAGCATCTGTAGGATTCTCTATGTATAGTATCATGTCATCTGCAAACAGTGACAGCTTTACTTCTTCTTTTCCGATTTGGATTCCTTTTATTTCTTTTTCGTCTCTGATTGCTGTGGCTAACACTTCCAAAACTATGTTGAATAATAGTGGTGAGAGTGGGCAACCTTGTCTTGTTCCTGATCTTAGTGGAAATGGTTTCAGTTTTTCACCATTGAGGACAATGTTGGCTGTGGGTTTGTCATATACGGCCTTTATTATGTTGAGGAAAGTTCCCTCTATGCCTACTTTCTGCAGGACTTTTATCATAAATGGGTGTTGAATTTTGTCGAAAGCTTTCTCTGCATCTATTGAGATGATCATATGGTTTTTCTCCTTCAATTTGTTAATATGATGTATCACGTTGATTGATTTGCGTATATTGAAGAATCCTTGCATTCCTGGAATAAACCCCACTTGATCATGGTGTATGATCCTTTTAATGTGCTGTTGGATTCTGTTTGCTAGTATTTTGTTGAGGATTTTTGCATCTATGTTCATCAGTGATATTGGCCTGTAGTTTTCTTTCTTTGTGACATCTTTGCCTGGTTTTGGTATCAGGGTGATGGTGGCCTCGTAGAATGAGTTGGGGAGTGTTCCTCCCTCTGCAATATTTTGGAAGAGTTTGAGAAGGATAGGTGTTAGCTCTTCTCTAAATGTTTGATAGAATTCGCCTGTGAAGCCATCTGGTCCTGGGCTTTTGTGTGTTGGAAGATTTTTAATCACAGTTTCAATTTCAGTGCTTGTGATTGGTCTGTTCATATTTTCTATTTCTTCCTGGTTCAGTCTCGGCAGGTTGTGCATTTCTAAGAATCTGTCCATTTCTTCCAGGTTGTCCATTTTATTGGCATAGAGTTGCTTGTAGTAATCTCTTATGATCGTTTGTATTTCTGCAGTGTCAGTGGTTACTTCTCCTTTTTCATTTCTAATTCTATTAATTTGAGTCTTCTCCTTTTTTCTCTTGATGAGTCTGGCTAATGGTTTATCAATTTTGTTTATCTTCTCAAAGAACCAGCTTTTAGTTTCATTGATTTTTGCTATTGTTTCCTTCATTTCTTTTTCATTTATTTCTGATCTGATCTTTATGATTTCTTTCCTTCTGCTAGCTTTGGGGTTTTTTTGTTCTTCTTTCTCTAATTGCTTTAGGTGCAAGGTTAGGTTGTTTATTCGAGATGTTTCCTGTTTCTTGATGTAGGCTTGTATTGCTATAAACTTCCCTCTTAGAACTGCTTTTGCTGCATCCCATAGGTTTTGGATCGTCATGTCTCCATTGTCATTTGTTTCTAGGTATTTTTTGATTTCCCCTTTGATTTCTTCAGTGATCACTTCGTTATTAAGTAGTGTATTGTGTAGCCTCCATGTGTTTGTATTTTTTACAGATCTTTTCCTGTAATTGTTATCTAGTCTCATAGCGTTGTGGTCGGAAAAGATACTTGATACGATTTCAATTTTTTTAAATTTACCAAGGCTTGATTTGTGACCCAAGATATGATCTATCCTGGAGAATGTTCCATGAGCACTTGAGAAAAATGTGTATTCTGTTGTTTTTGGGTGGAATGTCCTATAAATATCAATTAAGTCCATCTTGTTTAATGTATCATTTAAAGCTTGTGTTTCCTTATTTATTTTCATTTTGGATGATCTGTGCATTGGTGAAAGTGGGGTGTTAAAGTCCCCTACTATGATTGTGTTACTGTCGATTTCCCCTTTTATGGCTGTTAGTATTTGCCTTATGTATTGAGGTGCTCCTATGTTGGGTGCATAAATATTTACAATTGTTATACCTTCCTCTTGGATCGATCCCTTGATCATTATATAGTGTCCGTCTTTGTCTCTTGTAATTGTCTTTATTTTAAAGTCTATTTTGTCTGATATGAGAATTGCTACTCCAGCTTTCTTTTGATTTCCATTTGCATGGAATATCTTTTTCCATCCCCTCACTTTCAGTCTGTATGTGTCTCTAGGTCTGAAGTGGGTCTCTTGTAGACAGCATATATATGGGTCTTGTTTTTGTATCCATTCAGCCAGTCTGTGTCTTTTGGTGGGAGCATTTAATCCATTTACATTTAAGGTAATTAGCGATATGTATGTTCCTATTCCCATTTTCTTAAATGTTTTGGGTTTGTTATTGTAGGTGTTTTCCTTCTCTTGTGTTTCTTGCCTAGAGAAGTTCCTTTAGCATTTGTTGTAAAGCTGGTTTGGTGGTGCTGAACTCTCTCAGCTTTTGCTTGTCTGTAAAGGTTTTAATTTCTCCATCAAATCTGAATGAGATCCTTGCTGGGTAGAGTAATCTTGGTTGTAGGTTTTTCTCCTTCATCACTTTAAGTATATCCTGCCACTCCCTTCTGGCTTGCAGCGTTTCTGCTGAAAGATCAGCTGTTAACCTTATGGGGATGCCCTTGTGTGTTATCTGTTGTTTTTCCCTTGCTGCTTTTAATATGTTTTCTTTATATTTAATTTTTGATAGTTTGATTAATATGTGTCTTGGTGTGTTTCTCCTTGGATTTATCCTGTATGGGACTCTCTGTGCTTCCAGGACTTGATTAACTATTTCCTTTCCCATATTAGGGAAGTTTTCAACTATAATCTCTTCAAATATTTTCTCAGTCCCTTTCTTTTTCTCTTCTTCTTCTGGGACCCCTATAATTCGAATGTTGGTGCGTTTAATGTTGTCCCAGAGGTCTCTGAGACTGTCCTCAGTTCTTTTCATTCTTTTTTCTTTATTCTGGTCTGCAGTAGTTATTTCCACCATTTTATCTTCCAGGTCACTTATCCGTTCTTCTGCCTCAGTTATTCTGCTATTGATCCCATCTAGAGTATTTTTAATTTCATTTATTGTGCTTGTCATCGTTTCTTGATTCCTCTTTAGTTCTTCTACGTCCTTGTTAAATGTTTCTTGCATTTTGTCTATTCTATTTCCAAGACTTTGGATCATCCTTACTATCATTATTCTGAATTCTTTTTCAGGTAGACTACCTATTTCCTCTTCATTTGTTAGGTCTGGTGTGTTTTGACCCTGCTCCTTCATCTGCTGTGTGTTTTTCTGTCTTCTCATTTTGCTTATCTTACTGTGTTTGGGGTCTCCTTTTCACAGGCTGCAGGTTCGTAGTTCCCGTTGTTTTTGGTATCTGTCCCCAGTGGCTAAGGTTGGTTCAGTGGGTTGTGTAGGTTTCCTGGTGGAGGGAACTAGTGCCTGTGTTCTGGTGGATGAGGCTGGATGTTGTCTTTCTGGTGGATTCGTCCACGTCTGGTGGTGTGTTTTGGGGTGTCTGTGGCCTTATTATGATTTTAGGCAGCCTCTCTGTTAATGGATGGGGCTGTGTTCCTCTCTTGCTAGTTGTTTGGCATAGGGTGTCCAGCACTGTAGCTTGCTGGTCGTTGAGTGAAGCTGGGTCTTGATGTTGAGATGGAGATCTGTGAGAGATTTTCGCCGTTTGGTATTACGTGGAGCTGGGAGGTCTCTTGTGGACCAGTGTCCTGAAGTTGGCTCTCCCACCTCAGAGGCACAGCCCTGATGCCTGGCTGGAGCACCAAGAGCCTTTCATCCACACGGCTCAGAATAAAAGGGAGAAAAAATGGAAAGAAAGAAAGAAAGAGGATAAAATAAAATAAAATAAAGCAATTATAATAAAAAATAAGAAAAAAAAATTATAAAGAGTAAATTTATTAAGAAAAAAATTTTTTTTTAATTTTTAAAAATAGATTTATTAATTTTTTATACTAAAAATAAGAAAAAAATTATTTAGAAAAAATTTATTAAGAAAAAAAATTTTTTTAATTTTTTAAAATAAAAAATATGAAAAAACTTATTAAAAATTTTTTTAAAAATAGAAAATAAGGAAAAAATTATTAAGAAAACATTTATTGGGGAAAAAAAAATTTTTAAGCCAAAAAAAAAAAAAAAAAAAAAAAAATGGACGGACCTAACCCTAGGACTAACTGTGAGAGCAAAGCTATACAGACAAAATCTCACCCAGAAGCATACACATCTACACTCACAAAAAAAAGGAAAAGGGGAAAAGTTAATATATCCTGCTCCCAAAGTCCATCTCCTAAATTTGGGATGATTCGTTGTCTATTCAGGTATTCAACAGATGCAGGCACATCAAGTTGTTTGTGGAGCTTTAATCCGCTGCTTCTGAGGCTGCTGGGAGAGATTTCCCTTTCTCTTCTTTGTTCGTACAGCTCCCGGGGTTCAGCTTTGGATTTGGACCGGCCTCTGCATGTAGGTCGCCTGAGGGCGTGTGTTCCCCGCCCAGACAGAACGGGGTTAAAGGAGCAGCTGATTCGGGGGCTCTGGCTCAGTCAGGCCGGGGGGAGGGAGCGGTACGGAGGAGGCGGGGCGAGCCTGCGGCGGCAGAAGCCGGCGTGACGTTGCAGCAGCCTGAGGCGCGCCGTGCGCTCTCCCGGGGAAGTTGTCCCCGGATTACGGGAGCCTGGCTGTGGCGGGCTGCACAGGCTCCCGAGAGGGGCGGTGTGGAGAATGACCTGTGCTCGCCCACAGGCTGTTTGGTGGCGGCAGCAGCAGCCTTAGCGTCTCATGCCCGTCTCTGGGGTCCGCGCTGATAGCCGCGGCTCGCGCCCGTCTCTGGAGTTCGTTTAAGTGGCGCTCTGAATCCCCTCTCCTTGCACGCCGCGAAACAAAGAGGCAAGAAAAAGTCTCCTGCCTCTTCGGCAGCTGCAGACTTTTTCTCGTGCACCCTCCCGGCTAGTTGTGGTGCGCTAGACCCTTCAGGCTGTGTTTGCGCAGCCAACCCCAGTCCTCTCCCTGGGATCCGACCGAAGCCCGCACCTCAGCTCCCAGCCCCCGCCCGCCCCGGCGGGTGAGCAGACAAGCCTCTCGGGCTGGTGAGTGCTGCTCGGCGCCGAGCCTCTGTGCGGGAATCTCTCCGTTTTTCCCTCTGCGTCCCTGTTGCTGTGGGATCCGCACTGATAGCCGTGGCTCGCGCCCGTCTCTGGAGCTCGTTTAGGCGGCGCTCTGAATCCCCTCTCCTTGCGCGCCGCGAAACAAAGAGGCAAGAAAAAGTCTCCTGCCTCTTTGGCAGCTGCAGTCTTTTTCCCGGACTCCCTCCCGGCTAGCACCGAAGCCCGAGCCCCAGCTCCCAGGCCCCGCCCGCCCCGGCGGCTGAGCAGACAAGCCTCTCGGGCTGGTGAGTGCTGGTCGGCACCGCTCCTCTGTGCGGGAATCTCCGCTTTGCCCTCCGCACCACTGTGGCTGCGCTCTCCTCCGTGGCTCCGAAGCTTCCCCCCTCTGCTACCCGCAGTCTCTGCCCACGACGGGGCTTCCTAGTGTGTGGAAACCTTTCCTCCTTCACAGCTCCCTCCCACTGGTGCAGGTCCCGTCCCTATTCTTTTGTCTCTGTTATTTCTTTTTTCTTTTGCCCTACCCAAGAACGTGGGGATTTTCTTGCCTTTTGGGAGGTCTGACGTCTTCTGCCAGCGTTCAGTGGGTGTTCTGTAGGAGCAGTTCCACGTGTAGATGTATTTCTCATGTATCTGTGGGGAGGAAGGTGATCTCCGCGTCTTACTCTTCCGCCATCTTGCCCCTCCTACTTCCGAAATATACTTTTATATGGAGACAGAAAATGAAAGAAAGAAACAAACAATAATTAAATCCTCTAAATAATGTGAGCTTTGTGGTTAAATCTCCATGCAACTCCTTGAAAATTTAATAAGAGAATAAAAGCTGTTTTCCATTTGTGTAATACAGTGCCTCATTTCTCTTCTCTATGAAATTGTCTCTGGCTAAAGAGTGCCTCACAATTTAGATTGCTGAGTATCTAGCTTGAGAGAATTTTATGCATCTATTTTTTAACTCAGGTCACTCGTGTACAACCATATTATCTTACATCCAAGTAGGATATAAAACCAGGAGACTAGGTGAGGGGAAAAAAGTCAGGGATGAATGTCATATTGTATGATCCAATTACCCACAGTCCCTGGCTTGCATATGCCTGACTTATGAATGTCCTTGCATTTACAAATGGGTTCCTGAGAGAGGGTCAGCAGAATTCTCCCTTTCTCTCACCCCGTCCCTTTCTGTTTTATTCATAGGTTGAGCACTTTTAGAGCTGTGGCAAAGAGGTTGGCGTCTTACTGCTGTCCCCCATCTTCATACTTTACCATTTCTTAATACTGACATTAGAAGTAGTAATGTATAGGAAAAGAAGCAGGAACTTTAGGGGAAAAAACATGCAAACTTCATTCCAACTTTATTTCTTACTGCCTCGTCCTCTTCCTCAGCCCTCACAATGCTTTTTTACAAAAAAACTGTAAAACACATATTCACCTTTGCCAACTGCTTCTCATGTCCATGTCTCACCCCAGAGCCTCTCTCTCAGGCAATGGGCACTAGATTACTTATGGTCCAGAGTTGATGTGCCTCACTATTGAACAGAACATAGTAGGAGAGGAAGGAGATGGAGTTCTTGCTCTCGCTGGGGGAAAATGTGCTGTTAACAGCTCAGGCTGGAACTTGAGATATATTTTTCTACAGAAACAATGATTTGGATGATGGTTATCATTCCTCCTATTTTGGATGTGGTTAATACATATTTTGATTTTAACAAGATATTGATAGTTATCTTTGGAGCCCAATCGTAATGTATAAACTAGCTCATGAACAATAACTTGCTTAAAGAATTGGTGTACGAATGAAATAAAATGAAAGTAGAAAATGAATGTAAAGTTCCTATCACTGTGTTTAACTCACAGTAGACAACTGATATTTTTGTTTGCTTTAAAGATTATTTCTCTTTCTTGTGATTTTTTTTTTTCCTGTGAGAAAAAGTTTTACAAATTCCAAATGACTGACTCAGAAATAAAATTTTGAGATGTAAAGGACATACCTCTCTTTAGGTCTTTCTGTACCCATAGTGCTCGCTGAGTGGGTATGGTCCTCATGCACTCAGGACTGAGCTGTTCGTCCTCGGACAACCATTCCACAGGCTGACCAGGGGTTGTAACACACGGTGGTACAATAGGCTTTTATTAAGCCAGCTGGGATATCCAACCAGAATGCTTTTTTTCCCCATAAAAATCTGAACTAAGGGACCATTATTAATCAGTGCGCTTTACTGGAGCTGAGGGCCATGTTAAGGAGCTGAGGCCGGCAGCCTTCTTAGGCTGGGCAGGAGGTCGGTTGGCTGAGTGGACTGCTGGCAGGATGAGGGTGGCACAGGTGCAACCTCAGAGAGGAGCACAGGCAGGAGACCATGGGGCTGCTGAGCTATGGGTCCAATTGCCTTGGCTGCAGACTTTCCAGATGCCAGTTCTCGTTTGCCTGAGATTCAGCTACATTTTGATTCTATTCTTGGATCAAGAGTTCATGGTTTCCTCCAGTTCTCTGTGCTCCTTCTCCCTCAGCCCTGTTCTTTGTGACTTCGACTCAAGCAGCACCTGCTCTATATTTTGTTGAGCTCTCAGTCGGCCACGTTTTCTGGAGTTTCTTGGTATAATTTTGATACAGGTAGAAAGAGACTGTGGTTTTTGAATCCATGCTAATTATGTGGTTGACACAGTACCCAATATTAAAGCTGGACTTAGAGGGAATATATGTCTTCCTTTAACATTTTTATGTTAATTGTTCCCGTTCACTTAAGGAGCATCTCTCTTCCAGAGCTCACATTGATTTTACAGCTCTTAGAGAACTGTGTTTATTTACCCTTTGCACAGCTATTAAGTTATTAACCTCTGTTGTAGAAAATCTTTTAGGTAGTGTATGAAATTACGGAAATTAGGACCAAAGTTGGTAAAATGAAGAAAGCATCTCAAACTTGTATGTGAACGAAAATTAGCTTTTATTTTAACTTTACTTCATATCTCTTTCCATTTCCTTCTAGGTTGTTTTATCTTGAATGAACTGCTAAATCTCTAAGCATTACATTGTTTGTAAAGCAGCAGCCCCTCCTGTGGGCCCCAGGAGTTAGCCAGGGATCTGAACTCAAGTTGACCACTTTCTAGTTGTATCAGGGAGGGTCAATTCATTTAGTTACTTAAGAGCAAGGAGCTTTTGTTTCTGCATATATGAGATGCATCAGTTTCTTAAAAGTTCTAAAACTAATAATATTTGTTATATCCCGTCAGAAAAAACATTGAGGTGAATGAAGAGTTATTATTCTGACTTCTCCCTTGTCAGTCCTGTTATTAGGATGTCATAAATATTTTGATGCAAATCCTCAATAATCTTCTTCTCTGCTACTACAAGTATACACCAGTGTAGCACGTAGAACACATCCTGACACATGTTGAGAGCTCAAAATATCTTTTTTGAGTAAATAAAATAAATCATATATACATTTGTACATATGTTTTTTTTTTCCACAAAACCCATGATCTTTTTTTTTTTACTTTTTTTTTTTACAAAAACAAGATCATACTGTACACATTATTCTGTGGTATGCTTTTATTGATGTGATTTCTAATTGGTTCGTTTTTTCTGCCACTAAAAGCAATACTGTAATAAACTTCTTTGTACATACATCATTATGTGTAGGTGCTTTCCTTTTTTAGAAGATACATTGCTAAGTAGGCACTTTAAAGGTGGCACTTTAAAAGTTTCAATAGGTATTGTCAGATTATTTTTCCAAAATTTTGTAGTAATTCACACATTCACTGTCTTTGTATGGGCTGCTCATTTCTTAAAATAGGAATGTTAATACCTAAATTATAGGATTGATAAGAAGATGCAATTAATCTCTCACTTTCCCTCTCTCTCCATAGATTTGGTAGCACATAGTTGCACTAAAAACCTTTTTTTTCTTCTTTTATTCTCCATGCTTTCTTGTTACTGAAAGTGTCTCATGAAAACTTTAGTATTTTTATAACTGCCTTTCTCAGTTGACTGCCATTAGAAATGTGATATACGTAGGAAATAGGATCCAACTTACAGTCGAACAGTTTCTGGTTATGTAAGTGACTCTTCCGATGAACCTTAAAAATTGTGGGAGAAACTTTCTGTTGACCAAAAAGCAAACCCTAAGGTTAGGTGACTGTATCTCCCAGTTTTCCCAGCACAATCTCTGTTTCATTTGCCGCTGCACTATCCTTTTTGCTTTGTGCTTTTTTTCACTTTCAAAAGTGCCCTAGTTTGAACCATAAACTATGTGGTTACCCAACCTAAGGCTAAAAATTGTCTATTTAAGCCACTAGGAAAAGGGGCAGATTAAAGCCTAAAGATGAAATTGGGAAAAAACACACTTAAAAGCTTTACCATAGAGGGACTAAGTCGCCCAGAGTAAGCAGCAAGATCTGAAAAGCCTAAAGCATTAAAGAAGAAGAAAATGGAAACCATCAATTAAACTTTTTTTCTTTTGCTTGGATGAGTGAAAATGAAAGCTTCCAGTTAAGTATGTCTGAGAGATTATCCTAGTTAATGTTAGGATGAAGATTTATATAGTGTACTCATTATTGCTTTACCTTGGGAACACAGAAACGTGGAGAGTTTTTAAAGTAGGTTTCTGTTTTTGTTGAACAGGTATTTTTATTTTTCTCTTACGACTTGGTTCCACTATATGATCACATTTCTTTGCATAATTTGTATTTGATATATGTATGAGTCCTCATTTTGAACAGACCATATGGAAAGCTCCACGAGTGCCCTGGGAACCAGGAGTGTGCGGTGATTAACCATGGGTTCTGCTATTTGTGCAGCAGATGAGCAGAGCTGTGAAATAAAAGGCATCACACAATTGTTTCGTTGCCCTTATTTTGTCCTTTGTTCGGTGATGCTTTACTAAGGATAAAAAAGTAAAACAAAATGAGAAGTCCCAGAGAAGCAAGGAAGAGAAATGGTAAAGAGTTTTTCAGAATACATTCGAAGAAGGTAGGCTATTCATTGTTCGAACTTTGACAGCCAGAAGAGTAAATTTTGTGAAAATGAAACTAAAAACATGGTTACTGGTTTCTCAGGAAGCACAAGGAACTTTTTTATTTTTTATAAATTTATTTATTTATTTTTGGCTGTGTCGGGTCTTCGTTGCTGCGCGCGGGCTTTCTCTAGTTGTGGTGAGCGGGGGCTACTCTTCGTTGCGGTGCGTGGGCCTCTCATTGCGGCGGCTTCTCTTGTTTTGGAGCACCGGCTCTAGGCGTGCAGGCTTCAGTAGTTGTGGCACACGGGCTCAGTAGTTGTGGCTCACGGGCTCTAGAGCGCAGGCTCAGTAGTTGTGGCACACGGGCTTAGTTGCTCCGCGGCATGTGGGATCTTCCCGGACCACGGCTCGAACCCGTGTCTCCTGCATTGGCAGGCGGATTCTTAACCACTGCGCCACCAGGGAAGTCCCAGCCCAAGGAACTTTTAACATGTGTGAGACAATGCAATTGACAGCAACTGGTTTTGTAATTAAATTTGGCTTAACATGTATTTATTTAACAAGTATTTTATGTGCATATGTTATTGGAGGCACTATTGTCGGGCATTGAAAAGAATGCAGCTACTTATCTTAAAAAAATTTACAGTCTGTTTGTGGAAACCATTCTAACACAAGAGTAAATATCTAGATGAAATAATAAGTTGAAATTGAATCCCTATAATATATTTAGCAATATAACAGTTTCAGAATTTAATATTTGAAGTTCAAATTTTCTTAACAATTTTTAACCAAGTTATTTAATAGACATTGAATAAAAATGAAACAAATTTTCTGTGCTTTGAAAGACATGCTTTACCTTGTTAGTCCAGGGTTGTATAAACTTGGCTAGCTTTCTCTATAGTAATAGTGCTTCTTAAATTTGGCTACAAATCAAAATGACGCGGAGGGCTTGTTAGCAGTTGTCTAACAGGCCCTTTAGTCATCCTTCACTCATGAATTTAGTGTGCTGAGGTTCCAGTGCAATGAAAAGGTGACAAATATGAGTCTGTAGGAAGAAACTTAAGAACGGACGACGTTCATTCTGTCCACTGACCTTCCTTCCCATGAGCAACCTTATTCTGAAACTTATGTTAGTTAAAATTTCCGAGTGTGCACCTTCTCCAATGTTCTTCCAATTTGTCCTGCATCTTATAATAATCTGAGACACTATCCAGAAAAGGAGGACTTGAGACTGTTAATAATGTGGTGGGAGTTGGGGAGGGACGTTTTAACCTCCCTCTCAGTGGCTCCATTTAGCTTTTAATCCTTTCCTCATGCATGTTGGACAAACATGTCAATGATACTATAATTTACCATGGTGAAAGTTCCAGTTGGATTTAGGGCCTCCTGATTTTGGAACTTGTTCTCAAAGTAAAGCATGCCTAAAAAGTGGTAGAAAAGCGAAGACCTTGGTATTTTTATGGAGTGATATTCACCGTGTGTGGTGGGGGGAAAGGCATTTTAAACCCCTGTGTGTAGCCTACAGTTGTGTAATGTTGGGAGGCCCATTTTGAGCCTCTCGACATTTTGTGTTAGCACTATCACACATGCTCTCTCATCCTGCCCACCATATGAACTCCCTACTTTTTCATACCTTCCCAACTACAGAAAATGGTTGCTTGATGCTATTTAATCATAGTTATCCACTATTTTGGGATTGTTCATTTGTATCAGCTATCTTGTTTGATCCCCACAAGTCCTACCTCATCATGGATGTCTTCTCTGCCACTCCAATTTAAACCAGGACCCCTGGTCCTACTCTCTCAAATTATCCTGTGTTTTTCCTCCATTTCACTATCACAGTTTGTAAGACTACAAGACTTTCAGCTTACATGAGCAGGAGCGATTCCAGTTCTTCAACAGTGCACTCTTCAAATCTTATACAGTGTTTAGAATATAGTATATATTCAATGAAAGTTTGTAGAGTGAAGAAGTAGAATGAAATCCAACTGCATGTAGTAACACTGGAAACTGCTGCCTACTTCACATGCTTAAAGAACTGAGACACATTGAGCAACAAGACTTTGTTTTGCACTCTGCTTATCCAGTTATATTCAGAGTCATGGTTTCTAAAAATAATTATACATGTAGCTAAATGAGAGTGGAATGTGGGGTCATCCTAGTTTTGTTGAAAATCAGAAAGGCTTTCGTTATTTTCTGGGCTAGATAAAGTGAAGGAGAATCTGGAAATCTTTTCATTGAAATGTTAAAAATGTTACATATTTTTTGAATAAATGAATCAATGAATATTATTATAGCATTTTTAGTGGTTTAATACCTTTCTGTGAAACATCTGACATGGGATTCTATAAACTACAGTGTACCCATGAGGTAGTTCCAGTTTGGTGAAAATTATTCCTTTGCTCTCCTTTTAGGAAATTAAAGTAATTGAGAAAGAAATATCCATGAGAGGACTAGAGAAGATCATTCTAGAATACTCTCAATGGTAAAGTGAATGAGATTGAGAACTAAGTGTGTAGTCAGTAATAGAATACGGATTGGAGAATAAAAGCAACTGATGCAAAGGGAAGGGAGGTGAGCAAAGCCAAGGAGAAAGACAGTTGTATGGAGCATCTCACTGGGACAAATGGGAGCTGTTTTTTTAAAACAGAAATTAAATGTTATGTTGTGAGAGCAGGCAGTTATTCCCCTACTTTCTGTTACAGGATGAACATACATTTGACTTGGCTTTTACAGAAAACTCTTAAGCATGATGGCCACACAGAGGAACAACAGTTGTTAACTCTCTGTGGGGAAATAAGCTACAATGTAAGTAATACAAGTGCCTATTTAGCCACTATTAAAGGACCTGATTTAAAATAATTGCCTGTATCTAAGGTTGAAATTTAATTTGGTTACATCACATAATTACCTCAACAACCTCTGAATAAAAGTCACTTATGGCATTAAGAAGGTATAAATTGCTAATTAATACTTTATGTTGAAATTGAGTTACCTAAGATTTTGAGGAAATGTTCAATGAAATAGTAATGGGTACTAAGATTTCAAATTACTCCGATTTCTAAAGGTGATACTACTCAAGAAAGGAAATTTCAGCCAGTAACTTTAGAAGTCTATTTTAGAGAGAGTAGTGCGTGTTAATTAGATCAAAATTTCTATTACCTCTAGAAGTGCATTCTTTGATTAAATACAAAGAACTTAAAACTTTGTACTGCCAAATTTGGCTTTCCCTTCAGGAGTTTTGAATAAATGAAAGAAACAGATTAGAATTCTCTGAGTTTTGTAATCTAAGAGTTTTAAATTCCTTTGCTGGCGTAATGAAGGATATCTAATGCTCGTTCAGGATGGTGGCCGGGGCCCAATGCTTGGCTATTGGCTGATGTGGAGGAGAGGTGGATTCCGGAAGCAGAGGCCTCTGGACTGGGATTCTAAAGCAACCATTCTGTAGGTACCAGATCCAAATAAAGCTGGACATACAGAAAAGTATGCTGCAGAGAGGGAAGAAAATGGAACACTTGTTGATGCCTACCAACTGCCAAGCTCTAGGACATGAATTTTCATATATATATTATCTATTTAATACACACAGTGACCCTGAAAGGCCAGTAAGGAGATTATATCTATGAATTGGAGACATTTGGGGATTTGCTTAAGTTCAAGTGTTAAAGTCCATGTGCACACTCAGTGCTGTGTGACTGTGGAGTCCATGCTGTTTTCCAGCATATTATTCTGCCTTCCTTCGAGAAGGATTGGGTGTCTGAGATATGATGGAGAAAATTACAAGAATGTTCTTAAAAAAGGGCAATATAAATATGACTGATCTATATTGGAAGCTATTAACATTAGTGAAAATGATTTTCTGATGTTAATTTATTAAAATTTTCATCCATTCAACAAATCCATATTTTTTGAATGTTTACTCTTTGCTGAACCCTGTGCTAACCTCTGTGGTGAGCATAGCAGATATGTTCCCTGCTTCAACAAGTGATATTACCTAGGGTAGGAAGCTGCCTAGCAGTAGAACATCTTATATCAAGAAAACGCATAAGAAAGTAGGTGGTAACTGTTAGACCTAAAGGAACAGTAATTTTAGATAATTACAAATATTAGTTTAGAACTTAGGAATTCTATAGATTGCACTGTCTGATTTGTTTATTTTAATTTAAGCAGGCTGAGATTTAATTACTAAATGATATTGAAGCCAGATTTTAATTTCCTTCATTAGGCAAGCCAATGAATTTCATAAAAAATCTGTGATGTGTTGGTAGTAGGATAACAATCAGGGGCTCTAAGACTGGAGAAAAGAAAAATGTATCATCAGTCAACAAGTACTCATTAATATTCTACTTCAGTGAAATCTTCAAATTTAAAGGCAATTAAAGATGACTGTAACTCTTTCCAAGTAATCATTCACAAAATTCTATTCATTCTTTGCTAATTCGTTTAGCTCACTTTCATTACCTTTTATACCACATCTATCTCCCGAAAGGCAGTGAGGGGTTCCTACGAAGCTGGCCTGGGGCTCTGTTCTCTGGGCCCTCTTTTTTCCCTTTCGGTTTCTGAGAGGTTCTTTGAAGCACAGTTTAAAAAACATCAATCTAGCTAAATTGCCCAACTGATCTGGTTTACACCAGGGTTGGCAAGAAAGAAATTATCAGAGATAGATAACAAATCAAACAAATAGATATTTGCCAAATATCTAGTACTTGCTTGGCATTGTGCTAAAGAAGCTTATACTGTGGTTAAGGAGACAAACCGTAAACACATTTAAAATTAAGTTGAGTAAGACTAATTTCAAAAGATTAATGAAAAAATTTAACATGGACAAATTTGGGAGAGGCTAGAGAAGTTAGGGAAAGCTTCATGGAGGAGAAGATACTGATAGTGACTTAGAAGAATGGATCTATTTGGGTAGTTTGGGAGGAGCAGAAACAGAAGTCAGGAAACTAGCTTTTGTCCTAATGGCCCACTGACTTTTTTTTTTTTAATTGAAATAGCCACTTCTATTCAATATACTATTGGAAGTCCTAGCCACAGCAATCAGACAACAAAAATAAATAAAAGGAATCCAAATTGGAAGAAATAAATAAGCTACAAGGACCCATTGATTTTATGCTATATTCTGGACAACAAGGATATGGCCTACTGTTTAACACGTGACACAGCTTTTTACTTTTTCAGTGTAGTCCTGGAATGTTTAAGCCAGAAACTTGTTGTATAATTACTTTTGCAATGTTTAAACTTCCAGTTAGGTAATACCACAGTTCCAATGGCAAAGAACCAGGTTTTATGTAAAGTCATTATCTAGAAGGGGAAGTAAACATTCCATAGGACATATTTTAGTCCCCCCCCCATAATATACAGTTTGTGATTTTTATCCAAAAGCTTCCTTCATAAGTCTTTAGCCCTCTGCAAGAATTTAAATAAAAGGAGAAAATAGGCAGAGAAATTCCATAAATGTAAATAGTTTAGAGATTTTGATAACTTCTACTGATGCCCTGAACTCATGATAATGATTCTATAGTGCCAATGAGATTGCTAATTGTATGGAAATTGTTACTGATTGCAGCTTAAAAGGTTTGTGTTTTTTTAAAAAAAATATTTTAGGAGATTCTTTGGAGAAACACAGTAGCTTTTTTTTTTTTTTTTTTTGCTTTGATTATATGTGTAGGTCTCTGAATTCTTGAGACTAAAAATCCTAAATCAGTGACACTCAGAGCTGGACTTTAGAAATATTGTGAAGTTACTTTTGATAACTTTATTCTGAGTCAGTCTTGGGAATTGGGAATTGTGACCATTCCCCTGGACCCATCACTATTTATGCTCAATAGAGACTTCAGGATGTTGTCCAGTGTAGAGGAAAGATGATTCTGCCATCTATTGCTTAAACAACAACAACAAAAAAGATTAGTCTGCAATCTATTTGTACAAAAGATGTCAGCATTTCTTCTTCAAACATGTAGAGCTCTCTCCACTTTATCATAGATATTCTTCTGAGGCTGCAATTATTTTTTTACTTTTTCCCTTCATGACAGCTCTTGATGTTCTTGTTCATGAAAAGAGAATCAGTTTACACTGGACATTGATGGAGGACATGTGTGGTTGCACCAGCTTTGCACCCTGCTAAGAATGGCCCTACCCTTACCACCCTAGTCCTCAAGTTCCTCAGGCTACTCTTTTGTAGCCCCCAAATTCTACTTTAGTGTGCCATCCAGGCCTGTTCTTGACAGAGTATGTTTTTCCTCTACCTTTGTTGTTTTATAATTTCTTCCCCCTCAGAATGTTCCCAAACAATTTTCCCTGGTATATTAATGGGGAGGTGATCTGTTTGAGCTAGTTTATGCTGTCATGAATTACTGATAGCCCCCTAATCTTACCAGGAGTGTTTATCTTTAAAACTTTTTATTGTTAATTAATTTTTTTACACTTAAACTTTTTAATACAAATAAATGTCTAATTGGTGGAGCTTTAGCCAATTCCAAAAAAAGCTTTACAGCCAAGGAGAGCCATCATGGGTATTCCTTTTAAAAAGTCTAAATAGAATGACAACTCATTCTGCCTATACTCGACCCACCCTGATGGTATCACATCAAAACTGCAAGTCTATAAACTCCATGACAGCTCTACTTTTTCTGTTACTTAACTAGCATTTGACTCTAGTCTTTCTTTCAGTCTCTTCCTCATTTCTCATGTCTCCTTCAGAACGATCTTTTAAAAACAGGTAGAATCTGGCAACTTGCATCTGATAGCCCCTCTTGCATATACAACACAGTTTAGGGCAGGGTCCAATCTTCTTTTCTCGACTCATCATCCCTAGCATTGTCTTTCTGTCCCCATCAGAATTTATTGCCACATTCTCTTTGGCCCCTCTTGTATATAACACAAATTACTATACTTCAAATTTTGTTTTTAAATTATTCTTTTGATTTTCTTTTATGTATAAACACTAATCATTTTGAGAGCAAGCACTCTGTCTTATTCATTTTTGTTTCTCACCATGTAATATGTGTAATATTTTAGGCAACTCAAAAATGGTTTCTTAATTTAATTTTTTGATGAATTGAACTATTGTTATGGTATGCAAAATGACTAGTGTGCAAGAATGCATTTGGGGCCTTGAGGATAGGTGAAACCATATTTGGGGAATCTTCTCAGGGTTGATTATAAAATGATGGGACAAGAAAGAAAGGAAATATTAGAAGTATTTATAACAATTATGATTGGTTTGGGAATATTTAAGGAAGACAGCCAAAGTAGACTGATTAGTGAGCACATTATGGGGGAAGAGAAATCGGGCTCTGCTCAGGCCAGACAGGGAGCAATGACTTTGGATAAATCCAGCAGAGATGGTGGGATGGGAAGTTAAAGAGTAAAATCCAAAATGGCAGGTTCTGATTTAACACCTGTGTTTAGTTTAGCAATGAAAATCTTTTGAGAAATAATACACCAAGTGAGTTTAGGAATGAATTTTTTCTTCAACCTATTTTTAGATAGAATTTACAGTGTGGTCTTAATTGTTCTAACTGTATGCTAATAATGAAGACAGTACTTTTGGTTGTTTGAGTAAATCATTACCATGTCCTTTGCCCTTAAACTTGACTGCAAGCCTTTGCTGTCTAATACACATGATTTCTGTCCAATATACTTAGGAATATAAAGTTGGGAGCCATTTTTAGGCTGCTTTGCCAATGAGATTAACCTTTTTCTGAGAAATAGATGCTCCGTCATGGTCACATTAATAATCAGTAAAATACATGTTTATTAATACCATCTTAAATGTTGTTGTTTACAACTCAGTTTTCTAGAATTGAAGAGCTTCCAAAGAGCCAGAGTCTTAAGAAATAACTATTAAATCCCTCTAAATCTTTGTTTGGGCAAGATTTAGCACTACTGATTTGTGTAAATACTGGGATAATCCTCTTGCCCATGGGAAGCCTAGGCCTAGAAAGTGAAGGGAAATGTAACACAAAGCATAATTAAGTGAGCCAACATCAAAGAATGTTGAAGGTAAATGTTGGTGCTATAGACAGATGCATGATTGTTTTCGTTCCCAATTATGAAGACAAAAAGCTAATTTGACCTTTTTACCAAAGGAAACTGCAGACAAGAGATCCCCTGCCTTTTGTCACTGGTACTGACTTCGGGGAAGAATTTTCATTCCCTGGTTTTAAGTGTTTCTCCCTAACTGGCTATTACTTACACAGGTCAAATGGAAAAGGAACAAAAGAATTAGATCCTAGAATTATGTTTTTTTCCCTCTCTTTCAAGAATCTGTAGTATATTTTTCTAATTCCTTTAGTGGATGGTTTAAGATAGGTATATTTTTTGTTTAGAAATATCATTTTAAAATAAAGCAATAAAATATGAATATAGCAGCTGTTTAAAATGCCCCTTATTTATTGACTTTTCTTTCTTTTCTCATAATCTGAAAATTCTCAGAAAGAATAGAAATTCAAGTTAGAGTTAGATAGAGAAAATGTAAAATGGCAGCTGACAAGTAAGGTAAGTAAATCTTTTCCTCATTTATATATTTCTTTTGTATTTCCTTTCTCAGGTTGAAATAATGATAGAAGGTCTTAGAGATAGATGAATGGAAAATTTTTAAGAAAGATCCCAGATGATATGGGATTGGCAGAGCTGAGAAGAATAATTTCTTGAAAATTTCTACTGTGTAGCAATAAAAATTGGCTAGGATATTTTTTCACCTACAAGTGGTGAAAATATAGAGACACTTGTTCATATTTTGTCAACTTTTTTTGGTGAGTTATAAAAACTAGACAGTAAGACTAGATGTATTTATTGAATTTTTTCTTTGTTTATTTTAGAAGTTTATACTGGGGTTATAATGTGATGAGTTGAGTTAGGAGGTGAGACATCTGCAAGTAACTTTCTGCCTAGGAAATCTGCATGTGTCTTAGTTCCCGTTGATTAGGATAATGGCCCTGTACATTTTTCTAGACAAGAAAAGAACATCACCACGTCAGTTATCCCCAAAGCTTAGTAAAGCTTCAAAGTGGGAGAGAAGATTGAAAATTATTCAAGGGCTTTGAAATGCTTCATCCTCCATGATTACTTCCTGCTTTTCTGTCTGGCCCCTCACCCACCAGTACATGGTACTCCCTAAAACTAATAAGTTTGCTGTTTCCATTGTTCCAGTGGCATAGGTACTCTGTCTTATCCTGTGAAATAATTACCTTTGTATTTGTCTTTTGCTCTCCATCTAGATTTTATACGCACTTTGAAAACAGGCATTGTGTCTTAGGGAAATTTGAGCCCACGTGAAATTATAATTATGTAAAGGCCTCAGGTAGAATAAATACCATTCCAAATTTGGGATTTTTTGGGGTTTTTTGGTGGGGATTATAGGCTTCTAATCCTAGTCTTTTCATTTTAATATATTTTAGAAACATTTTAACGTAATTTCTTCTATGAAAAATTTAATAGTTTTTTATGTTATAGTTTATGATGAAATGTTTTTTCATTATTGATATAGTAAGGCATATGATTAAGAACTTACTACTAATTTTTTTTTGTGATTTGAATATATCATTTAGAGGTATAGAAAATTCAGGAAAAATACACAGACATAAAAAGAGAATAAAAAATTTCCCACTTTCCATAGATAACGACTGTTAATTTTTCTGTGAACATCGTTCCTCTATACAAATTTGTAAATAATTTTAATCATATGGGATTATACTATGCATGTTAATATACAAACTCTTTTTACATTAAAATTTTTGTGTAGATTTTGTTCTTTTATTTCCTTTTTCATTTCCTATCATTTTTTTCTATATATCTTACAGAAAGGACTATAAAGTTTGAATTTGTTTGGGTTACATATATATATATGTACATATATAGAGAGAGAAGACTATATACATATATATAGTCTTCTTCGGGAGTGTTTGCAAGCCAGTGTGGAATGCACATAGATTTTTTCATATTAATAATCATAAATATGTATTATCTTTTAAATTCATTATTTTGATTTTTCATAATTTATGAAGCCAACAGTATTAATAGTCCTTTAGGATATTTCACTTTTTGACTATTATGAACACTGCTAGTCATTGCTTTCTCTGGGGCCTAGTTTTCTAGTATTTATATCTTTGAGTAATTCTAGGATAAATTTTTAGAAGTAGGATTTCTAGGTGATACCTGTTGCCAGACTACAAAAGTTTGAATCCATTTATACTCCCTCCAGCAGTGTATCAGGGTGCACTTTACATCCTTACCAATACTCGTTACCATCAATTTGTATAACAGAAAGAAAATGACTTAAAAATCATTTATTACTTTTAACAGGGAAAATAAAACAAAAGTGGACCATATTTCCATAAAATCAGTTTATGTTTACAACTAAAAAAATGGATATGCACGTGGTTAGAAAGTTTAAACAGCACAGGGAGTTGTAAATAGAAGTTTAAAGACATCTCTCCACTCTCAGAAGCTTTCCTCAAAGGAAACTACTGTGAACAGTTTCTTGTGAACTTTCCAGAAAATTAAAATTTATGCATATATATGTATCTTTTTTATTTACAAAAGTATATACTAATATTGCCATAGTTCTGCACTTTCTATTTTTCACTAAAAATATTTGGGTATAAGTCTATATTAGTGAGTATCTAATTCTTTCAAATACTGACATTGATTTCCAATAAATATAGTCTCATTTATATAATCTGTCTTTCATCAGGGGCATTTAAAGAATTTATAGTTACTTTTTAGTTATTTTATTTAACTTTGCAGTGATAAATACCCTTTTACATATCTTGGGATACTTGTGTTAAAGTTTTCATAAGGTAACTTTCTAGCCACAGAATTGTTGGGTCAAAACTATATGTATTTCCAGTTTTGAGAGACACTGACAAATTTCTTTCCAAAAGTACTTTACCAATTTATTCATTTTCCTCACACCGGATACTACAGAGTATAAGGTAACTTTTGAATTAGCTAATAGGATAGATGAAAAACAGCATGTCATTATAGTTTTCATCTGCTTTTTAAAATTGGAAGTAAGAGCAAACTTATTTTTTATGACCTTCTCCGCACCTCTAGCTGGGAATTGCCTTTTCTTCCTATTTTGTTTATTTTATTTTATTTTTAAAAGTTGGATTACTTATTCCTTATTCATTTTTATGAGTTTTTAAATTAAGAATAATATTTTTTGTCATGCATAAAAGATATTCCCTAATTTGTCATTTGACTTTATGATATTTTGTTACCATACTCAAATGTTGAATTTATCCAAGTTTATCAATCTATTTCTGAATGGCTTCTTGATTTTGTTTCCTATTTACAAATGCCTATTCTACACCAAAATTACAATTATATTTTTCATTTAATATTTTTACTTTTTAACCATTTTTTGGTGAACTTGGATGTTATTTTGGTGAATGGAATAAAGGGGAAATCTGCATTTATTTTTTCCAAATTGCTAAACAGTTGTGTCAAGTTCATTTATTGAATAAATTCCTTTCCTCCTGCTAATTGAAAAACCACCTTTAATGTCAAGTATATTTTCATATTATTTTGGGTATCTATTCTGTTTAATTTGTTTGTCTAATATTTCCCTAGTACCAAAGTAATTTAATTATTGTTGCTTCACAGTATATTTTAATACATAGTAAGTCACCCCTCATTCATCTTATTCATGATTTTTCTGGATACTGTCACATTATATTTGTAGATGAACTTTAGTCTTATTTTATAAAGTTTCCAAAATAATCCTATTAGTGTAATTGAATCTTTTCAATTTTGACTATTACTATCCGTGAATAAAATTATTTTATATTTCAGTAAATTTAAAATATTTTCTTATAAGTTCTTCACGTTAAAAAAATTCTAGCTATTTTATCTCTTTTTGCTATTGTAAACAAGATATTTTTTTCCAGTATCTTTTCTAGTGGATCATAGATTATACATGGGAAAATTGTTGATTTTTGAGCATTAATTTTATAATCAGACATGTTATTGATTTTTCTTATTATTTATTATAGTTTTGTATTGATTTCTTGAGATTTTTCTAGGTATATAAAATTTCATCTGCACGTCATGGGAATTTTACCTTTTCCTTTTCTTTTCCTTTCATTGACTGATACTTCTGGGGAAATATTAAATTATAATGGCAAAAGTGGACATTCTTCTTATGTGAATGTTGAAGTTTTTTCATGTGCTTCTATTTGACATCTATTGAAATAGACATATTTTACTCTCTTTTAGCTTATTAATGTGGTGTCGTATATTAATAGATTTTCTGATACTGAATCACCTTTAAGGCAAATGGATTTTAATGAAACCAATTTAAAGCGCACATATCGAGTATCATATCTTAGCAAAAGAAAAGAAAGTGTTTTATTTTAGGAACACTATCCAAGGTGAGGGAGAAATGGCATTCTCAATAGTTTAAATTTTAAGCATCCCTAGAGCACTGTGTGTGAAGATCATTATCTCCTCTTTGTTGCCTTTAGAGGCATTATTGTAAAATCCTGGCCAATTAGCTATTTTCTTTTTTTTCAGAGCATTTTATACTATTTATTTAAAGAATAGTATTGAATATTTTCTTATTTGAGTCAGTTTGCAAACTAAATAATTATTTTTAATTTCTCTGTCATGGCTTTGGCACTCTGTAATTTAGCTAAAACCTTTGTATAATCAGGATTTGCACATCATAAAGCATAATCAAAAGATGCTAGTCTCTAGCTTGTTTATTGTAGAAAAGGGATGCTACTTTGCTACATCATTATCTTCTTTCTTTCAAGTGAGATATCAAAAGAATTTTATACAAATAAGAAAGCAAATTTGGGTCAAATTTCACATAAAAAGAATGAAAATACTGCCAAATAATATGTTATTCAGGGGAAACAAAAATCTTTCAAATGTTTGAATATCATAATACCAGACCAACCTATTTTCCAAAATAAGCTCTCAGAGCTGTAAGCTCTGTTGTATGTTCATCTTGATGGAGTGATTTATTAGAATAACAAATTTTAGGGCTTTTGAATTGAAGTGAAATATCTTTATTTTATCAATTATTATTTTCACCCTTTTTTGGTAAACAAAGTTAAGTAAAAAAGCATGGTATTTCAAGGTATTATTTCACAAAACACATCAAAGTTATATCTATTCTATAATATGTGAGGAAAAATACGATGTAAAAATAAGATAGTCCTTCTTTTCAACCTATTTTAGTTTGTCACATTCTTTTTTGCAAGTTTTCTGGTTTATCTAGTCAAAAGACAGCTGCGCTACAAGAAAAAAGTATTTGAATATATAAATTACCTTAGACATAAGTCCCAGAAAATTTCAGTTCATGAATTCCAAGTTTCATTGTTGGTTGAAGCTCCTGGGCAGACTATCTAAGGGTTTCTATGATTTTCTATTATGCTTCTTGTTTGCCTTCCAGAAATTTGTCTCGTATATGTAGTCTCCTGTATATTGTGAGCTGTTAAAAGATCTGTGTTTTATAGATATTTGTGCTTCCCACAGTGTCTGGCTCAGAATATTGTTCATAGTAATTGCTTATGAAGTAGTTGTGACCACATTATGCTTCATAAGTATTTTTTTTCCCTAGGAATGAAATGTCAGGTTTCATTGGCAGTGAAGATGAAAGGCAACCACCCACATAAAGTAAATAGAAATTAATTTACAAAATTTGATAACCAGGTTATTGACTTCTCTGAAATTTTAGTAGATATTTGTCCTTATTCAGTTCTAAGATCTGACCCTTGCCTCAATTTAACTCTTTCAGGGTCCTTTTGGACCATGGCATTTAAGAAGTCAGTGGGGTCCTTCTTGGTTTACAGTTATTTTGGGTCCTTAGTGGTCCCAAATTTTGACCAAAATTTGGTGAACCACACATGTTTGGAAAAAATATATAGAGAGCTTAATAATTTGGCACCAATATATTATCTCATAAGCTATGTGTTTTATACATCTGAATATGGAAAAAGAAAAAGTGTTGGGAACACGTATCAGCCATGAGAACATTTTCATTTCTGAATTCTCCTCTTTCAAGGTAAACAATGCCTATAGAAGTTCCTGTTATATAGCCTCTCAAAATTGCTTTCTTTGCAACATTAAATTAATATTTTATATCATATTTCAAATTCTGTTTATATGCAGCTTAGCTTTGTTACTTATGTTTGTTTAACTTTGTATGTGGTTTGGGTGTGTGTATAGATGGTCCTTTAAGGACAGTTTGAATGTTGGTTAATATTTTAAATGGTAACAATGGCAATCTATCAACACTGGCATAATTTAATAAATGGTGACAGGAAGAATATTTTACTTGTGACTTTTCATAGCCTTCCAAAATACTAGAAGTTGCTTATATGTAGTAAATTGTTTTGATCCACGTGGGATGTTTGAAATGGTCACTAACTCTAAACCTGACTAGTAGAGCTGCCTACTTAAAAAAATAAAGTTAGATGAAGCAGTCCCTTTTATATTTAACATATATTATTTTTTAATTTATTTTATTATATATTATATATTAATGTTGTCTAAATCCAAATGGCAGAAGACAAAATTTATTTATTAATGAGGTTTTATGTATTTCTTATAGGTTGAGCACTATAGGAAGGAGTTCTAAGCAAATATAACACATGGTCTTTGTCTAATAGGAACAAAAATCTATTTGAGGAGTTAATACATGGAAATTCTCTAGTGGTTATCACAGTTCCTGGGCTTCAATAACTACATGAGTGAGTGAATGAATGATAGCAAAAGGACAAGGCATAAATGCAACAACAACATACATTAAATACTGAATGTAAGGCAATTAATGCGATTGGAGTTAGAAAGTGAGTTAATATTTCAAATCCGGCTTACTCAGCAGCTCTCAATAACTTCTACTGCTCCCATATGATTTACATTGAAGAGCTGGGAAGCTGAGGATGTGAATAAAAATATAATGGGTGTCAAGAATAATAGAAAATAGAAGTTTTGAGATTCAGTTTTCATATTTTTCAATAACTATTATGACAGAAAGAAGAAAACTAAACATACTAAATGTTTTGGCACATGTAAATTTATTTCCAGTTGTGAAGTCTTAAAAGAAAATATTACAAAGATCATAAATCATGCTAGAATACTGTCTTTCAAAATTTTGTTTTGATTTACTCTTAAGACATAGGGACAGAATCAAGGGTTGTCATCTGCTAAATAAAGCATCTAGATATTTTGAGTTTACAAGGACTGTTGTTAGAGCAGGTGTCTGAATTTTGAGTTTGAGTGGATGGGGGCTGAAGTGGACCCAAATAGTTTGCTTTTTGAAATTTAAAAAAAGTTTTATAAAAATTATATGTGAAAATAATTTTAAAGTCAAATTAAGCTTGCTGTGAATGACAATAATCTCTCCCTGCTCTCCCCCACCATTTCCTGCTCTCTATAAGTAACTAGTTTCAACTTTTAAAATATTTTAATGTTTACTGTCATTTTGCTAAATAACAAATAACTTAGAAGATGTAGATTCAGCTGACTTTCACAGCACCACCACTGACCTCATCATATACATGCACTTTTCCAATGTAGTTATATGTTAGTTTTGTTCAGATCAATTCTCTGGACTTACATTAAATGTCCAAGTCACTTATAGCTTTTATATCTATTTATAGCTGAGCCATTTAGTAAACTCTTACTTTTCTTTTTGACCCAAGCTTCTGTTTTCTTGAAGTCAGTAATTGCTGTTTTTTCATATGCTTGTTTTGCTCTATAGTTATCGCTAATTCAAACATAAATTCTTCTTCAAATGTATAAATCTTCTCTCAATATATTGGAACTCGTAAGAGAGTCTGTCGATTTTCTCTTATTTGAGATTTCTCACTTGGAGTCTTTTGTACTGCTTGAATTTGGATCTGATGAAATGACATGCTATACAGTGTCAACCTCATGAACTAGGATTTTTTTTTTCACTAGAAATAAGGGAAGATAATGGAAGAAGCATGGACTAGTATGTGTTTTGCAGCATAAGAGTAACATATTTTGGGGAAAAGTTGTGTGAGTACTGCAACTGGCTCCCAGAGTAGGCTAGGTGATGAAGACAACACATGGTAAAAGTCTCCTACTGCTTTGCCATAAGTCTAGATAGCCATATGCCCGTATTTTTACTCTTTGCTTGATGTTTATTACTTGGGAAAAAGTTGCAGGTTAACTGGTCATCACTGATACCCATAAAGAAAGAGCTGACATTTCTAGTAAATCCGTAGGGCTAGCCATTGTGAACTGTTGGTTACTTTAGGGGCCTGGGATGATATCGGTGTAAAAGATGATGGGTCATTTAATTCTGTATGCTGCTTTAAGTATACCTCTCTGATGCGTACCAGAACTTTATTCTTATAGCCATATATGTTAGCAACATATTCAGTATCTTAGTAAATACTAACAGGAATAGATTTGGGCCATGATGTAACTGGCATGTCTGAGTTGGAGAACAGCTACTCCAGTTAATGGATTGGCTTTATTTTGATGAGCCTTCTGGAATTTAAATGATTCTGAGAGGCTTATGTCTTCACAAGAGAAGAGCAGTCCAGAAACTTTGGCTATTCTTATCCACTGAGTTCTCAGCAGGACAGCTCAAACTCCCGGAATCAGGCCAATATCTCCATCCTCTGAGGGTCCAATATACAATGTAAGCCTGGCAGAACGGATGAAATTTCTCTATTCCTGTCCACCACCTCAATCAGAATTCATACAATGAGGGCTTCAAGAGCCAGAATTCATTTAGGATGCCCAGAATTCTAATATGCACTGGCACACTGAATATATCAATCTACCTGAGGTCCTGTGATGGCTTATTCAATTTCTTTGACAAAGAATTCTATTTTGTTCACTGTCTGAAAGGTCTGATAGGCATCACTGTCACAAACACTAAGACCTCCCTGGGATGCAGACATTCTTGGTCAAAGGAGCTCAAATGGCTTCCACTGAAGTGGGTTTCCCACCGCCTCAACCCAGCCTTCTTGTCCTCTTTTTCCACGTTCAGCTCTTCATCTCTCTCCCTCATTCTCTCCCTCTTTCTCTTACTCTGTCATTCTTCTTTTATTTCTCCCACCCCCCCACCCATTTCCATAAGATATTATAAACCTCAAGATCATCACTTTTTATATTTTGTTCTTATCTATAAAGCTGATAAATAATACAATATTTTTTGGAAGTACGTACTTTGCAATGTGTTATCTAACTTAATCCTCACAAGGATTAACCATAACCTTGCAAGATGAGTTACTCTTGTTTTCATGCCATGGTATCTCCCCCTCCCTCTCCCTCTCCCTCTCTCTCCCCCTCCCCTTTCTCTCTCTCCATCTCTCTCTCTCTCTCTCCATGTTTAACAGAAGTGATTTTTACATAATACCTTTTAATTTGGAATATCCCAGTTGAATTGGATTGGAAAAGTATAACATCTACTAAAATATCTTATACATTTAGTCTGTAATCATTTAGACTATATTTAATTTGTGTTTCTAGGAATAATGGGAGTTTTATACTCATGCAAACAGGTTTAAGATGTTTATGTCAAGTTGAATGTTTCAGAGCAAGGTAAACTCACAAAAATGACAGAATACAGTGATTCATCATTTAGACTGAGCATCTTTATGATTTCTACTGTTTTTTTGTGGATACCTCTATGAAGTAGTAGGACATTGCATCTGCTGATTTTATGTAGTACTGCTTATACTGTTTTAGTAAAAAGTTGTCACCATGAAAATCAAAAGCAGAGACATCATTTAAAATCCTACAATTAAGTATATGCTTGTCAGCAGCTCAGTCATAGCATCTTTGATAGTGTGGGTAATGTGTGTTTTCTTCTCAGCTTACTGAGGCTGTGGTAATGGAAACCAAGCTCAAACATCAAAGAAAAGAGGTTTTCCTTTGTAGGAAAACATCATTACATTTTCACACCATTAGGGTGATAGAAGTATAGCATCTCCTCTGCATGAAGTAGATGCTTTTGATTATTTTTTTTAACTAAACATAGACTAAGATCATTACTTGTATATGTATTAATACTACAATGCTCAAAATAATGCCTACTGATTACCTTATTAACATTTTTAGGAAAGGGGTGGATGTTAAAGAACTCACTAATTGAAACTCATTTTAATTAATTATTAGCAGTTACTTAGGCATATCGGCATCGAATTTTCTGTCTTTTAAGTGACACTGCCGTGAAAGCTTGAAGTGTTCTTCATGATAGACCCATAAAAGTCAGCCTCAGCAATTACTAAAGTGAGGACATCAGGCAATTTAAACTCCAAATAAAATCAGGACTAGATGCTGAGGAATGACAGCAATGCCTATTATTCTACTTTTCTCCATATTGTTAATGAACCATTTTACTAAATAAAGGATACATATACTCGAGAAACTGAACTTACTGAAAAGTTTTACTTAAATAAGGCTGACATTACCAAGATGTTATAGGGTGAGTAGAGGTGAGCTAATAGGAATTCTATAGGATTTTTATAGGAGTTATTTTCTTTGTTGTTTATGTAACTTCACCTTAAACAAAGTATTTTCCAAGATAATACCACTAAAATAATAGCAATGGTGATGGTAGTGACAAAACCACCCCAAATCCACAAGGATGAAAAATATACTTCATATACCATAGTATTTCACACATCCAAAGTGATTGCCAGTTGTAGAATGTAAGCTGTCCAACAGGAAACAAAACAGCAAGAGAAGAAACATGTTTTAGTAGGTAAATCATTTTTCTGATTAGTTGAAAATCATCCTTCTCCTTGTTAAAACTGCTGAGAAGGTAACAACGCCAAAATGGTACCCTGAACAGCTGTCATTTATTTTATTTTTACCCACCAATATTCCTCAGATTAAATAATGCCATCAAAAAAATCTTAGCAGCTGTCACTTAGTTGACAGTCACCTATCAGTAGTCTTCAGATAACATAGGTAGGGTTCAAGATGGCAGAGTAGAAGGACGTGCGCTCACTCTCTCTTGCGAGAGCACTGAAATCACAATTAACTGCTGAACAGTCATTGACAGGAAGACACTGGAACGCACCAAAAAAGATACCGCACATCCAAAGACAAAGGAGAAGCCACAATGAGACAGTAGGAGAGGGGCGCAATCACAATAAAATCAAATCCCATAACCGCTGGGTGGGTGACTCACAAACTGGAGAACTATTATACAACAGAAGTCCACCCACTGGACTGAAGGTTCTGAACCCCACATCAGGCTTCCCAACCTGGAGGTCGGCATGGGAGGAGGAATTCCCAGAGAATCAGACTTTGAAGGTGAGTGGTATTTGATTGCAGGACTTCAACAGGACTTGGGAAAGCAGAGACTGTACTCTTGGAGGGCACACACAAAGTAGTGTGTGCATCAGGACCCAGGGGGAAGGAGCAGTGACCCCATAAGAGACTGAACCAGACCTACCTGCTAGTGTTGGAGGGTCTCCTGCAGAGGCAGGGTGTGGCTGTGGCTCACTGCAAGGACAAGGACACTGGCAGCAGAAGTTCTGGGAAGTACTCCTTGACATGAGGCCTCCTGGAGTCGCCATTAGCCCCACCAAAGGGCCTGTAGGCTCCACTGCTGGGTTGCCTGAGGCCAAACAACCAACAGGGAGGGAACTCAGCCCCACCCATCAGCAGACAAGTTGATTAAAGTTTTACTGAGCTCTGCCCACCAGAGCAACACCCAGATCTACCCACCACCAGTCCTTCCCATTGGGAAGCTTGTACAAGCCTCTTAGATACCCTCATCCGCCAGAGGGAAGACAGCAGAAGCAAGAAGAACTACAATCCTGCAACCTGTGGAATGAAAACCATATTCACAGAAAGATAGACAAAATGAAAAGGCAGAGGACCGTGTACCAGATGAAGGAACAAGATAAAACCCCAGAAAAACAACTAAATGAAGTGGAGATAGGCAACCTTCCAGAAAAAGAATTCAGAATAATGATAGTGAAGATGATCCAGGACCTCAGAAAAAGAATGGAGGCAAAGTTCGAAAAGATGCAAGAAATGTTTAACAAAGACCTAAAAGAATTAAAGAACAAACAATCAGAGATGAACAATACAATAACTGAAATGAAAAATACACTAGAAGGAATCAATAGCAGAATAACTGAGGCAGAAGAATGGATAAGTGACCTGGAAGACAGAATGGTGGAATTCACTGTCATGGAACAGAATAAAGAAAAAAGAATGAAAAGAAATGAAGACAGCCTAAGAGACCTCTGGGACAACATTAAATGCATGAACATTCACATTATAGGGGTCCCAGAAGGAGAAGAGAGAGAGAAAGGACCCGAGAAAATATTTGAAGAGATTATAGTTGAAAACTTCCCTAACATGGTAAAGGAAATAGGCACCCAAGTCCAGGAAGTGCAGCAAGTCCCATACAGGATAAACCCAAGGAGAAACACACCAAGACACATAGTAATCAAATTGGCAAAAATTAAAGACAAAGAAAAGTTATTGAAAGCAGCAAGGGAAAAATGACAAATACCATACAAGGGAACTCCCATAAGGTTAACAGCTGATTTCTCAGCAGAAACTCTATAAGCCAGAGGGAGTGGCATGATATATCTAAAGTGATGAAAGGGAAGCACCTACAACCAAGATTACTCTACCCAGCAAGGATCTCATTCAGATTCAACAGAGAAATCAAAAACTTCACAGACAAGCAGAAGCTAAGAGAATTCAGCACCACAAAACCAGCTTTGCAACAAATGCCAAAGGAACTTCTCTAAGTCGGAAACACAAGAGAAGAAAAGGACCTACAAAAACAAACCCAAAACAATTAAGAAAATGGTCATAGGAACATACATATCGATAATTACCTTAAACGTGAATGGATTAAATGCTCCAACCAAAAGACATAGACTGGCTGAATGGATACAAAAACAAGACCCATATATATGCTGTCAACAAGAGGCCCACTTCAGACCTAAGGACACATATGGATTGAAAGTGAGGGGATGGAAAAAGATATTCCATGCAAATGGAAATCAAAAGAAAGCTGGAGTAGCAATACTCGTATCAGATAAAATAGACTTTAAAATAAAGAATGTTACAAGAGACAAGGAAGGACACTACATAATGATCAAGGGATCAATCCAAGAAGAAGACATAACAATTATAAATATATATGCACTCAACATAGGAGCACCTCAATACATAAGGCAATTGCTAACAGCTATAAAAGAGGAAATCAAGAGTAACACAGTAACAGTGGGGGACGTTAACACCTCACTTATACCAATGGACAGATCATCCAGAGAGAAAATTAATAAAGAAACACAAGCTTTAAATGACACAATAGACCAGATAGATTTAATTGATATCCATAGGACATTCCATCCAAAAGCAGCAGCCCACACTTTCTTCTCAAGTGCACATGGAACATTCTCCAGGATAGATCACACCTTGGGTCACAAATCAAGCCTTGGTAAATTTAAGAAAATTGAAATCATATCAAGCATCTTTTCTGACCACAATGCTATGAGATTAGAAATCAATTACAGGGAAAAAAACGTAAAAAACACGAACACATGGAGGCTAAACAATACATTACCAAGTAACCAAGCAATCACTGAAGAAATCAAAGAGGAAATCAAAAACTATTTAGAGACAAATAACAATGAAAACACGACGATCCAAAACCTATGGGATGCAGCAAAAGCAATATAATCCTACCTCAAGAAACAAGAAAAATCTCAAATAAACAAACTAACCTTACACCTAAAGGAACTGGAGAAAGAGGAACAAACAAAACCCGAAGTTAGTAGAAGGAAAGAAATCATAAAGATCAGAGCAGAAATAAATGAAATGGAAACAAAGAAAACAATAGCAAAGATCAATAAAACTAAAAGCTGGTTCTTTGAGAAGATAAAGAATATTGTTAAACCTTTAGCCAGATTTATCAAGAAAAAGAGGGCGAGGACTCAAATCAATAAAATTAGAAATGAAAAAGGAGAAGTTACCACGGACACCACAGAAATACAAAGCATCCTAAGAGACTACTACAAGCAACTTTATGCCAATAAAACGGACAACCTGGAAGAAATGGACAAATCCTTAGAAAGGTATAACCTTCCAAGACTGAACCAGGAAGAAATAGAAAATATGAACAGACGAATCACAAGTAATGAAATTGAAACTGTGATTAAAAATCTTCCAACAAACAAAAGTCCAGGACCAGATGGCTTCACAGGTGAATTCTATCAAACATTTAGAGAAGCGCTAACACCCATCCTTCTCAAACTCTTCCCAAAAATTGCAGAGGAAGGAACACTCCCAAACTCATTCTATGAGGCCACCATCACCCTGATACCAAATCCAGACAAAGGTACTACAAAAAAAGAAAATTGCAGACCAATGTCACTGGTAAACATAGATGCAAAAGTCCCAACAAAATACTAGAAAACAGAATCCAACAACACATTAAAAGGATCATACACCACGATTAAGGGGATTTATCCCAGTGATGCAAGGATTCTTCAATATAGGCAAATCAATCAATGTGATATACCATATTAACAAACTGAAGAAGAAAAACCATATGATCATCTCAATAGATGCAGAAAAAGCTTTTGACAAAATTCAACACCCATTTATGATAAAAACTCTCCAGAAAGTGGGTATAGAGGGAACCTACCTCAACATAATAAAGGCCATATACGACAAACCCACAGCAAACATCATTCTCAGTGGTGAAAAACTGAAAGCATTTCCTCTAAGATCAGGAACAAGACAAGGATGTCCACTCCCACCACTATTATTCAACATAATTTTGGAAGTCCTAGCCATGGCAATCAGAGAAGAAAAAGAAATAAAAGGAATCCAAATTGGAAAAGAAGAAAAACTGTCACTCTTTGCAGATGACATGATACTATACATAGAGAATCCTAAAAATGCCACCAGAAGACTACTAGAGCTAATCAATGAATTTGGTAAAGTTGCAGGATACAAAATTAATGCACAGAAATCTCTTGCATTCCTATACACGAACAACAAAAGGTCAGAAAGAGAAATTATGGAAACAATCTCATTCACCATTGCAACAAAAAGAATAAAATACCTAGGAATAACCTACCTAAGGAGGTAAAAGACTTGTACTCAGAAAACTATAAGACACTGATGAAAGAAATGAAAGATGACACAAACAGATGGAGAGATATACCATGTTCTTGGACTGGAAGAATCAACATTGTGAAAATGACTATACTACCCAAAGCAATCTACAGATTCAGTGCAATCCCTATCAAATTACCAGTGGCATTTTTTACAGAACTAGAACAAAAAATCTTAAAATTTGTATGGAGACACAAAATACCCCAAATAGCACAAGCAATCTTGAGGGGGAAAAAAAGTAGATGGAGGAATCAGACTCCCTGACTTCAGACTATACTCCAAAGCTATAGTAATCAAGACAATATGGTACTGGCACAAAAACAGAAACACAGATCAACGGAACAAGATAGAAAGCCCAGAGATAAACCCTCGCACCTATGGTCAACTAATCTATGACAAAGGAGGCAAGGATATACAATGGAGAAAAGACAGTCTCTTCAATAAGTGGTGCTGGGAAAACTGGACAGCTACATGTAAAAGAATGAAATTAGAACACTCCCTAACACCATACACAAAAATAAACTCAAAATGGATTAAAGACCTAAATGTAAGACCAGACACTATAAAACTCTTAGAAGAATACATAGGACGAACACTCTTTGACATAAATCACAACAAGATCTTTTTTGACCCACCTCCTAGAGTAATGGAAATAAAATAAAAAATAAACAAATGGGACCTAATAAAACTTAAAAGCTTTTGCACAGCAAAGGAAACTATAAACAAGACAAAAAGACAACCCTCAGAACAGGAGAAAATATTTGTCAACGAATCAATGGACAAAGGATTAATCTCCAAAATATATAAACAGCTCATGCAGCTCAATATTAAAAAAACAAACAACCCATCCAAAAATGGGCAGAAGACCTAAATAGACATTTCTCCAAAGAAGACATACAGATGGCCAAGAAGCACATGAAAAGCTGCTCAACATCACTAATTATTACAGAAATGCAAATCAAAACTACAATGAGGTATCACCTCACACTGGTTAGAATGGGCATCATCAGAAAATCTACAAAAACCAAATGTTGGAGAGGGTGTGGAGAAAAGGGAACCCTCTTGCACTGTTGGTGGGAATGTAAATTGATACAGCCACTATGGAGAACAGTTTGGAGGTTCCTTATAAAACTAAAAATAGAATTACCATATGACCCAGCCATCCCACTACTGGGCATATATCCAGGGAAAGCCATAATTCAAAAAGACACATGCACCCCAGTGTTCATTGCAGCACTATTTACAATAGCTAGGTCATGGAAGCAACCTAAATGCCCATTGACAAACGAATGGATAAAGAAGAAGTGGTACATATATATAATGGAATATTACTCAGCCATAAAAAGGAACAAAATTTAGTTATTTGTAGTGAGGTGGATGGACCTAGAGACTGTCATACAGAGTGAAGTAAGTCAGAAAGAGAAAAACAAATATCGTATATTAACACATATGTGGAATCTAGAAAAATGGTATAGATGATCTTATTTACAAAGCAGAAATAGAGACACAGACTTAGAGAACAAATGTATGGACACCAAGGGGGGAAAGCAGAGGGAGGGTTGGTTGTGGTGGAATGAACTGGGAGATTGGGATTGACATATATACACTAATATGTATAAAATAGGTAACTAATAAGAACCTGCTCTATAAAAAAATAAATAAAATAAAGTAAAACAGTCTTCAGATAACATAATGTCAACTACAAAATCTTTGGGGCATATAATAGAAATAATGACATTGGTTCAGTATCTCCAGTCTAAAAAAAGGTTTACTTTACCGTGATGTTGATTTTCCAAAAATACATCAAAGTAGCCTGTGATAAACCATGTTCTTGTAAAAGATTCTCTACTATTAATGATATAAAATAGTTAAATACTTTAGTGTAGCTCTCCAGGTGATTTGATGACTTGTGCTAGCCACAATGGAGACAATAGCAGCAAAGCTTGAAAGAGAGAAATGCTCACATTTCCTGTAACAACAGACTTCTAACTGATTTTGTTTTATTATATATGCTACTCTATTTTCCCTTTTTCTATTTATTTTTGCTGGTTTGTAAAAATTGCTGCTTATTTCCTTTCTCCTCTCAGCCTTTAGGAAATTGTTGATTGAAGTGTTATTTGGCACAAAAAAGTACAAATAGATCAATGAAGCAGAATAATGTCCAAAATATATCCCACCAAAGAGGAGAATTTAGTATGTGATAAAAATTTAATTTCATAGGATAAGCATGGTTTACTTAATAAAAGATTCTGGCACAATTGGCTATCCATTTGGAAGAAAATAAGCTTAGAAGCCTACCTCACATCTTATATACAGATAGACTTCAGATAGATTAAAACTATAAACATTAAAAATATTAGAAGAAAATGTATATTAGTTTGTTGAGGAGTTAGAGATTGGAGAGCTCTTATTAGAGATATGATACTCAGAATGTATGAAATAAAATAGAAATGTATTCAAATATTTATAAATTAAAACCTTTTGTATAAAAATTCCCATAAATAAATTCAATAGAAATGAAAGATTTGGGGAAAAATTAAAATACAAATGAAAAAAGGATGACTAATATCTATAATAAAGAGGCCGTAAATAATAGAGCCCTTTATTGAAAAATCCTATTTTAAAAACCCTATTAAAAAAAGAACCTTATTAAAAATGAGCAGTTTAACAATTTAAACCCAATTATAAAAAACAGGCGTATTAAAAGTACACAAAAAGATTTAGCTGTGATTGATAGAAGAACAGATCCAAATGGTCAATCACATTTGTTAAGAATCTGAAGTTCACTACTTGGTAAATGCAACTTAAAGTAACGGTGAGAAATCACTTTATACCCTTCATATTGTTGCCATTTAAAAGAAGCAATTATGTTTATCCTAATGGAGATGTGAACACAGGGCACTCTCATATGTCACTGGTGAAATGTGACTCAGAATTCGGTCTGGCATTGTTTACCTAATATAGAGAGCAGACCTACTCCTGGGAATTGAGCCCATAGAAATAAAAGCATGGCTCTATAAAGATTTATGTATAAGGACTTTACTGCTGGGATATCTGTAATGGAAACAAGGTGGATGCCCATGAATAGAGTAATGATTGAATAGATTATGGTACATCCTTGCAATGAATATCATATTTCATTAGAAAGTGTAGATTGGGGACTTCCCTGGTGGCGGAGTGGTTGAGAATCTGCCTGCCGGTGCAGGGGACACGGGTTCGAGCCCTGGTCTGGGAGGACCCCACATGCCGCGGAGCAACTGGGCCCGTGAGCCACAACTACTGAGCCTGCGCGTCTGGAGCCGTGCTCCGCAATGAGAGGCCACAACAGTGAGAGGCCCGCGCACCGCGATGAAGCGTGGCCCCCACTCGCCACAACTGGAGAAAGCCCTCGCACAGAAACGAAGACCCAACACAGCCAAAAATAAATTAAAAAAAAAAAAAAGTGTAGATTGGATTGTGTCAGTTAACTTTGGAAGATTTTTAAATAAGAAGAGCAAGAAAACATAAATAAGAGGGTATAATAATCTCAATTTTAGGAAGCGAACACCCCAGATTTCCCAAATCCCTATGTGGGTATCTATGTCTTTGTATATTATTCTTTTGGCATGGAGAAGGTTATGGAAATCACACAACAGGGTGCTAACACTGAGAGGTGATCTCCTATAGTGATGAGCATGGACTTCAGCGTCAAATTTTCTACATTTAAATCCTGACTATGCAATGTACTTAGCTGTGTGACTTTGGAGAAGATAACTAAATTTTTTTATGCCTCAATTTCCTTTTCTGTAAAAGGAAGACAATCCTAGAATCTACCTCACCGTGTTGTTGTATTAAATGAGTTCATATTCATATCACTTAAAATCATACTGGTCGTATAGTGAGTGCTGTCAGCTTGTGGGTTATATAAGCTTGGGTAAGGTAGAGGAGGGAAAAGGAGAAGAGTGAAAAAAAGGACAAAAATTACCACAGAAAGGAAAGAAATCAGAGTTCTCTTTTGAAATAATTTGTTTCTCTGGGTGCCCAAGTTGGTTCCCAAACCACATGGTTCACCAGACTGCTCTATTCAAGTGTCTGACAGACCCTCTTATTCCCAGCACCACTTTCAAATCCTTGTCCTCTGGATTGTTGGAGGCTGAGGCATGAGGGAAAGGGTTACCTGAATAATGGACCGGAGCTTGTCTCTCAGAGCACAGATAAGTGACTGTTTAACCCAAGTTCACTAGATAATTACCTGATGTTTCTGTCCACTTTGGCTGTGCAAACAGTTTGTTTTTCCCTTAAACATCATTAATACTGCCCTTGTTCTTTTCTTTGGTCCTGGGCAGGGGATTGGTGGGGAAGAGAAAGGGAATAGAATTTACTTCAATCTGATGTTTTCATTTCTGTCTTCATAGAGCCTATGCTGAAGACTGACCATTGTCATTTTTTAGGTGACAATTCTCTATGCATCTGTAACTGTTGAGGGCAGTATCACTAAAACCTTTGTTTTCAAATTCTTTTTAAGGATGTTTGTATAACAAACAGCCTGAGAAGACAGAGAGATAGTGTCTCCTTCTCTAGGAAAGGAAAAATTTGTTTCCTGACCTGTGTAACAAAGATTATGTCTTCGTCTGGGGCCAAGTGTGGGTTTGCTTCTAGCTCAGTGTAAAAGATTAGGGGTTTCCTAAATTCAATGACAGAAACCCACTGTGTATGCAGCATAGACCCGGGCCCCTACACATTGCCCTCAAGACCCTTGGGGAGAGGAGAACTAATGTGAATGTGAAGCTCATGCTGCTTTCTATGCTAAGTCTAATAAAGTTCTTTGTTTCTGACCCAGGAGTCTCATGTCTTCTGCCAGCATCTATGACACTGTATCAGGCTAACTCATGAACTTGAAAGTAGAGTAAAATCTTAGACCTTTCACAGTTCTTGCCATCATTCACTGTAAAACATTTTTGTCCTTTGAAATGAGATAATGTAGGCAAAGTGTTCATGTAGCCAAACTATAAGGAACAACTTCAAGATTGTAACGAGGTAGAGAAAAGTACATTTACCAGTTTACTCAGGAAAAGTGCAGTCTATATTTTGAAGAAAAAACTTGAATTTGAAAACATTTGAATTTTTGCAAAGCTGTGAGGGACAGTGACACCCCCAGGGTGTGCTTAATTTTCAGGAAGTAAAGTATTACCTCAGCTTAAACTCTGAAGTGCCACACCTAACTGCAAGGGAGACTGAAAGATGTGATTTTTGGATAGGGAGGATGTACTCACATAAATTTCTATTACTATGTAAGAATTCTAGAACGAGCTTTGTAGTACAGCTGGCAATCAAACTGGCTACTTATTCTGTCAATTTACCTCTGGTTTAGGTTCATTAAGGGAGTGGTCCCAGAATTAGAGTGGCTATGGTTGTAGTCAGGATGAGAGTTAGGGAGAAGAGGAATGTATTAGGTGATAGGTGACTTAACTGAGAAGTATGAGAGGTATGGCTAAGTTTTGATAAGAGATAACATCAGGAGAGTGGAAAAGAGAAAACTTGTGAAAGGACTGAAGGTCATGATTTTTTTATTATTTGATGATGAAAACAATGTGGATCTATTAAGTGACTGAGCAGTGGAGTAGTTTAAGTAAGTGCTTCCCAGTGTTGTTCATATCCTAGAAAATAATATCAGTAACACTACATTCTAGGATAAATGAAGGAGGCGGCATGTGGCTGGTGGCAACTGGCCCGAGCATTCCCACTGTATCCCAGCTGTCCACCCTGACAGCATCAACATGTGTAGCTTTTACACTGTGTCACTGGGCTTTATCACACTGCTTGAGAAGCTGTGTGCCCAAAAGCATGTGTAGAGATATATCCTTAGTCAAAGCTATAAAGACAGAAGACAGAAGAAATAACAGATTGGACATAAAACAACTAGGGTTATTGCCTCCCTGAATGGAAAAAGCACACACTTAGGTCAAGTTCCCTTAGAGAATTTACTCACTTCTGAGTCTGGCCCTGGCCTGACAAGCTTAAAAATATCATTTGTCAATGAATCAGGAACAAAGTTGCCTCAGGGGGCAGACTTGCACAGAACAGACTAATAGAGATTGATGAATAAAAACCAGAAGGCCAATCTATTAATTTACATTGAGAACTGAATGTGTTGAGAGGATCCAAAAATGTTTGCTGATCAATACATTTTCTCCCTGTGGCCAGTCTTCTCACAAGGGCAAATTATGATCAGAAGGTTACTCAGTGAGCCTTGAATAGGACCAAGAACAGTGGGTTGTGTGGTCTTCAGGCCTGAATTGCCAATTGGTGGATGGGTTGAGATCTTCTGTGCTTTAGGGCCACTAGACCCCAAGTCTGGAGATATACTCCAATCTTCAGATGCTGAATCCTCTTGAGAGAGGCCTTGACGGTACTCCTTTGTTCCTCTTTCTCTCTCTCTCCTTTCAGAGAGATTAACATGTAACTCTATTTGGACATAGATATTCTTACAATTCCGGTCCATTTCTGCTTTCCTGAGGGCATGTACCCTGTCTGAAACAAAACCTATGGGGCTAAAGCGATAAAACTGCTTTGCCACCATAGGGTAATAAGCTACTTTTAAAAGAGAAGTTTGTTTGTTCCAATGAAATGAAAGAACGCACATTTTCATGTAAGAGCTAGTTAAAATGAACCTAAAGGAATGAACACTGACACATAGCACAAGGCTCTCCAAGGTATGGGGAAATCGATTCCACAAGTAACAGATCTGTATATGGTGACATTTCTTTCCAAGTTATCCATTCGTCTGCCATGTCTTTTGGTTCTTTTATAATGAAGTTCACTGGAGGTAGTCTTCTTTCATGTGTCATTCATATTGAGTGTAATCCTACTTATAAACATTTCTTTATCTCTAGTGACTCTCTTTAAAGAGGGTTGCACTGCGAAAAGCAGTTGGAAACTCCTCATGAGTAAGGATCTGCCTGCACAATCATTTAAGTTGTTGTATGGAACTTAAATCCTCAAATGTCTCTCTCTAGTATATCACTTCTCCTGTAATATTTTCAAGAAACGTGCTGCCTTACCAGAAATATTTACTTTGACTAGAGAACTATCTGTTCATTTAAGAATAAACGATCTTGAACTAAATTTTATATTGAAGTGTATGTATAGCGGTTTGTTTTTTCTGAGAATTATATATTTTTTTTATTTTACAATTCATTACATAAGTGAAGCAACCACCTTCTTGATTGTGTTATCCGTGAATGTTTTTACACTTCTAAAACCCAAGGTATGCTTGCATTTTCAGAAATATTGAACTTCAGCATTACAATTGTGCTGTTTAATATATAAACAAGTTTGCTTATTATATTTACCTAAAACCTAGCAACTTAGGTTTTCTACACAGCACTGTATAAACCAGTTGAAAGTGAAAATTTCAATCAAAATAGTATTTTGACATTATTTTTCACGAGTGTTAAGTACTGAGAATTATATGCATTCATATTTGTGCTATAAAAGAACTTGAGTTCCTCAAGGAAACCCAGAATTTCCTAATAATCTGTCAGCAAAATATCTCCACAAGTGAATTTACTTATTGAGTTCTAAAATCCTAAATCGTCTCGACAGTTCTCCAAGTGTGTGTGTGATGTCCCTCCAAATTTAATTTCTTCTTTATTTCTTGACATCTAAGATCCTTAATGATTCTAAGAAGCATGAAAACATTGCCCATAGAAAGTCCATCTGAGGCAAAATGGGATCATTTTAGCTCCTCTTTGAAATTATATTTGGAGTTGTCTGAATATTTGTGAATTTACATTTTGGGGGGTAGAAACTGTACATAGCTCTCTATGTTCTCAAAAGGAGTTGTGACTCCAAAGTGTCAGACATGAAAATCCAGGCAAATCAAACTTTAAGGAGTTTCTTTCTGCTTTCCTCAACAGTACATAAAATCCAGTTAAAGTAAATATCAGTTGCAGCCTTTAGTGGCAAAGAGGGAGCAGAGATGAAGGAAACGGGAGGAGATAGGGAACTTGTTACTAAGCAGCTAATCTCAATCTTGCCTGATATTGGAATGGATTTCAGGTGTTGAATATATGTATGTGGGTGCTTGAGTTCTTTTAGGACTAACTCATGAGGCTTTTGCCTGGATCCCAGAAGCTCAGGCCTCTTCAGTGGAGAATGCTGACCACAATGAGAACTTCCCTATTTTCATGGTCTAGGACAGAGTGAGAACTTGTGATCCTGAAAGTGAGAAAACACTGAATGCTCATATGGTCCACAGGTTGACCAATAATATATACCATAAAAAGCGGATCCAGCCCATGTTTTTAGAAGACCATGGACTTTGGATGGTGACAACCTTGGTTCAAATAACCGGACATGCAGACTTAATATCTTTTAGTCTGAATTCCCTTATATGTTTAGCAGGGAAAATAATATCCACCTGGAAGACTTATAGTGCGAATTAACATGATGTATGGTAAGCAACTAACACACGTTCAAGTACCTAAAATTGAGACTACCTTTTTCCTTAATCCTTACATGTTAAATGTTTACATTTAAGGAATAAGGTCATTTTAAAAGCAAAAAACAAAAGGCTGCTATTTATCTCTTAAAACTGAATTAATGTGAATAATTGAGAAATTTAGAAAGGAGCAATATTCATGGGAAGTCTGCAATGACCACAGTGCCATAATGTAGTATTAAAATTAATCAATTTCCACCTGTCTTTGGCGATACCACTTGATCAGACACCACATATTATCTCTGAGAAGTGTCTCCTGCTGCTCTTGCACTGTCTGCTGGTTTTATTGCTTGCCCAGGAGAGATAATATTTCCTTTAGAAATGTGAATGAATTGGTTGGAAAAATGATTTGCTCGTAGCTGATTCTATAGGACAAGCTTACCTGAAAATCAAATGTTTTTGAATTGCTGGAGTCTAGCGAGAGAAAAAAAATTGTTATGTACCCATCACCTTAAAATGGAAACATTTGTCTTACTAAGGAACTTGCCAAATAATAATTATTAGAAACTTCCAAAAGGTGCATTGTGTTTAATGCTTCTTTTAGCAATTAAAGCATCTGCTCACTTATATGAGAATTCATTTATCCACTCACATTTAAACTATATCTATTGAGTGTCTCTGGGATGTGAGTCACTACTATGTCTTCTTAGTTTTTTATGGTAATAACTGGAAGAACCTAAAGTGGAATATTGACAGTCCTAGCAAACCAATACAAATGGCAAAACAAATGATATGAAAAAATCTTTAAAAAGTCCTTTACGTTGTTTACCGGGTGTTAGCAGCCCTGAGTTTCACTGCTAACTCTCCCACTTACTTGCTCTGGGACCTGCAAGTCACACAGATTTGATTAAAAACAATTTACTCACCTATAAATTATTAAGAGTATGTTTTCCATTTATGTCATCTGCTGGCTCTAAGGATCAAATGGTATTGTGCTTTGAAAACTCATTGTAGACCATCGAGAACCATACGAAGATGAGAGATATTGACTTGGTAAATGTGGCTACTCTATGCTCAAGTCAGTAATTTTATGGAATAACGGTTTTCAGAAAAGCCAAGGGCCTTCAGTCGGCTAATAAACAATAATTTTTGTCTTACAATTGAAATAAAAATGATACCCCAATTAATGATTTCTTTAATTTCAATTTTCCTGGTCATGGACTGTTTATGTTTGGTCAGTGACAATACAGCTTCAGGAATGAGACCGTTTTACTCAAATGGAGTTCTCTTGTTCACATCAACCATCCCCATCTTCAAGCAAGATGCAACCTAAAAATTACAGGCAGAACAGAGCTTATTTTATTTAAAAAAAAAAGAAATAAAAGAACTATTAAAGGAACCCCATTACAAAAAAAAGCCAACTTTAGTTTGGACTGCACTTCCTGGGCAAATGTGAAACACAAATGACAGAAACTAATTGTGTTTCATATTTGTGGTGCAAGAAGTTTTATGAAGTTCAAGGAGGAGAGAGAGAACTGAAGAGATTGCTGAAAGTGTTTGGTTAGTTGATTGTACTGATAAAGGACAGGGAGTACTGGGCAAACTAAAATGATACCTCAGTTGTAGATAAGGGAAAGTGACTCAGGGCAAAATGAACATGATTTCAATGCTGAACCCCAGTCAGAGTGGGTAACCTGATCATTTTCTTTGTATGCATTTTTCTCTTAACCTTATATTTTCTCTTTCATTCCCCCTCTGGCACCTCTGGTCTTTATTTGAGAACTCTGCAGCTGATCTTCATGACTTCATTTTCCAATTCACGTGCAACCATCACAAATTGAAAGACTAGTATTTAAACTAGCTCACAGGGAAGAACATTTTTACTTTATAATTCAAATACAATCGGCTGTTGTTAATGAAATATAGTCACTGAAAGAGAGATTTCATTCCTACAAGCAAGTAAGGTGGACCCAGAAAGTAACTTTTTACAAACTGGGTAAGCAAAACTATCTTGTTGCTATTAAACAGTGTGTTTTTTTAAACTAAACATTACTGTCCTGAGAGATTAAGTGGTGTATTAGTGATTTGCAATTTACTTAATAAAGTCTATTAAATAGATAAAATCAGGGAATCAAGAAATCATTGAAGGCAGGAATGTAGAAGTCTAATAGAAAGTAAGTGTATTATTACAGGTATCAACAGGATAATTCTCAAAAGGATAAAGTTGACTGAGAAAAGCAAGTTATAAAATGATACATATAATGTGATTATATTTATGAAAATACGTAAAACACAAAATATTTTAAAATACCACATGTACATTTGTGGTAAAAGTGTAATAATAGGCATGGAAACAATAACACAAATGTTAGGGTAGTTATTACTTCCAGGGAGAAAGGATTGCGAGTGAGTGGGGCTTTAGTTGTACCTAAACATTTTTATACATGAATATTAAAATTTATTGAGAATATTATTAAGATCAGAGGTAATAATGACTCCTAACAATAAACTTTACAGTCTTAGACAATTTGTGCATTTTAATAAGTTTTTAATTATGGCAAAAAAAAAATCACCAAGAAGCATGTAAAATCAAGTATTAAACATCTTCTATAAAAAGCTATGGAGTAGTTCATACACAAAAGTGTGATAAAATAGTTTGTGAAAAACACAGTACAATATCTTCATATTAGTGTTATAATGTAAAGTCTCCTATAACAAAGCTGGATGCTTTTCCCTAAACTTACTTTATATTATAAACTTTTGGTGATATTTAATTGACCTGGCCATCATAACTTCTGCCCTTGCCTGCCTTCTAATTCTGTGAGGAAGATATGAGAAATCTGTCACACAAATTAAACATCAACTTATATTGTCACCAAATAGAAAAAGAATTTGCCCTCTCAATAAGCAACTTATCCTGTGGCAATAAGACAATATGCTATGTTTATTAGTCTAGACATCCTAGGAAAAGATATTTCCAACCAAGCACCAGATATTTTGACTTTCCAAAGGTAGAACTTTCTTGTGACTCCATTTTTAGAAATAAGTAGGTATCAAATGAAAATTTGCTTCTGGAAAAAAACACAACATTGATTTTTAACCCAGTTAAGGAAAATAAATGGCAGAGAAGAGACTTTTCACATTTCTGATACATTCTGAATGTGATAATTTAAGCAACTAAATCGATATCGACACTTACCTGCAGACACTTAACTTTTGTCTAAAATACTTTTCCATCACTACAATGCATTCTTATTTCTTTAAAAAAATCTGAAGCAAATATGGTAACTTATTTTCATATGTTTCATAAATCTAGATGGTAGGTTCACGGGTGTCTTTTTCATTATTTTATGAATGTTTGGGATATTCAAAAATTAAATATAGAGTCTCTGTAATTTGTGGGTATTATGGTGCAGTTTGCAATAAATATCCATTAGTATATAGGTTTGTCTGTTTCCAAAAAGGCAAAAGAAATATACCCAAATAGTCTCTTCTGTACTTTTGGGCATGCTATTTGCAAATCATATGCATTGCTATGAAGTGAAGTGACACAATATTGCAGAAATGGTGAGAGCATGAGACTTGGAATCTGACAGACCTAGTATTTGTTTCTCTCTTTTTTTTTTAACTTTTTATTTCGGAGTATAGCTGATTAACAATGTTGTGATATTTTCAGGTGTATGGCAAAGAGATTTAGTTATACATATACATGTATCTATTCTTTCTCAAATTCTTTTCCCATTTAGGTTGTTACATAATATTGTGCAGAGTTCCCTGTGCTACGCAGTAGTGCAGTAGTTCCTTGTTGGTTATCCATTTTAAGTATAGCAGTGTGTACATGTCAATCCCAAACTCCCTAACTATCCCTTCCCCCAGCCCTTCCCCTCTGGTAACCATAAATTCTTTCTCTAAGTCTGTGAGTCTGTTTTGAAAGTAAGTTCACTTGTATAATTTCTTTTTAGATTCTGCTTCTTTCTCTGACAGACCTAGTATTGAGTTTCAACTCCAATATTTAATAGCTTGGGAAAATAGTTTTAACTTCAAGCCTCAGTAAAATGGAAATAAAGTGACCTACCACATGGGGAAGTTGTAAGAACTAAATATGGTCACATAGGTCAAATGTTCAGCAAAGTGTTACAGAGTAAACGGTAACTTGGAGCCATCAATGAGCCTATTAATGCCATTATGGAATTTTTTACTTGCTTTTATACATTTTTGGAAGGATACTCAGTTTTTAAAATAAGTTATTGGTGTTTTTTTTTTTTTGGTAAAATGTCAATATGGGAAATGGATGATAGTTGGTCAGTCTCGAGCCCTTTACAAAAGATGGTTCCTGACCTACTTGTTTCTGTGATGACACTTCTTGCTTCATATCTACTTCTGCATGGTCAAAATAATTGTTTCCAGATTTTTCAGAGAAGATGCAGCATTATCCAGAGTGTGTAGAAGAATGGCATTATAAAAAGAGTTTCTCAATAATTTTTATCAGCTATTATGTAGTGTTTCCATTAAAGAGTGTCTCTGAGGATGGTTAGAATTTTGTAAATATAAATCTTGATAACTGTAGCCTTCAAGCTTGAGGAAATGATTAACATCTTTTTTTTTTTTTTTTTTTAAAAGAGCACTAGATTCTTTTTTTTTTTTTTTTTTAATTTATTTTTGGCTGTGTTGGGTCTTCGTTTCTGTGCGAGGGCTTTCTCTAGTTGTGCTAAGTGGGGGCCACTCTTCATCGCGGTGCGCGGGCCTCTCACTATCGCGGCCTCTCTTGTTGCGGAGCACAGGCTCCAGACGCGCAGGCTCAGTAGTTGTGGCTCACGGGCCCAGTTGCTCCGCGGCATGTGGGATCTTCCCAGACCAGGGCTCGAACCCGTGTCCCCTGTATTAGCAAGCAGATTCTCAACCATTGCGCCACCAGGGAAGCCCGATTAACATCTTTATTTTAGAATGATTCTAAAGAAGTTAAGTGATTTGATCAACGTCACAAAATGAGTTACAGGTGGACCTAGCTTTAGATCTTAGGTCTCTTGGCTCTTGGTTTGTTTTAAAAAAAATTAATTTTACTGTTAAAAAATAAGTATTTATAAAAGTGGAATTGTATATGAAAAAAGTGAATTGTGGACCACTATAACACCCTTTATGAGAAATGTGTACTTTAAGGAAGTAACAGGATGATGAGGTGATAGCACTGACTCCAGGCTTTTGTGTTATTTTGTAGTTAGACTGAAGAAATGGGATATGGAGAAATTAATATCGGTGGGAACATATAAAAACCAAAAGAATAGTGATATTATAGAACATATTTTCTCTATGGTTTCATTTTATTCTTAATGATGGGTCCTTATGAAGATTTTCCCCAAACATACTGTTCTTTAGGAAATCATTTAATATATTTATAACACATTTCATGTATCACATAAATGTTACATGTAAATATATAATATGGGTACTGCAATAAAAATATATTACACAATTATATTTGCATATTACACATATTAATATGTATTTAAAATGGTCAAAAATTGCATTTGCTCAATTACATCTTTTGTTATTGGCAGAAGAATTTGAAACAGTAGGTGAATAAGTAAGAAGAAGTAAGAAGCAAAGTGTATTGCTTATTTGGATGAATCAGGTGATTTGTTTTCTGAAACTAAAATTGACTCAAAACAGAGCTCACCTATTAAAATGTAGTGCTCATTTATAATTTAGAAAAAACTTCAACTACTAAATTAATAATGTAATCTTTGTAGTTTAAATACCATCTTTTGACTGTGTATGAATCCAGAAAATACTAGTTTCAAGTTAGATAAAAGATGTAATCCCACATTCAATTCAACGGAGAGCAGAATGTAATTATATGGAAAAAATAGAACTTTAGGACATAACTTCACTCTATAAACAAGATCTAGAGGAGGAGAAAGACTGAGTTTGGCACTGTAGAGGCACTGAATTTTGAGTTTATCCTGGTATGTTTAGATTGTCAACTGACTGATTTGATTAGTTAGATTACATAGTAACTTATTAAAATGGCCAGAACTTTTTTTAAAATAAATTTATTTGTTTATGGCCACGTTGGGTCTTTGTTGCTGTGCGTGGGTTTTCTCTAGTTGTGGCGAGCAGGGGCTACTCTTCGTTGTGGTGCGCGGGCTTCTCATCACGGTGGCTTTTCTTGTTGCAGAGCACAGGCTCTAGGCGCGCAGGCTCAGTAGTTGTAGATTGCCGGCTCTAGATCTCAGGCTCAGTAGTTGTGGCGCACGGGCTTATTTGCTCCGCAGCATGTGGGATCTTCCCAGACCAGGGCTCGAACCCGTGTCCCCTGCATTGGCACACAGATTCTTAACCACTACACCACCAGGGAAGTCCAAAATGGCCAGGACTTTGAATTAGGCTTTGCACTTTCTTGTTTCAGAAGTGAACTCTTTTTTAGCCAGTGTCCAAGGTTAAACCACAGAAGAAAATATCATGGGCCTCTACAGGACTGATTGCCTAGCATTCCTGCAACTCCCCACCTCCCTCTACACCTCCCCATCCAAGGTGTGCTCTTCAGAGCTGCTGTATTCTAACTTGTTCCCTGGCAAAGATAATTGGTTCAGGGTTAGACCTCTGAGATAAGCTGTCTTCCTGCAGAAGGTAGCCCCATGCTCATCCAGAGACTGAAGCTGTAATTTGTATTTCATTGCACTGGGCTTCAGTAACTTGTACTCAAAAGAATTCTCATGAATATAGCTTAAACAGTATTATGCTTGTAACCAACACTTTCTCTTTTTTATCCATTCATGTATTGCAGATGGAAGAGATAAGTGAGTTCATCAAAATCTTACTCATAGTGTTGTCCTAGAAGAATAGAACTATAGGCCATTGGAAAGGGTTTTATTGTCAGGAATGACATCTGTTGGTGGGAATGACAGTAGGAATCTTGGTCAGGTTGGCTCAGACACATGCTTGTGAAGCCAACCACCATACTGTGGTCCCAAAACTTTCAAAACTTATTTGCTGGTGTATGCTAATCCCCATGTTAAATAGAATAAGCAAAAGAGTTGGAATTCTACTGCTGTCACTCTGTTGACCTGGAAATAAGGTGTGATGTGACAAATTTAGTATAAACTATTTCCCACAGGATTGACTCAGAGGAGCAGATGGCTTAGAGAAAGAACTGTCGTCCAACCAGTATATTCGCATTTAGAAAATTGGCCAAGAGCTGTTAAACAAAGAGGTACATTCTGTTAACAAAGGCCTCTTTCTGTCTTTCAGACACTTAAAGTTGATGCATGTATGTCTGATATTTCTAGTAAATACCTGTTCTTTGTTTTTTTGAGTATAACTGAAATTTTGTTCATGGGAAAGTTTGCTCAATTTGTTTCCTTGAAAGTAAGATAATTCTTCGCATTTTAATTCTAGAAATGGAGAGAAGCAATGTAAATGTTGGGTGAACAGGAGCTTTGCTTGATTCAGGAACTGATGTTTTCATTTGGGCAATACTCACTGTGCTACAGTAGTTGTCGTCTCATTATAAAATGGACCACAGAGGTGGTGAGGTCTAGTGATATGCATATACCAAGATAGAACACACACGACCTAAGATTTTTCCTTTGTGATACTTTTCCTCAAAACTTCATCCTCTTTAGACTTTGATTTCTGCTTCTGTTAGATGGGGAACAGAGTCATTCTCCCTTAAAAGACAGTTTTCTGGATTAGCAAATCTCTTGGTAAAATGTTTTTTCCATCTTTGGGATAAAGTGTTGATAATGACAAAATGCTATTAATCCTTGGTTAGGGTGAGTTCATTAATTCCCTTATGTATATATGCATAAACTGATTAGTTCAAAGAAAAATATGTCTATGGATGCTCCTTTTTGCTCAGAAAAAGGGTTTTCTTACTGCTAACAATTAGTTTGCAGTATAATTTCGGTGCGGTATCTGGGGAAGAAATGTTTTGTCTCTGTGGTACCTAAAGCATCTGCCAAACATATGATCATTGCCACTAAGATTTTAGAAATAAAACATCAAACTGAAAACAGCAATAGTAATCTAATAGTAATAGTAATAATTTAATAGTAATACAGTTCAAAACATGTCAATGTATTCCTAGGGAAATGGACAGAATGAAGTAAATAGGGGCAGCTCTTCCCTTTTGTTCTCTCATTTGAATTTTCCTTGTAATGGCTTTAACCTTGACATTCTTTTGAAGAGACATTTTGATGAGACTTTATAGAGTGGCAGAGATGGACTGAGGCTCTGGGTCAGACAGACCCGTGAACATTAGGTGAGTCAGCCTCCTTGCCTCTGTTTCCAAACCTGTGAAATGTTGATTAAAATACCTACCTTGCAGTGGTTTTATAAAGACAAAATGATCATAATGTTTTTGAAGCATTAACACAGTGGTGAGATATAGAAAGTGCTAAGGAAAAGGTAGCTCTGATGATTATGATGGAAATAATAGTCAATGTGATGACAGAAGAAAATATTCTCATTATTTTTCTGAAGAAATGAGGAAGCCAGCTTAGAATACCCCCACACCTACTTGTTTGCAAAAAGAAATCTAACCTCTCGGTCTTAATTTTTACTTATCCATCTGATGTGAGGAAGTTATTTTACATTGTAAGACTTTCTATGGGGTTCAGTGCATGTAGTCCTGAAATTCAATGTGTAAAAAAATCCTCGATCACATGAATTTCACATGAATAACTCTGAATTGCAAATAACAGAATTTGCAGGATATGAGAGCTATGACTGACAGAAAGGGCATCTGTTTTTTATTTTTTCCAGATCTTGCCTCCCATTCCTGAAGCCAAGAGGGTCAAACACTCCCTCTCTACTGCCTGACCCCTGTCTTAGCTAAATGGATGCTCCAATCTGGGACCTCAATCAGGAGCAAGAGACATAAGGAAGAGATTCTTTAGTTTTTAGTTGCACCATATGAGGTGTCCAGTGGCAGAAATGTCCATCAGGGACAGGATTGAGCAGTGACAGCATCCATGGTGCAGGTCAAGATGACCAACAAAGGAGGCAGCAGCTGAATCTCCTTACTCTGCCCATGGCTTTTACCTGCAGTATCTGGTTCCTGCCAAATTTCTGGGTCTGGTTCTCCAATCTCCCTACAGATACTAAGAGCTACTTAATATACTCGATATCCTTCAAGTAAATCCTTTTTTTTTTAAAGCTAACTAAGACAGGGTCAGTTTCTCTTATTTGCATGCAACGTATTTTTATTTATTTTATTTTATTTTTGCGTGCAACATATTTTTAAATAAACTCAATATAATTCATACATTTAAATAAGTGGTATTTTTTTAAGACAGTGTATTTAAGAAATACTTTTCAGTTAGCTTTTTGAGTCCCATGAGGACATCTGCTCTGTTACTTTGTGGTCAGGATTGGCTCTGAATTATTTTGGCCAAATTCAATTTGAAAAAAAGCTAACTAAGGACACTGAATAGAAAGAACATACCACTGGCTCAGATAAGGCATTTTGAAACTGTTTTGGTACTGGCTTCCATGTTGAAATAAGTATAGGGCTTTTACTGGTGCCTAGTTTTGAAGGTGACATTTGGTTTGGATGTTTTAATTCGCACACACACACACACACAAACATACATACATATACTGTGTTTTCCTTCCAAACCAAGAAGAGCATAAAATATTCCTTGATTGGACTCTTATATGAAATTTCTTGTTCATACCATTTCAAAAGTGATAGAATCAAACATAATGTGTTTCCTGAAAAATAGCTAGAATGTTTTGGGAAAAAGTAATGGTTGTGTTCATATTGAGTTTATATCCATTTACTTTGGTTACTATAGTTTTTTTTTTTTGTCTTAATGAGAACTTAAGATTATTTTTAAACTTTTCAGTGTCTGGCCCATATTGAACATTCAAGTTGTAAGTTCTCTTTTCAAAACCATCATGTAGCCACTTTAACTTATAACAATAATAAAAACTTGTAGCTGTAATGACCAAATAGTTTCTTTTGAAAAGTATAAACTGTCATTACTGTGTGAAGATATATTTCCAATTTATAGGTTCATATATTACTTCATAAAAAGTAATATATACACTTTCTCTCTTACCAACTTGTCCTTACCACAGAAATTTTCCAGATTGTTGAAGTTGTCTTGAACTGGAATATATGAGACTACTACAGAGATGGAGCCTGTGTTTATTTCATTACACTCATGCTGTGTTCTATATCTAATCTTGGTAGATGGAATTATTGACTCTGGTTCTTCACTTCTTTCTACATCTACACACTTTGCCATGGAACTTTAATGTTTCCCGTCCCCACTTCAAGGTGGCCAGTGTACTTTCAGCCTATGGGATGTTAGCAGATAGGGGCTTGACATGTGCTTGCTTGCTCTCTTGAACTTGTGCCACCACCAAGAGAAGAGCTTGCCTGGCTATCCTGCTATCCCAAGAAGAAGATGATAGATACATGAAGCAGAGCTCCCATAGCTGACCTGCAAATTCCGGAGTGATAAATACATGTTTATTGTTTCATTTCACTGGTCTTTTGAGGTTGGTGGTTACACAGAATCATGTGGCAATAGCTAACAATTTCCCATGAGTTTGAGCAGCTTGCAGGAAAGGGTTAAATTAAAAGCTAATGAAATTGGAAAAGTAATCTCTAAAGAACTTTTAGTTTTGAAATCTATGAATTTTATGACTAAGTTAAAGTTTTTCTTATACATCTGATATTCCAGGTGGTTATAATACTGAACATATGGATAGATCATTGATTTTTTATTCTATATATCCCAGGATAAAATGAAAATGTGGAAATAACTAGAATATGGGTGATAGAATTGCATGTGGTACAATAATCTAAGAAATTATTTACTTGAATATTCACACTTTTCAAAAATTATGCCAATTTACCAGGAAGTGCAGGGGCATAGAGAAATGCAAAGTGATCGTTACATTATTACTTTCCATGCAGAAAACAATTCAGCGGGTTATCTAATGTCCTCAATTTATGCTTCAAGATAAAATAAAAATTCTAATTTTAAGCTTATTTATTATTTTTTGTTGTTTGTTGCTATTAGATCAATTTATTGATCTAATATTCAACTTCTTTAATATTTTCTATTTTTAGAGAGAGAAAGCAGCTTATAAGATTCTTTAAGTAAGGGATCAGCTCTTACATAACTTCTTTAATGTTTTCAACTTATTTAATATTTCAACTTCTTTAATATTTTCTATTTTTAGAGAAAGCAGCTTATAAGATTCTTTAAGTAAGGGACCAGCTCTTACAAAATGGCCTATAAAAAAAACATTTTGATTGCATTCACATTTTCCCCTTTTACAGTGAGTAAAAACAGCTTTAAACATATTTACTATTATAATCTATACCTCTGTTATTCAATCTTAGTCATATTTACTTAGTAAATAAGCTAATTATTCTTTGGTTATTATAACTTCATTAAAAAGTAGAACTAAGCAGAATTGCTAGAATGTAGGCTCAATGAGGGCAGAGGTTTTGTTCACTGATCTATTATTACCCCACACACCTAGAACACTATGGACACAAAGTAGGTGCTCAATGAATATTTGTTGAAAAAATATAATAGGTCTTTCTTGGACTCACAGACAGTTTTGTTTCTGAATTCATCCTTTGGAGGGCATTATAAAGCGATGCTCTGCACTACCTGATGTTTACTGGGACCAAGCACTAGGTTTTACTGATTAGATGACTAAGAATAGCTGAGCAAAAGCCTATTTTCTGCCAGGTTTCTGGGTGCTGCACAGATGACAATGTACTGGAGAGTCACTGTCATCTTTTCTCTGAACTTCTAATCCTTTACAGCTCAACAGGTAGGTTCCCTTTTAGTGAATGGGGATATCAACTATTCAGTAGGTTGGTGACATGCTATCACCTAATGTGCTCATTTCCTTTTCCATTGTCCTCTTCAAAATCATAGATAATTTGCTAGAGAGAAGCTTAACTCTTTCTCCAGTGTCTGACTCTATTTCAGAAGAAAAGAGAGTCACTTTGTGGGGGGAATGTGATGGTTGGCAACTGCCTACCATGGTCCATTGAAGGTTCTTTGCACTCTCGTCTGGTCTCTATTCTAACTGCCTCCACATTATGCATTTTCATCTGCCTACTTAAATCTTGCACAGACAGCAAAGCCTAGTTCAAGTCCCATTTATACTATGAAGGCTTCCCTGGCTAGTTTAGCTCTCATTAAAAATAATAACAACAGTAATAGTAGTAAATATTGATTATTTATTATGTACTAGACACTATGCTAAGTACTTTAAGTAAAAAGACTTACATAATCCTCACAACTCATGAAACTGAGTCTTCAGCAGGTAACCTGCCTGAAGTCCTACAGAACTATTGGTTGGAGATTGGCATGGGAACCTAGTATGTCTACACGGGGCTATATGGTAATAACTGGTCACCTTCTCCTTTAGCCCAGTGCTGTCCAATAGAACTTTCTATGATGATGGAAATGTTCTATGTCTGTGCCAATACAGTGGTCACTAGCCACATGTACCTTTTGTACACTAAAAATGTGACAAGTACAACCAAGGGACTGAATTTTAAATTTTATTTATTTTAATTAATTTAAATTTAAATAGTTACAGTGACTAGTGACTGTGACTACTGTTTTAGACAAGCACAGCTCTAAATACTTATTATTACTGTCTTTTATATAAAGTTAGAGTGCATACTTTTTCTAGATATTGTGCTAGAGTTGAAGATACAAAGACAAAATCAATACCCCTTTTTCTCCCCAAATAGATTGTAAGTTTTTTTTTCTTTAGACATTCTTCCTTTAGACATATGTTTTAAGTACGTAATGTAGCTTTTATCAAAGTGCAGTGGAGGGATCGCCTCTATCATAGAGATTAGAACTGCTTGTTGAGTCAGCATCTTCATAAAAGAGAGAGATCAGGTGAGTTTTGGGCACACTGGAGTCTGAGAACAGCTTGGACACAGTGACTAGGTCAGTGCTGAGAAGGACTGTATTCACCAAGATTTGTTGACTCAGTTATAAAGTATTGGAGACTCCTGCCCAAACTGGAAAAATTGGCAGCTTTGTGCTCATGGCAGGATTAGTAGAAGGAAAAGAATGTCAGATAAATATGCTGTATATCTTCCAAATGTATATAATTATATAGTTATTTATTTATCTGTTTACTCATTCAACGAATATTGTTGGGCACCTACAATGTACTAGGCATTCTCTTAGTTGCTAGGGATAGGATACTCCAATGACCAGAGTGCCTGGGCTCATGGAGCTTACATCATGTTGTGAGACAGGGTGTAGGGATGGTTGTTCAGAGAATGAACAAATAAGCAAGTAAATATATAGTTTGTCTGATGATAATTGCTGTAGAAGAAAATATTGAATAGTAAAGGGATAAGAAGTACTGGGGATGGATGGGGGTTTGGGCAGGTTGGTTCTATATTATATAGGGTAGCCAGACAAGGCCTCATTGTTAACACGGTCCTGAAGAAGGTGAGGGACTGTGCTATGCAGATGTGGGGCGCAGAACAGGAGAGTTCTAGGCAAGGGAGGGACAAAAGCAAAAGTCTTGAGATGGGAGTGTAGTCAATATGTTGGGGCACCAGAAGGAGCCCAATGTGGAGTGGGATGCGTGAAGTGGGCTGAGGCAGGAAGGGCAATGGAAGCCAAGTAAGAGAAATTGGAGAGGCCTTAAGGGGCCATATTTTGTAAGGACTTTGGTATTTACCCTGAGTGGATTTGAACAGAGAAGTGGCATGATCTAAGAATGGGTTGAGCATCAGTGAAATATCTATTCAAAATGAACTAATATAGTTTTCTAAATTAGAATTCATCAACTACTTATGTTCTTTGTAGACATTATCTTGTACACTTATTTGAGCGTTTAATTTTGGTCTTAGGGAAATACGAATAGCTATTGCAGTGGTTGATGGGTGAAGTATCCAAAGGGCAGAAAGCTTGTGCTATTGATAAGGAAGAGGGCAAACTAAATTGAAGGCCTCAGAAGAGGATGTTCTCCAGGGGATTGCTCTCTACATGGCACAGGGACTTCCCTTCTAAGTGCCATTCCCTTGGACACAGAGTTCTTTCTCTTAAGTAGTTTGTTTAGATTTAACAAATATTTATTTAATATTCAGTATTTTCCAGGCCTTGTTCTAAGGGTTTCACAAATATTAACTAATGAATCCTTTTGAAACCCTTTGAAGTAGGTTCTATTATTCCAGTTTTACAGATGGCAAGCTGAGGCACCATTTTTTGGGGGGTGGGCTTGACGAAGTATGTGGGACAATGGTCAGTAGAGGTAAAACTGTTTCTTGAATGGGAGGCTGAACAAGATGGTCTTTATGGTTCTACAATATCATATTTTCTGTGGTAAGAAATATGGCAGAGGGGCTTCCCTGGTGGCGGAGTGGTTGAGAATCTGCCTGCCAATGCAGGGGACACAGGTTCGAGCCCTGGTCTGGGAAGATCCCACATGCCGCGGAGCAACTGGGCCCGTGAGCCACAACTACTGAGCCTGCGCGTCTGGAGCCTGTGCTCCGCAACAAGAGAGGCCACGATAGTGAGAGGCCCGCGCACCGCAATGAAGAGTGGCCCCCGCTCGCCGCACCTAGAGAAAGCCCTCGCACAGAAACGAAGACCCAACACAGCCATAAATAAATAAATTTACAAAAAAAAAAAGAAAAAGAAATATGGCAGAATTATATGATATATTTTCTGGGTGATTTGAGAGCCAAATGATTGGATAAAACAGTGCAGCTAGTATATAAAACGTGCTTGAAATCCTGACTGGAAAATTATTTTGAGCCAGAACTGAAACTCTTGTTCTCCTAAAGACCCGTTGTTACTACTACTAATGATTATCTTTTGACCAATGAATTATGTGACAATCCAACTGTTTTGCCAACTCTCTCATTACTTGGTCCTGCTTGCACACCTGTCAAAATCCATGCTCCAAACATAGGATAATTATAAGATTCAAGTGCTGCTCTCTGTCCAAACTCTTTAAGGCACTAAACCAAGAGCTTTGAAAATGCCACCACCTTCTGTGAAGAAAATGTTTCCTAATTGGGGTCTGACTTTTTCGAACAGAATAATTTAAAAAGAGAAGCCACCAAAAGGAAATAATAAAGGTCATGACTAAGGGTCATAATAAAAATCTCTTAAGAAAATAAGATCTCTGAATGTATACAGTACTGAATTTTGTGCCTCAAACGACAAAGGCCTTGGTGAATTCGTGCTCTGGGGACATAAAGGAAGCTGGTCTAACATAAAGAAGAAAATTGAAATGCACTACTTTATTGAATTCCTGTGTGTGTGAGTATGTGTGAGGAAGGCTCTAGTAGATCTCAGTGGACCAGGATGAGAGGAAAGGACTTCAATAACTTAAGTTTTATTGATAAAATTAAATTTATGACATAATGACTGTTTCCTGTTTCTGGCCTGTGGTTGGTGGCTACTGAAATGGTGAAACTTAACATTGTCTGTTTTTTTTTTTTTTTTTACTCTTTTTACTTCTTTTTTCAGTATGTTTCATTTCCGTAGTTAAAATGACAATGGCCTTGTTGCTGAAAGTGGGTGATGTATTGAGATCTTTAGTGGAGGCTGCTAATTGTCCCCTGATATCTAATTCTCCTCTTTTTCCTTTCATCAATTAAATTTTCCAAGTTCTAGCTGATCACATGCTTGCCCTGCTGGCGTCTACTCTTCTGGCCTACTTTGTAGCTTGATGTGACCATGTGACTGTTCGATGTTTTTTAGAGGAAGTGATGTGTGCTACTTTGAGATCATGCCCTTAAGAGGAAACTGCTTTCCCTCTACTAATGTCCCTTCCTTTCTTCAGATGGAAATATAAATGTGGGAGTGGCGAGCCTGCTTCAGCTTCAAACATGTGAGAAGGACAGCACAGTAGATATATCAGCCAGAGTTCAGGCCGGGAAACAGAAACCACTCCAGGTATCCAAGCAGAGAAGGACTTAGCACTGTGAATTAAGTGCTTACAAAATAATCAGAAGGGTTGGAGGAGTGGAAGTCAGAGAACCACCACAGGACAATTGGTTTTAAGTTCACATCATTGTCCCGAGGGGTAGAGGTCTGGCAGCTGCTGTTGTTGCTGTCCCCTCTGCCATCACCTCGGCTGCCCATGCTACTAAGGAGTAGTGTTTAGAATATGACTTCTGCAGATACTCACATCTCTTGGAAATTGTTTGCGAGCCACCACCGTATCCACTGTTGTAAGATAATCTCTTGTCCGACTTCCCCTTTCCTAAATCTCTCATGAGTGCATCTCATTGGCACAAGTAACATTACCTCCGGAACCCTAGCTGCTAGGGAGTCTGGAAAGTGTGGTCACCTGCCTTCTGGCCATTGTGATAAGGAGGTGAGAATGTACTCCAGATGTCAAAACCAAAATCTAAAGCACCAAGAGTCAACGGCAACAAAACAGAAGGAGCCTTGGACCCAGAACCTGTGGAGTACCCAGCCAATCCTGGACCATACACCAGGAGTTTAAATGAGAGAGAAATAAACTGTTGCCTTTTTTAGTCCATCATTATTTTGGGTTTTCTGTCACTTGTAACCTAACCTTAAGTAATTCAAATTTTCTCAACAGAAATGGAATGCTGCAAATAACGTGGTGTTGGATTAGTGTAAATTGCCAGGTAACAAGAACTCATTGCACTTTGGAAAGCTGGTGATCTCAATTATGTCATCAAAAACATTTGGGAACACCATCCCCAAAGGTCTCTTGGAAGGCAGTCCATCTGCCTGCTTTTCTCAAAGCCTTAGAGAAAATAAGAATTCAAACTTTTGTTGTTATTGTTGCTTTCCACAGGTTTTAGAAGTGAGAACTTTACTTAGGATAGAATTGGCTAGGGGTAAGCTGAGATAGAGGCAATATTGCTCTGATAAGCTCAACCATCTCTGTCTCTAACTGGGATGCAAACTGAGAGTTTAAGGCCTTGCAGGTTAAAACAGCCGACTACTTCTCTTACCCAAAACAAGGCAGCAACTTTAGCAGGATATAAAGCAATTTCCAAGCCAACTATGACAGCAAAGCCAGTTTTGATAATTGCGAAGGACCAGTGATGGCTATGTACTTATAATTTTCCCCTTTTCCTAATGGGAAATTCTACTTCTACTTCACCATTGGATACAGTGAGGGGGGAAATAATTTGTATTTTATTTTGTAGCTTCTCAGACCGTGACTTATCATATCCAGACTTAATGTATCATATCACCCAGACACACTGGACTTTGAGCTGGATGCTGGAATTGGATGGGACTTTGGCACTGGGTTCCTTCAGGAGAGGCAGTTTGTTCCACATGTAAGAGGAAAGAATCTATAGGTGGCTAAAGAGGCAGAGTGTGTCAGAGCCTGCTGGTTGCCCCATAGTATCTCTTCCTTCTTCCATGGTGCCACACCTCTAGTTTTTGGCTCAGCACAGCCCAACATTGAGTGCATTTCCCAGTTTACCTTGATGTTTTATGGCTTTCTAACTAAGTCTGGTCAATAGTACTTAAGCAGAAATGTAATGAAACTCCTTAAAGGCAATGCGTACATGCCCTTTGCCTCTTCTCCATCCCTTCCTCTAGCTTGTTCCCTACATGTTGATAATTACTGTCTTGGACCATGAGAACTCATTTTTTTCCTCATTGATTACCTTTTTAAAAAATTGTTTTCTAAAGAATCTGAGAATTGAAAAAAACAGCATGTAAAGCTTCAATGATTAGCTTATTGACAACATTGTACAAGATAAATTTTTGCCAAACTCAGAGAGATAGGCACAATTTAGGATTTTCTTTTGAATTCAGAATAGGAGAAACATTTCTTCATGTTGTTCTTCTGTTAGCTTTCATTTTGGTTGATACAAGAATCTTAGTTTTATGTATTATGGAAATGATCATAAATTTTCACTCAGACACACAACTAGTATTTCATACCTGCTTTGTAAGACATGACTTTTATTCCCTTAGAAGGAAGCAAAATAAATATAGAGGAAGGATTTACTTATAATACAAAATACCTCAGTCAATTTTTCAATTAAGAAAGAAAGAATTGAACGTAACTATCTCAACCCCAGCTTATATTCTTTGTTTTTCTCTGGTTTCTCTTTTGCCTTAAGCAATGAAAAGGATTAATTCTGCAGTAGTAATTCAAATAGAATTACTTGCTAAAAATCCTTTGCCAAGATCAGTGAAAGGGGATTAATTTTAAGCTGCCCTAATCAGAATATTTTTAAGTAAAAGCGAATCAAGAAACAACTATTAACACTATAGGCATATCCATTTTGATATCATTTGTAATATCTATTTTCTCTTAAAATTACTTATGAACAATTATCTTTTACCCTTTTTGGCAAAAAGGTTTTGAATAGCAAAATATACCACTGAAGATACTAAGTTCCTCAATTTGTATGATAGTATTCTATATCACTATATGTAATATATCCTTTTTGGGTAAAACCAATGTATGATTATTTCTCAATTCCTCTCATATTTCCATACTTCTTCATTTTGGGGAGAGACCAGGTCTCTGCCTAATGGTTATGATTTTCTTCCTTTCATTTCAGTGCTGACAAAAGTAGCCTAAATCCTCTTTTCAGATTTTGAAGTGGCACTGTGGGCGTGTAAACTTTATTTTTGGGAATTAAGTATATTCTATCCAAAGAGGAAACCAGAATAGATGGAAAATAAAGACCCTTGGAACAGGGAATCAGCACAGAGATATCTTCAGCATATTTCTGGATTTCCAGAATTTCCAAAGCAAACTCAAAATATCAGGATAATATGATAAAGAAACTACTGTTTCTTCTCTTATTCTTTAGGGATTATATCTTGATAGCACTGGTTTTGATTTAACATCTCTTTTCCAAATTCATTGCCTCTCATACCACAATTGACCCAGGACTGGCATTTTTTTATTGTTTACACTGAAGCTGAAATAGTTCTCATGAATCTTTGCCTCTCCGTGGAATCAGATAACTTATTAGGCTCTATGTATGTTTTGGGTTGCAGGGGCAAGAAAGTAGGGCTGTTCTGAAGAAGACTTGTGGTATATTCAGGAAGGCAAATGTCTAGTCTTGGGAGAAATGAATACAGAATTCAGAGTCTGGAAGGTCAGAAGCAGTCATCAAGTTCAACACTGCAAATATAAGGTGAGGTCTTAGTCTCTGGCAGATGCTGCATGCTTTTTACCCAGCTTTATATTATTTCTGGGTGTACCCTAAAAGGACTTTAGAGACTGCAGGCAAATCCTCTTTGGCTAAGACTAGAGTAGAATATGCATTAACACAGAGTTCTTCAGGGTAAGCCCTGGCAGCTGATAAAACCAAAAGGGGAAAGGAGAATATTTGGGGTGGAGCAATTTATCCTTAGAATTCCTATCTCTTTGCAAATAACATATACTAAGTGATTTACCTCATTAATCCCAGAATGAATAATATTCTTTCATACTTTTAGAATTTCCATTTCCCTGTTATGCATTTTAATCATTTTCTATTCATAAGCATAAACATATGAGGCAGAGAGTATGAAAGAAAAATTGTTTCTACTGTATGGACATGATATATCTTTCTTAGACTCTGGCTTTTCACCACAAGCTGAACATTTCTTAAGATAATGACGGAAATGGTATTCTCTCTCTTAGAGCACCTAATGTCATGCATTTACTTTGTTTTATAGCTATTTATAAACTGTTCACCAGAAGCCAAAATTTTTTTGAAAAAACAGACTCCTGTTCCTTACTTTGGTAGTAGTTAAAGTGGAATAAATACTTTGGGGGAAGTTTTTATATTAAAATAAAATACTGTAGCTTGTTATAATGATCTCAAGTACCTCAAGATTAACCAGTTAGATTTTTAAAATACAATTGAAATTTGATGCACATCTAAATAAAAAAAGTAGCATTATACCTCACTCGAACTTCTGCTCTTATAGATTAAAAAGAAAATTATGAACTTCAAGGTAATTTAGTTTCAAAACTTGTGATTTATTTATATCACCTGAGTAATAACAACCAAAAAAGTGAACTAGGTGCTGTGCCTTCACGTTTTTGAAAAAAGTAAGTATACCCACGCATAATACCAGCACCCCAATAAATAGATTTCCAATTAGAACTCTTCCTCTCCACTATATTAAAGATGTAGGATTTTAAAAACTCATTCTTCCCTCTAAAGGAGAAACCACTAGGTAAATGTTGCCACAGCTAGTAAAATGCAACTATCTAGCAGAATCACTGGTCAGTTGGCATTTACTGAGCTCTCACTGTGCTTGGAATCCAAAAGAAACCTCATGATCTTTTCCTTAAATCAATTCAGGAGCAGGATATAAAGCAAAATCTTAAAATATTTCTAATGCAATAAATATTTTCCAGATGTTTTTAAAACTGAAATATTGATTTCATATTAAACCAAACAGCAGAGGGGGTGAAGTTAATCAAGGAAGGTGAGGAAGCTGAGTTTTGGACCAGGTTTAGAAAAATAGAAATATTTTCCATTTATGAACTCTGTTTATAGATGGAAGATCTTACTTGAAAGATCTTCTTAAAAATATGATTTGAGAAAGTAATTTTGTACATACTAGTGTTTCCTTATCTGTTCTACATTTCATTAAATATAAGAAGCTCTGTTTTGTCTTTCCCTTTAAACTCTGAGCTATTTGAAAACAGGGGTAATGCCTGGAGCCCCAGCATCCAGCACAATGCCAAGTGGAAACTGAAAGCTCCACAGATATTTATGAGATTGATTGTTGAGTCAATTCAGTTGTACCATTATGGTACAAGATAAACTGTTTATGTGGGGGGGGGTGTGTGTGTGTGCACGTGTGTGTGTTTGGGGCACCTTTACAACAAGTGGGTACTGCTTGACGTAGGGTTAGAGAATAAAATCCTAGTCATAAAAATGGCACTTTGGGAATTAAGGGAAACTTGACTCAACCCCTAATTTCTGATTCCCTTCACACATTTCCCAAGTCATTATTCAGCATTGATGGTGCAGTGGGGACAAGAAGACCTGAGGAGTATCCATACCCAAATTATCATTGGAGAAAGACTTGACCTGTATCGTGCAAGATCCTTGGGAGCGGAAGAGTGGCCAGTGCAGACGGTGAGGCACAGGTGTTCTCTGCTTGGCACTGGCAGTAGCCCATTTCCGACAGGCTGCTGCACTGGGCACGATCTGAGGCTCCCAGGTGGTCTTCAAGGACAGCCTGCACTGCAGCCAACTTGTTCTGCTGAGGTCAGGGAGAGGGCTTGGGCACACAACCAGGGATCCACAGAAGGTAGAAGTGAATTATTAGAGGGCAAGAATTAGCATTTGGGAATATGATTCCTGACTAGTGATAAAGAAATGATTAATTCTCTCAGGAGAGTTGTGCTGTACTTAATTCTACTTTAAGGTCAGTGGGTACTTTGAATGAATATTAAAGAGAGAAGATTTTATTACTAACACCTTAATATAATGTTTACTTAAAAATTTGGCATATGACTGAATCTCTGCCCCTAGGGGTATACAATTTCTGTGACATCTCATCACCTTCATTTTCTTTGAAGTCCTAATAACAGCTGCCCAGACACAAATTGAGACAGTCATCATGATGGGCACCTCCTGCATCTCTGCTTATGCTGGGCTCTGCAACTTCAGGCTCTTGCAAGACTGTGGGAATTATTAAACTTAGGCCAGACGTTCCATCCTAGCCTGGTACAGAAAGACCTTTACTCCAAAGTCCCAATAAGAAAGATGAGGTCAGGTCATTACCTCCATGGCTACTTCACTTTATATCCTTTAATGCCTCCTAATATGCAAGATCACCTTAATGACCTATTCTCCTTTTCAATCATCTTCAAAATCTGGGAATTGTCCTCTCGTCTTCACTCCAACACACACACACACACACACACACACACACACACACACACACACACACCCCTCGCCAACTGCTTAAACTTTGTTGCTTATAATTTCTGCTTTTTGTAACACAAACTCTACATCTTTAAGCTCTTCAATCAATGGTTCCTCTTCTCTACCTCAACATAAATGATGATGATATTCATATTTTCCACACTTTACTATGTCTGAAATAGGAATATATATTAAATCCATGCTGTTTTACAGTTATGATTCGTAATTTTAAAAATTCTTGGTAGGACATAAAATAATGGGTGTCTTAGCCCTGAGAACATCATAGATTAGGTAAAATATGGTAATTCTTCTGAAGAGAATCCACATATCACCTTTTCTTGAGTGGATGCTTTCCACTTTTCTACAAGCCTCACAATGTGCCTTGCCCCCTTGCTAATGAGTTTGGTTTCTTCTTTGAGATCTACAGAGTCTTGTGTAGACCTCTACTATCCTATAAGATCACAGTACATTGTAAGGAGGTACTTATAAATCTGTCTGCAACTTTAGACTGGGTATTAGTTTACATGTATGGGGTATCTCTTATTGACTTATTTATTCTCTTTTAAATAAAATAAGGCTTAGTAAAATTGGGAGAAACAAAAATGCACATTGTGAAAGTCAGTTACTTGAGAAGTGAGATGGCACTAAGTGGAAAAATATTCTTCCTAATAAATATCACCAGCAGTTTTCCTTGTTTCTCTCATGGCTCTTTGTCAACAGAGTTGAGGAGATTTGTATCTGTTATATTTGTGGTTCCAAATGAAAACAAAATTAATCTTTATAATTATAGTAATGTCGTTCATATACATTATTACTTGAATTCCAATGGAAGTTTTATAAGAATTTACTTTGTTCCTTTATGGTGGTAAGTCTGACGAATTTACTCTTTTGTTTTCTGATTTTTTTTTCTGCTGATTCTTATACTGTCTTAAATTTGCTAAGTCACTATAAGTATATGTTAAGAGGATGCTTTAGAAGGTGGAACTATAATCCTTTTGGAAGTCCTATTAAAAATTATTATGATTTCACACCTTTAATTCTCAAGCACTCTTTTTACCTTCTCTAATGCCCTGTGAGGGTGATTGAAACATAAAGCTTACTTTAATGAGGATGTTTGTGTAGGGAGTATGAAACAGATTTTTAAATGGATATTAACACAAACTATTATATTTATCAATACAAATGCTATCTTTGGAAAACTCAATACTAACCTGTATATGGAAAGAATTTGAAAAATCTAAGTAATCAATAAAAATACTTCCTTACAAATCAGTGAACATTGTATTTGGATCATGAAATGTTTATTTAGGGTTTGGGCTTTGTTCAAAACAAAATGTTTTCTGTAAGGAAAAAAGTAAAAAACACTACTTGTTTTTCAACGATTTGTTTAACTCGATGTATAAGCACATATGCGTACATGTTGAACATTGGTTGTATATACATAGCTGAAATGTTTATATGCCAATATTGGAAAGCATAAAACATTTCTCCATAATTGGTCAACTTTCTATGTACCATTAAAAACCAAAGATCACATCGATATGTCAATAGTTAATATTTTATATTTCTAAAGTATAACATGAACACTAGTGGGTTCTTTTATATGCTTTGCTTTTGCAAGTTATGGAGGTGATGGCTTTTCCCATGCTGAAGTGTCTGATGTCAACGAGAATATTCTTGAGTCAGTTTTCCTCACCCTCATCATGCTCTGTGGGCCATATCTCTGGGTTCAGTGATCTGGAAAGTGAGATCTCTAGTATTGATGAGGGCACAGTTCATAATCCTTTGGCAGCCACTCTGTCTTGAGCAAAGTGGAAACTTTGTGACAGCATCAAATGCTCAGACCAATTTTCACAGAAGTTGGCAGGTCCTTCTGACTATACCCCAGTTAAAAGTTGGGTTGTGCAAGTTAGGAAAAAAATTGTTTACACCAGAAAGAGGAAAGAGAGTGCTGTATTAATTCCCTTGGGGCTATTGCTGTTGCAATTCACGAATCTTTTGAAGTGTAGAATCTCGAGGCTTACTACCTTTGAGTACAGAACATTTTTCTGAATTAGTGTTATGTTTTCAACATTTTGTATTTTAAAAAATGTACTTGAGTTTTCACAATATTTCTTTATTAAAATTATATTTCTAATTTTTGGTTGTTCTTTTTTCCTTGAAATTAGGTATATTTTTTACTTAAGATGATTTTTCAATGACTTATTTTTCTTCCAAAGAATAAGATACCAAATTCTTTTCTGCCTTGCTCATAAGGATGAATAATAGGATATAGAGAGTTTTATTTGGTAGATTAGAAATCTAGCTCAAAATCCTCGTTAGGCTTGTAATGATCAAAAGCTGTTACTGACTGACAGTGTTTTCTTCCAGGAAAAAGATTGATGAGGTCAGACCAGCTCATACTTTAATGGTATGCATGGAGACAAAGCAAGAATATTGAAGTGATACATCAGTATTGGTATCTTGAAAGGAAAAACATTGTAATGACTTTAGTCTGCACTTACTTCGTTTATGGAGATATGATTCATTCAGGTTAGGGTTTAGGGGTGATGTATAGGGAACTCTAAGGTCACCTAATGACTTGGTTCAGTGGAAATATGAATTAAGCCTGTAATTCCGTCGTTATGGAAACTTTCTATATAACCCCATTTCTTAATCTGAAGAAAAAAGAAAAATGTTAATTGAAGGAGACTTGCAAATAATTAAGGAATTTCTTGGGCCCACCAATATTTATTCTCAGAAGAAAATAATGGCACTTGTCTGGGCAAGCCTACTTGGTCATCTTCAGAAATGCGTGTTTTGATTTTTTACCCACTGGATGGCATTTATATTTCTTCCCTCATATGTAGAGCTTCTATAGGCTTTCTCTTGAATGGACTCATTATTTAAAGATTTCCATTAATATTTATTCCCTTTATGTTGAAATGTGCTGTCCATTCAAAAGCACCTTTTAAATAATGTGAAAAAAATCTGGACATGCTTATCTAAAAGCTACTCTTATCCTGGTACTGACAATAAAAATGAGGGGGAGGTGTTTTAGTGCCATTAACATACATTTGAAGGCGATACAGGGATTTAGATTTAAGTCTAGTGACACTGACTCTCAGGGAAGAAGAGATGGATCCTGATCTCCTGTCTTACATGTAACCATGTAGACCTCGAAATCTCAAACGAGGATGATAAAAATCCCAGCCTTTAAGCACACTTTGATCTTTGCTCTCAGCAGTGCTAAACTTAGCTGTTACCTCACATGAAGAAACAAGTAAAAGAAAAGAAAGGGAAAAAGGTTAACACAAAAACTTAATTTATATTAAATCATTTGCCACTTTGCTGGTCTTTTGCAATCTGAAATGCACCTCCTTCATGCATTTTCTTTATGCATTAAAAAGGAAAAATAAAACTTGATTTGTGAAGCAAAGAAATAATGACAGCAAATGGGGATTTTTTTGGTTTGTTCTTTGGTGTGAATTGGCATAGGCATTATGATGAAGTTAAAACGCAGAGGTTAATTGAAAAATGAGATAAACAAAGCCCCTTGAAGGTCTCTGAACAATTTCTCCTGGCAGAATTGACAGTCTACAACCATCAGGCACTAAAACTTACTCCGAACTGCTGGAGATTACAAAAAAAAAAAAAAAAAAAGCTAAAGTTAATTGTCTTTCTGTTCCTTCCACCTCATTTCAGCCCAATTATAACTGGGAAAAGTCATTCTGTCTAATTTGCATTAATGCACCTCCATGGAAAAAGAGCTTAGACAGTGAATTTGATTTCTTTTTTGATATTATGGACATATTTAAAAATACATATCACAATTCCCAAATGTAAAACTGCTTGTAAAATTCCTGGATGACAATTTTCAAATTTTCCTAAAATGTCTTTAAATTTTAGATGTTAATAAAAGGTAAACATATATTGAGGAGATCCTAAATGCCAGAGCCGGTCATAATTCTGCATATAGATTATTTCTTTAATCTTCACAATAACCCCATAAAGTGGACCATTTTACTATTCCCATTTCACCGATGAAAAAGTAGAGGTTTAGAGAGGTTACATAGCAGGGTCAAGGTCATGCAGCTAGGACGTGTTAGAGCTGAGATTTAAACTCGTGCTGTCTAACAGCAAAGTATTAGATACTAATATAATTTGATGATACTTTATTTTTACTTATTCCTTTTTATATTTTCTTCGCCCCACCGTGTGGTATGTGTGATCTTAGTTCCCTGACCAGGGATCGAAACTGCGCCCCTTGCATTGGAAGCACAGAGTCTTAACCACTGGACCGCCAGGGAAGTCCCAATTTGATGACACTTTAATATACTTATTTTGATTTTAAAATAATAGAAAAGCAAATATCAATTAAACTGCCTTTTCTTCAATCAATATAAATGGAGGAAATACCAGTGCAGTATGATCATCATTAGTTCATTTACTCATGTTTCTTTCATGGCAACTTTGCCATGAAGCTCATGTTCTCATTTCTATTATTAAATGGAAATATATTTAGACTACTTTTGCTCAACAGTAAAATAGCTGCAAATCAGAATAATGCTAGACATTTTGTCTCTAGTGTGAAACCAATCTAAAGGATGTCAGTATTTTCAAGGGCATTTTTTTTATTCTTATATTCATGCAACTGATCTGATTACCGTTAGTAAAAATAAAATAGGTGTCTCCAGATATGCTTGATATCTTGTTTTTTTTTTTTCTTGCAATGGTGTATTATTTTTATTGCCGTTAATTGATAGACTTGGAGCAGAAGCAGAATCTATTCAGAACCATTTATATTAATAGGTGCACTTATCCATTGAGGCCTTTATTTTCAAAGCGCTGGGCTCATAGTCCCCTTTTGTGCTTCTTTCTGGTGCCAAAGTGTTCATAATGATGAGGAGCATCTGGCCGCAAACTATTGTTTCTCATTAAAAGGACATGTCTCCAAAGCTTTTGGGGATTCTTTGTGCTGAACAATGCAGACTCTGAACATTTTGCCCTTTTCAAAAACTGTAAATGTGTGTTGTTGCTGCTGCTTCTTGCCTAAGGTACACACTTGCTTTTTGCTCAGCTTCTGAGCTTCTAAATATGAGATGGGCATGCAATCAGTGACAGCATGTCCTTCTTTTGTTTGGCTGACATTTTGGTTTCTCTGTCTTTTCTGTTCTCTGCCATCAATAAATATAATACAATAATAAGAGTGGTAATGATCTGAATCAACAATCCCTTGGGGGTAATTTTAAATATTTTATATATTTAAATTGCTCCTTAGAATGGTAAATTCTTGGCTTCTGGCAGGTTACTCCGGGACAGAAAACTGGACTGGGGGTACACACTCCTGCTTGAGTCATAAACCTTCCTGGGCATTAATTTCTTTATCACCAAGAAGAGGAGAATTATTTCCCTATTCCTTCCATGGGGCTCTCATGAGCTCTATCCAGACACTGGGGAGAATTTGGCTTACTAAATCAGCCTTTCAAATCATTAGAAAAATTTCTGTTTGGCCTGCACAGTATGCATTACCTTTGGCCGCATATAACTATGCCATCTTGTTCTTTTTTGACTTCAACATTCTCTGCCAGCTTCCTAGATTAAAGGAACGATGAGACCCGTCTAAATGAAATATGTTGTGTTTCTGCACAAAAAAGATTCATGTGAAAACAAAATAGCGAGAGAGAGAAAGAGACAGAGACAGAGACAGAGAGACAGAGAGCGATAAGGCAGAGTACACTTGTTTCTTGTAGGGCCAGTAGGATTTGGTTCCAGACACTTGTAAATATTTTTGCCCCAAGGTATGAGGACTGGTGCCAATTTTCATTGCCGTAGCTCCTCAAGAAGGAGAACCTTCAAATCAGTATAGTTAGCATGACTCCTTTATTAAAAGGAGAAAAACAAATAATTTAGAATTAAAAACAGTACATGGTGGTTACAAACAGTGGGAGGGAATGGAAATGTATCTTTATTCATGATAAATGCAGATTAAAACTCAACCTGTGATGGCTGCAGTTGATTTTCAGAGAAAGAGGTTTCCAATAAGAAGAGCAGTGATGGATATGAGAGGGCAGATAGCAGAAGTGGAAAACAAAATAGTTTTCTGAATAAAACACGTATCAATTGCTAGGATACCGTTATAAAAGTTTTTGTTGTTGTTTAACCATGTCTTGGGACTGCCATGGTGATTTGCTGTGACTGTACACATAATTGTGTGTTTGTTAGGATGAAATCAGGAAAGTAGTTTTCCTTCTAAGAGAATGTTCATACATGAAAGAGAGCTTTAAGAGAGCTTCCACAGACTGTAAAAGGGACATGGGTATAAGGTGGATGAGAAAAACTGGTTGGGACCCGATTGGCTTGGCAGGAACAGAGGATGGGGACCGCTAAACACTGCTTAATGAAGTGGTTGAGGAGGGGGTGTTTGAGATGGGTTAGAAAAGGACTGATATTATTCAATATGCAAAATTGTTGTATGAATTGCTCTAAACACTAAGAGACTGAACTTGCTCTTCTGTTAAACTTCACTTTGTTAACTCTTCTTTTTTGTTTCTTGTTCTTCTCCATAAACAAGTTATATTTAGCTCAGTCATATTTGAAATAGAGAAATGCTAGTTCTCTGAAACTAACCAATCAGCCTCATCTCAAAATCTGTTGCTCATTTTTTTGTCATGATTTCTTTAAAAACAATGCATCTTTGAAAACAGTTACTAGTGATGGTAGCCTGTAGGCACAATTCCAGCTCTTTATTTTAAAAGGTGATGTCACTTAGGACACAGTGTAAGTAAATGACTGAATATACATTTATCCACTGTTTGTTCATCTTTCTATTATGGGTCCCCCTTGGAAAAGGGACCTTCTAGAATTTGAGATAAGCTATGGCCATTTCATATGTTGAAACTCTAGTTTTAGTAAAAATTGAAGTAGTGTAGAAAGAGGATTTCAACAATTATGAATTTCAAATGTTTATTTTAAACAGATTAACACTTAAAATTACAATTCAGTATATCATTCAAATGGCAATTATACGATTTATAAAAATATAAGTATGTTGGTATATTGTATGTAGGTCATGTGGTTAGGGATTGGATACAAGTTTAAAGTTCTATGATAATTCTTTCTATGACTGTTCACATAGCCTCATCCAGAGACAATGTTGAAGTCTAAACCTTCGGGTCTTTGTGTGAGGTCCAGGGCCAAGTGGCACTCTGGTTATCCATGTGTTTGTCCTTACCTGGGACAAATACAAAGTCTTCACTAGAGGAACAGAGTTTGAGCAGGATTTTTAAGTTTTGCTTAGGAAAGAGAGAAGAGTAGTAAGAAGTCCAAAGCAGTCCAATGGTAGCAGGAAGGCCAGGAAATTGGGGAACCACAGTAGCCAGAGTTTAGCAATGACATCAGTCCCCACTGAATATGGCAGTGGGTGGCAAAAAAAAGGCAAGAAAAGAAGCCAAAGGCACATCTACTTACAAACGGCATTGGACCAGGAATGAAAATATCTCATTCAGATCCATTGGTAGTCAACTCACTCTACCTGTCCCAGCCTCAATTTCCTTATCTGTGTAGAGGGAATAGTAAATTGTGTTCTTTCTAACTCTTGGGGAAGCTGGTTCTGAGTAAAAATATGAGATAATGTATCTGAAAATGCATTATAAACAGTGTCATATATACATGTTCTCAAATGGACAAATAGCAGTTCAAAAATCAGATAAAATCCTCATCATCTTAAGGCAAAGAAAGGCAGTATATGTACAGTCTGTGATCTTTTACTATGAGTGTAGACAGTAAATAATTGAAGTAAAAAAAAAAAAAAAAAAAGAAAATCCTAGTGGTCTTCTCTCCTTTTCTTTGCTTCAGTAAGAGCTTTGTAGAATATAGCAAGAACTAGTCTGAAAGAACATGCAAGGACACTTAAAGTTAAATAGGAATATAACTCCTTTAAAAATGAAACATGAAAACTAGCTTTCCTTTGCCAGCTAAATCCTGAATTTATTGCCCCATGCTTCTTCTATTAGCATTGATAATTAAAGCAGTATAAGGAATGTAGTGCATTTGATGTTAATAGTATCATGCTGGCTGCTGCGGGACCTGGGCCTGATCTCTTTACCCTTTTCAGGTAAATCTTTGAGTTCACCTTTACAAAGCACATTAAACATTCTGGAACAGAATCTTTAAACTTGTGGGTCCTCTAGTGATCTCTTAAGTATCAGAAGCTCAGATTAGGGGATGACATCTTCTAATCTTCTGACTACTGTCTGACCTATGTTAGCAATGGAATGGAATAAAAAGCCTTAGGATATTACTTTTCTTACTTTTGCTTTGGACTGACCTTGGGGATCCACTGAGACCATAAAGAAAGGATCAGTATGGCAGAGCTATACATCTTTTGCATGTTACACTTGCTTTTTTAAAAAAAATTTAACTATTACATTTACTAAAAATAATGACTATAAATAACTTTATAATATTTTATCAAATTAGCATATGACCAAAACAATAGCATTTAATGCATATAAAATTAAATGTATTTAAACTTCACTTGCTCAGTATTGAATTCATTTAGAAATAGACATTTTCAGCAGTACTTAGTATTTTAAGTTTTGTGTTTCACTTGACAAACTCCCTCAGAAGATCAACAAATCTTATTTCATTAACCAGTGAAACCAAAATTCTGGGTTTATTTACATTATATAGTGCTTTGATGTATATATATTTAGTTTTGAATACATATCAAATAATGAAAACAATAAGAAGAAAAGATCATGATTCCTCATTCGTTTTACAAAGCAAATCTTTTTCAGGGGACAAATGCCACCTAATACTGGCACTACCCCTGAAAAATACAAGCTAAGAGCTAAGCTGTATTGTGAGTATAACAGGACTAAAGGCAAAAGATCAATTTAAACAAGAAGGATCTAAAGGTTAAAAGAAAGGGGTAATTTTGTGACATGAGCGTGGAGGCCATGATACTTCTGTGGAGGTTCCTACACCCCAGTTCTTTGTTTTAAATGTTCCAGGAAGTGTCCTTGCTATCAGAAGCAAATCTCAAACTAGTGGTTGGCTGTCCTGCTGTTACCTGTTACAAAGAATCTCAGCTCAAATAATATAAAGAGGGCTTTTCTCATTCACTAGTTTTGAAATGGTTTTTCCATGCTCTTTTTTTTTTTTCTTAAGAAACTATGACCTTACATTTCAGAGACACTAAATTGAAGGGCAGAATTCCAATCTAAGTCCACAGGTAAGCCATTTTGTCTCACCAGGTGCCCGGGATCTCCAAAACTCAACAGTGGACCTGGTGGCTGAAGCCAACTTCTACCTCATTATTAGTAGCCTTTCCCCAAAGCCTAACACTTCTGATCTTTATTGCCTCACAATTTAATTGATGCCCTTATTTATGAACTGAAACCTACCTCTGCTTCGTCCACCTCACCAGCCTACACTTCAGAGCCTTGTTCTGAAGCACACTGAATTATTTAAGGAGCTCTTAGGTTGAAGCTCCCATATGGAATCTGGATTGACTATACTTACTCTGTGCATAATGAGAGTGCCAACCAAGAGAGGCTGAGCTTAGTGCAGGTCCAAACATGAAACAATTTTATTTTTCTCCAATTACTATTTCCAAACATGTTTGGTTAGATCTCCTTTTCCTTGTCATCTTTCATGTCATTTTGGGTGAATCCCAGGCTTTCTGGTTTCTTCCAGTTATTAGAAAATTTAGCCCAGTCTAGTCCAATTTAAAGTTTGTGTCTCACATCTTATTCAGGCCTCATCTTCATTCTCTCAGCACTTGTGAGGATTCAGCCTAGGGGACTTGGCAAGGGGCAAAGTTGTGCTCTGTTCTTTCCTTTCCTCCTTTCTACCTCCTGGCTGCCTCTGGTATGTTCAGGAGTAGGAGGTGGAGAGAAGTTAAATCTTTTCATTTACCTGGGACTGCTGTAGATCTCTCTTGACTGCTGAAGCTTCTACGATTACCATTAACTGACCATCACTGCTCTCTGCATAATGGGCATCTAAATATTGTCTCTTATGTGAGATTCACTTGTGAATGCTTTAGAAGGCCCACTCGAGCCTCATCACTGCACTGAATGTGATGCAAGCCAGGCTGCTTTGACTTTAACTCTTCAGGACCCTTCCAAATCCCCATACCTTCTGAAATGTTTACTTGACTTCCCATGTGTTTCATAGGAAACACAAGCATCTTTGTCATGACAGAAAGCTCTGCTATCTCGTAGGTCCAGAGGGCATGTCAGCAACTCAGGTACATAACCAACTCATCCAACCCAGGGAAGGAGATGCTCCCACTTGCTTTGAGAGTGGTGGTTAAAAACTACTCTCTCCCTAGGCTGATAATTCCTTATTCCAACGAATCTCTCTGACATTTTCTTCAACTCTCTGTGGTGAGGATGGGAGTGGATGGGGTATGTGAGAGATGACTGGGAGTAGCAGAGCCAGTTTGGCTCAGTTCCTCATGAGTCCTAGAGAGGACCTTTGGCCCTTAATTGATTGTAGGTCCTTTACAAAAGTGAGATACTCATGGCCTGTTTAACTCCAGATTTGAATGCAACTTGTATCATTGCCAGATACAATATAGAATATGCATTTAAATTTGAATTTCAGATAAATAGGGGTCAAATATTGTACAGGTTGTACTTATACTAAATAATTTATACCTTGTTTATCTGAAATTGAAATTTAACAGGGCCTCCTATATTTTTATTTGCTAAATCTGGCAACCTTAGATGCATAACAGCAGAAAAATCTCACTCTGTAACTGATTATACTTCTAGGTGTCAGACCCTGTGCTAAGCATTTTACATAGCTTATGTGTTATTTTGCCAGCCAGGTATTATTACCTCCTTTATATAAGAAAAATTATTGGATTTCAGAGAAGGTTAGTGAAATGGCCAAGATCAGTCACAAACACACAACTAGTCAGGGCCAGAGGGAGGGTTTGGGTCCAGATCATCTGGCTCTACCTCCTGATACGTATGTACACTTTATCACAATTTCCTGTTATCCTTTCTTTCCTACCCTCGGGCCCAGGAATCCCACTCAGTGCCTTCTGTATTGGATTCACAGCTACTTCTCACTCTCACTGGTCACATCTTCCTACTTAGTTCCATTTTGTTTCCACCATTAATGCAGGGCTGTAATGTATTCTAAATTTCTCCTGGGAGTTAACCCTGATTAAGTGCAAGTGGATAATATTTATTGTTTAGTTGCTAAAGCTCCTTTCTCATTTTTTTTATCCTAGTGAATTGATTGGCAGAGGCTTAAAGGAAACTACTTCTTTTTCCCTTGAGCATAAAACAAGCCCAAGTTAAGTGACATCCTACATTACTTCTCCTCTGAGTCCCACTCACCATATTCTCTAGGGCAAGAGTGTCTAAAAGGAAAAGAGCTGTCAGAAAACTGAAGGAGCTCCCTGTCTACCACATCTAGAAGTGCCTCTGGGTTCTTCCTTGTTTTCTTCTTGCCAAATATCCCTGCCCCTGTGATGCCCCCACCTGTCAAAGATAAGCAAAGCCAGACATATAGTTAAAGTGGTCAGGACAGATTTTAATCAGTAATACACTACTGCAATAGGGAAAAGATTCCAGTGTGAACTGAACTCAACTTCAATTTGTACAGAGGTGACTGGGCATTTTAAAGGGAGTATGTGGGAATAGGGAGGGTGTTGAATGGGGGCTCAGTAGATTCAGGGAAGTGAACAATTACAAGAAGTGAGAAATGGGAGTTTGTCTATGTGAAATCCATCTGGGTTTGCTAACTGGCACTTATTGAAGCTAGGCTTCTACCTTCCCATAGAGACTGAGACATAGAAGCCCTATCTTCAGGTGTTGATTGGAACAAACAGATTCTTTAGAAAACCTTGAATTTTCTCAGGCAGACACTTTAAGTGGGCTAGGATCATCTTAGGGAAATGGTCTTGAGCCATTAGAAACTAGGTTAGTTTGTTCAAGTCTTTATAGGCCAAGGTTGAGGGCTAGTTGAGAAGAGGGCTCAGAGGAGCCTGGCTAGAGTTAGGTCAAGGAGAGAATCTTTGTCACATCTAAACTTAGAGAGAAGGAGGGATGACTCTGCCTCATGCTGTCTACTTTCTCTCTGCAACTAGGTGATTCATTGGGTTAAATCCCTAAATTCCAGCCTATTTGGCATTTCTATAGGGTTCTCCCTTCCTGCTTTCCTTCACTGCTCATCATTGCTGCTTCCCAGGGAAGGATTGGGTGAGTGAAGGGTACATGGAGCCTACAATATGAATGATGGAGAAATAATAAGTGTACAGTTTAAGACCTGAGAAGACAAATATAAGCAGAGTGATCGAAAGGGAAAATAAAATAGTATAATAAGGAAACATGTAAGAAGAATATAGCAAAAAGAGCAAATGAATGAGGAAGGAGATTTACAGCAAAATTTAGTTAAGTCAGATCTACTAAAGATTTACACCCATTACCTATTTTAAAAGTGTCCAAGTATAGTTGAATATGTGCTATGTAATAATTTATTGGTATTCTCACCACTTTTAAGTTCTCTGAAGACAGTTTAGCAGAAAGACACACTGTCTTCTGATGAGTATGCAATGGGTTAGTGCTTCTAGGTGTAATGTAGAGGTTGACTATTGATTAACACATTATTTATGAGACCATTATTAAAGGAGGCATGAAAATATATTGCAACACTGCTGGTAATACATTATAATATGCTGGACATTATGAGAATGGTGCTTAGTTCTAACCTACTATCAGGAAGACATGTGATATGTTTTGAATCTTTGAAGCAGTTTCAGGTAACAATGGAAAGTCCTTTATTTTTGAATTTTGGAGTTAAATATACCTAGGAGGTGCTAGAATGTCATACCAGTTCTATGATATTGGGTAAGTCACTCTTCTAAACCTTAGCTTCCTCAAGAAAATGCAGAAAATAACAAAGTTCTATTTAAGTAGTGAAAATTAAATGAGATAATGCATATAAAGCATTTAACACAGGGGCTTGCATACTGCAATAGCTCAGTGGTAGTATACCATCCTCCTCCTCCTAATCATCGTTATAATCCTGCTGACCAATGGCACATTTGGAGCATGGGTGGTTTGGATATGCTCTTCCTAGTAAGGCAATACTCCTGCAGTCAGTATTATTATTTATGTCATTGATCAAGACAACACTAGCATGCTGTGAGAACTATCTTAAATTCTGTTTCTATACTCATTTCAATAAAAGTCACAAAAGCGGGGTTTGAAGTCAAACAAGAAGTTGATGAGGAGTGAGAGTATCTGAATTTTCATTCTGACTGGCTGCCCATTGCTCTGTGACTTGGGAAAGGCATCTTCCTAATTAAAATGTTTTTATCTGTAAAATGGAACATTTGGAGGAGACAATTGCAGAAATGTACTCCACTCTAGCAGGTTTAGTTTAGCCATGGTTTCTATATTCAGAACCAACTGCTACAGTAAATTTCCTTGAGAGTTAAGACTAGTTGGCACATAGATTAAAAATATGTTTAGCTGTTTCTAATTCGTTATCTAAAGTCTTTAAAAAGCAGTTAAGGTGGAGAAAAAAGTCTAAAATGAGGATTTCATTATATTTTTAAGGAAAAAATTTTTTTAATAAAAGTTATATTTGTCTATTATATAAAACACAGAAAACAAAGGAAGCTATCAAGAAAAAGTAGAAATCACCAGTTATCCTCTCTCCCTCTATAAACTCCCTCCCACTAAGATAACCATTCTTGACATTAAACCATGAATTACCTAGAAATTTAAAGTGTATATAAAAATATAGTTATAGAAAATAGGACTATGTAATATTTGCCTTTCTAACTTAGCAGTTTTATCATGGACACTTAATGGAATCTAACAGCATGATTATATCATCATTTTAAACAGCTGTGTATTATTCTTTTGTAACAAGGAGTCTATTTATTTACCAAATCTGAAAAAATGAGCATTTAAAAAAAACTTTTTTTTAACATTTTTATTGGAGTATAATTCCTTTACAATGGTGTGTTAGTTTCTGCTTTATAACAAAGTGAATCTGCTATACATATACATATATCCCCATATCTCTTCCCTCTTGCATCTCCCTCCCTCCCACCCTCCCTATCCCACCCCTCTGGGTGGTCACAAAGCCCCGAGCTGATCTCCCTGTGCTATGCGGCTGCTTCCCACTAGCTATCGATTTTACATTTGGTAGTGTATATATATCCATGCCACTCTCTCACTTTGTCCCAGCTTACCCTTCCCCCTCCCCATGTCCTCAAGTCCATTCTCTAGTAGGTCTGCATCTTTATTCCGTCCTGCCCCTAGGTTCTTCATAACCATTTTTTTTTTTTTTAGATTCCATATATATGTGTTAGCATACGGTATTTGTTTTTCTCTTTCTGACTTACTTCACTCTGTATCACAGACTCTAGGTCCATCCACCTCACTACAAATAACTCAATTTCATTTCTTTTTATGGCTGAGTAATATTCCATTGTATATATGTGCCACTTCTTCTTTATCCATTCATCTGTCGATGGACACTTAGGTTGCTTCCATATCCTGGCTATTGTAAATAGAGCTGCAATGAACATTTTGGTACATGACTCTTTTTGAACTATGGTTTTCTCAGGGTATATGCCCAGTAGTGGGATTGCTGGGTCGTATGGTAGTTCTATTTTTAGCTTTTTAAGGAACCTCCATACTGTTCTCCATAGTGGCTGTATCAATTTACATTCCCACCAACAGTGCAAGAGGGTTCCCTTTTCTCCACACCCTCTCCAGCATTTATTGTTTGTAGATTTTTGATGATGGCCATTCTGACTGGTATGAGGTGATACCTCATTGTAGTTTTGATTTGCATTTCTCTAATGATTAATGATGTTGAGCATTCTTTCATGTGTTTGTTGGCAATCTGTATATCTTCTTTGGAGAAATGTCTATTTAGGTCTTCTGCCCATTTTTGGACTGGGTTGTTTGTTTTTTTGATATTGAACTGCATGAGCTGCTTGTAAATCTTGGAGATTAATCCTTTGTCCGTTGCTTCATTTGCAAATATTTTCTCCCATTCTGAGGGTTGTCTTTTTGTCTTGTTTATGGTTCCCTTTGCTGTCAAAAGCTTTTAAGTTTCATTAGGTCCCATTTGTTTATTTTTATTTTTATTTCCATTTCTCTAGGAGGTGGGTCAAAAAGGATCTTGCTGTGATTTATGTCATAGAGTGTTCTGCCTATGTTTTCCTCTAAGAGTTTGATGGTCTGGCCTTACATTTAGGTCTTTAATCCATTTTGAGTTTATTTTTGTGTATGGTATTAGGGAGTGTTCTAATTTCATTCTTTTATATGTACCTGTCCAATTTTCCCAGCACCACTTATTGAAGAGGCTGTCTTTTCTCCATTGTATATTCTTGCCTCCTTTATCAAAAATAAGGTGAACATATGTGCGTGGGTTTATCTCTGGGCTTTCTATCCTGTTCCATTGATCTATATTTCTGTAAAAAGTGAGCATTTAATACTGTTTGCAGTACTTCAGTATAATAGAAAATACTTTGAATATTCATTTCTTATTTATGCAAGAATGTCTGTTTGATAAATTTGTAGAGATTGCCTTTCTGGTTAAAAGAATATGCACATTCAATCATATATATATATTCAGTTATATATATCCAAATTACCACCCAGAAAACTTGTCTATATGTATCTACCTATGTATAAAAGTGTCTGTTTCTGAAAACTCAGCATTAAGTATTATCATTCTTTTAAATCTGGGTCAAGATGGAAGGTAAATGGAAAAAAAAAGCTATTTCATTTGTCTTTTAATTTTTATTTATTTTTTATTACTAGTGAAACTGGATATATCTTAGTGTGTTTATTAACCGTATGGGGTGCTTGTTTCTTTCTTAAAAATTTTGGAGGAGCTCATTTTTTCATAAGTGTATTAAATAGCAGTCTATTGTATATATTGTAAAATTTTAAAAAAGTTTTCTTTTAATTTAGTTTATGAAATTTAGTTTAGGAATTTTATGTATCAAATCTAGCAGCTTCTTTTTTTATGGCTTTTGACTTTCATGTTCTGTTTAGAAAGTTCTTCCCCAGTTAAAGATCATGAAATTATTCATTAAAATTTCACTAGGTACTTTATTACATTTAAATCTTTAATCCATTTGGAATTTATTGTGGTTTCTATAAAATGCTTGTAGCTATTTTTAATGATTTTTACATAGACTACTGGGTTCTATAGTTACTCACACATGTTAGAGGAGATCTGAATCAATTAAAATCCAATAATAAGATACAGTGACTAGTATTTCAAATGCACACCTGACATCCAACACTAGTCCTTGCTGCCTCCTAGCTGGCTGCCTCAGCTGTCCATAATACATCACAAGGGGGAGCCTTCGTGCTTTAGTAAATATATCTATCTTATGCTTCCCAGGCCACTCCTTTCATTTGTAGCTTTTTATCCAACTTTGATTTGTTTCTTTCTTGATCAAGCAAAAAGCAGTGTATTGGGGTGGTCAAGGAAAAAAAAAATTGAAAAAAATGAGCTATACAGGCAAAATTACTGAATATTACTAAATCTGTATTGAAAATATTTTTTTCTGTGCACAGGAAAGAGATTTAAAATTTCTTTCAGGAATTCCCTGGTGGCACAGTGGTTAAAAATCCACGGGCTCAATCCGGGACGATCCCACATGCCGCGGAGCAACTAAGCCCGTGCGCCACAACTACTGAGCCTGTGCTCTAGAGTCCACGAGCCACAACTACTGAGCCCGTGTGCCACAACTACTGAGCCTGCGCTCTAGAGTCCACGAGCCACAACTACTGAAGGCCGTGCGCGTAGAGCCCATGCTCCGCAACAAGAGAAGCCGCTGCAATGAGAAGCCCGCTTACTACTATGAAGAATAACCCCCGCTCTCCGCAACTGGAGAAAAGCCGGCGCGCAGCAACCAAGACACAATGCAGCCAAAAATAAATAAATAAAATAAAATAAAATAAAATAAAATAAAATTCCTCTCATTATTCTCTGGTTTCCCAAACAATTATTGGGATACATGTCCTTAACAATGGAATTCAGATCCATATTTAAAGTTGAGGACTTGAATGAAAAGTAAAATGAGATGCTGTATATTATGGGAAATTTTCTTTTCCTGCAGTTGTGATGCAAGCCAGTACGCATCAGAGATAACATGATGGGACTTCTCTGGTTGCTCAGTGGTTAAGAATCTGCCTGCCAATGCAGGGGACACGGGTTTGAGCCCTGGTCCAGGAAGATTCCACATGCCGCGGAGGAACTAAGCCTGAAAGCCACAACTATTGAGCCCGTGTGCCACAACTACTGAAGCCCGTGCACCTAGAGCCCGTGCTCTGCAGCAAGAGAAGCCACTGCAATGAGAAGCCCGCGCACCGCAACAAGGAGTAGCCCCTGCTCTCCATAACTAGAGAAAAGCCCACACGCAGCAACGAAGACCCAATGCAGCCACAAATAAATAAATAAATTTATGAAAAAAAAAGATAACATGAAGGATACTAGCAAGGATTTTCCCCACCCCCTATTTATTTATCAATTGGTCATATTGTTCAATTAATTAAATATGTTTGAATTTACCCTCTACATCTTTGTATACCATCTCTCTTCAGAACTCTGTTATCTACACATTTGGGGATCTAAGGTGAATAGAAAGGGCCATCCTCTTTGTGGCTAATCATCAGTAAATTGATATTTTTCTAATATCTTTTCTCAGTAAAATTCAGAATTCTATAGAATTTTATCTTGAGTGGAAGCCATTTGCACTATGCCTGTTTTTTGTACTTAACTCTCTAGAACAAGAAATGGGTGCTGTCAGACAGTCTCTTTGCCTGGCTGTGAAGCATATGCTTTAATGAATGTTTGGATGATAGGCAGAGTGTAAATGTGAAGTCCTCTTAAAACAGGGTAAAAAGGCTCCCAACTACCCTTAGAGCACATATCCAAGGCTAAACATATGGCCTTGTCATCACAATTTCCCACATTCCCTTTCTTGTGGTTTTAACCTTCTACTTTATTTATTACCAGGCCTTATCTCTCTAGCCTGCTGCTACAGACTGCTAGGCCAGGATGTAGTGAAAGCACAAAATAATGAAACAGGATGGGATGATCATAAAATAGAAGGGAAATGGCCACAGCCTCCATCTGTGTTACAGATGCCCAGGTTCTATAACCTGAGCCAAACCATGCTAAAGAGACATAATGTCACCCTGTGCTAATCATGCTTCCACTCCTGTTAAATTTGGTATCACCAGAAGACTTTAGACTTTGTGAATGTCAAGCCTTTTCACAAACTTCCAGGAAAAGTGTCAGCCAAAGGAAGAAGGAAAAGAAGACAGCTAGAGGACCTTAACTGCTAAGATGCCATTTAAAGGACAAATAGCAGTTCAAGTGATGAAATGTCATGCAAATGAATTATTTGGTGGGCTTAAGGTAGAGGACAGTGAAGAGGAAAAGCAATGAATACTGCTTGGCTGATGTAGTCTTGTATGATTTTTTTCTGTGCAGCCCTTAGCAAAGTTATCAAACAAGAGCCTCACGCCCCATGATGAGTGACTGACAGGTGGTTGACTGCAGCAGGTTGGATGATAGTTGAATTAGTACTTTCCAAAAGCTTGTCCAGTTTTGGCCAAACCTTGTGGGTTGTAGTTAGTGCCAGGGCTTCTTAAGGAGGTCTCAGGGCATCCATTCCCTCTTTCCGCAGGCAGAGCAGAAGGGGAAGTAAGAAAGAGGAATTTGATTCCTAAGCCCAGATGCCATGTATAATCATCTCTAGAAATATCACATCATTATAATGTAGCTTTAAGATTCCTGTAACAATAATAAGATATTTTTGGTTTTAAGAGTAAAAAAGAATTTTTAAGTGATAATATATGGCGTTTGTAAAGGATAAATAGCTGAGAACTCTAATGCATGATTGTTGTGAGTATCAGTGGATGCTAGCATTTTGGAGGACAATTTGCCAATATCTGTTATGATCGAAATGTATTAAACCCTTGGATCTCACATTCCACATATGGGAATTTATTGTATAGAAACACTAAGGTAAGTGAATAAAGTGATATGTATAGGATGTTGCAGCATTATTTATAATAGTAAAACAAAAATCATCCAAATATCTATTAAAATAGAAATCATTAAATTAAAAAATGGGAATGCTAAGTAGCCTTTAAAAAGAATAAAGTGAACTATATATATTTCTATTTCTGAGATATGACACTTAACAGCTGTGTGAACTTGATTAGATTATTTATATCTTTGTGCCTCAGTTTTCTCATCTGTATAATGGGCAGAATAATAGTATCTACTTCATAGGGTTTCATGAGAAACAAATGGATAAAACATTGTGAAATTTTTAGAACATTGGCACATAGTAGGCACTCAAATTTTACGTCTTTACAGCTATCATTTTTCTGAATCTGCATGGGAAAATGTACAAGATAAAGTAAACGAAAAAAGACAGTTGCAAGTGAGTATAGGTAGTATTATTCCACAAAGATAAAAACAGTGAAGTAATATTCATTATATTGATGATTCTTATTGTCTCTGAGCATGGTTTTATGATGGGCTTTTACATTTTACCTTATATATTACTAAAATTTTATTGAATTTTATTACTATCAAATTTTATAAGAAGATTTGTAGCATGTGGTGAATAATTACCCCCACTGCCTCATTTTTCTTGGCTCCTACAAGGAGTTACCATGATGTTTCATACAGTGAGAGGAGCTGGTAGGGTTTGGGGCCAACGAGTAATGAAAATAGAGGTGTGTCTCTCAAACCATCTGTGGTTAAGAACCACTTTTTTTTTTTTTTTTTTAGTAGACTATTTTTTTTAGAGCAGTTTTAGGTTCACAGCAAAATGGTTTGGAAGGTACAGAGATTTCCCATGTACTCTCTGCCCATATATATGCACAGTCTTGCCCACCATCAACATTCTGCACCACAGTGGTACGTTTGTTACAATCCATGAATCCACTGACACATCATTGTTATCACACAAAGTCCATGGTTTACATTAGGGTTTACCCTTGGTGTTGTACATTCTATGGGTTTTGAAAATTCATAATGACATGTATATGCTATTATAGTATCATACAGAATAATTTCACTGCCCTAAAAATCCTTTGTGTTCCACTTATTCATCCCTTTCTCCACCTAACCCTTGGCAACCATTGATCCTTTTACTGTCTCCAAGTTTTCCTTTACCAGAAAGTAGGAATAATACAGTATATAGTCTTCCAAATTGACTTCTTTCGTTTAGCAATACGCATTTAAACTTCCTCCTCATGTATTTTCATGGCTCGATAGCTCATTTCTTTTTAGCACTAAATAATATTTCTTTGTCTGGATTTACCACAATTTATATATCCATACACCTACTGAAGGGCATCTTGGTTGCTTCCACGTTTTGGCAATTATGAAGAAAGCTGCTATAAACATTCATGTACAGGTTTCTGTGTGGACATGTTTTCAGCTCAGTTTTTATAAACATTTCCAACCCATCACAGACCAGTATTTTTAAAAACAAAATAAAAATGAATTATTAGCATAATTAGATAAAAGCAAATATATACAAAATACAAACCCTAATTTTTTATTACTAGATTCAATAGGCTTATACTTACCCTGTCAAACTGATTCAAAATTTCCAAATGCTACTCTTAGTTTTTGTATTTACTTCATCTTGGACCAGAAGTATTGATAGTTTGTGGATTGACCCCAGTCCAGACCGCATTTTGTATAGCATTTACTTAGGGAATTCAGGATGTATGAGGAAAGAGAGGTCAGAATGTCCCCTCCTTTCACCTTGAAAGCTCATACTAAGCCTTCAATGGTCAGCTTTTGGCCTCTCTGACTCCTCCAGTCTGGTCAAGTTGCCCCTTCTTCGATTCCTGAAGTGATGCCTGCAGCATTCTCTGGATGTGCTGACCCTGCCTGCCTTTCAGCCTGTTGAATGCTGCTTGGATGCAGATGCCAAGTCCATAGCCCCAACACCTACCAAAGGGCCAGGCATATGGAAGTAATCCAATTGAAGTTAGTTAAATGAATAAATAGAAAAACAAATTTAACTTTAAAAAAGGAGCACTTATCTTTGCCACTGTAGATTCAATAAATCGAATAACCTTTAAGTATGAAGTCAAATTCTATTATCATTCTGTACACTATACTGTGGATTTAGCTTTACATTGGGTCTGCTTGTGTCTCTAGTTTTGGTTGAGGCTCATCTTTTTCATTTGGGGAGTGTTCTCTTATCATTTTAACTTTAGCTAGAAATTATCTTTCTGATATGCTTTGATGCTGGAGTAGGTGTCTTTTCCAAACAATAATGTAAATAGTTACCAAGGAAGTGAAAATAGTCTCATGTAATTAGAAATGATAGGTCTATACTATTTGTGATGTAATTTCCTGGGATAAACTTTGCATGATAACAAGTCCAATGCTTCCATTTGCTTCATGGTTGATGCCAAGTGCTATGGAAAAAATAATTTATGCGATGATCCATATCAATGTTTAAATCATCTGAGGACCTATCATGAAGAGAACTATCCCTAATATTCAGTTTAACACATTTCTAGATGGAGGTGGTCCGTTACTTCAGAACACAAATTCACATTAAGGTTAACTAAGTTATTTATTTCTGTTTCTTATGTTGTTTTAGTACTTGTCTTTCTTTGCAGTGACTGTTCAAACCTTTGCTTCCTTATTCAACTCCTCAGTCATTTCTCCTACTGTAGCAGGTGTCCTCATTACCGACTTTTTGAGAAGATCAAAGCCAGCTCTTATCTTCTCCCTTTTCTTTCTCAAAATATTTCTCCATGTGGGCCGTCAGTCCATATAGTCTTTTAAATTCTACCTTGACCTCTTAGGTGACACTAACTTCTTTTCTCAGTCTTCCTCTTTCTTGGCATCCTGAAGATTTATGTTGATTATGTTTCTGACTTGGGACCCTCCTCTTTTTAAAAATTTTTGTGATATTACATTGCCCCTCATTCCTTAAAATTCTAAAATCTCTGTTTTCTAATTTCTTTCTTTGACTTTTTTAAAAATAATTTTTTAAAAATTTATTTATTTATTTTTGGCTGCATTGGGTCTTCGTTGCTGCGCGCGGGCCCTCTCTAGTTGCAGCGAGTGGGAGCCACTCTTTGTTGTGGTGCATGGGCTTCTCACTGTGGTGGCCTCTCCTGTTGCGGAGCACAGGCTTTAGGCACGCGGGCTTCAGTAGTTGTAGCATGTGGGCTCAGCAGTTGTGGCTCGCAGGCTCTAGAGCGCAGGCTCAATAGTTGTGGTGCACCGGCTTAGTTGCTTCGCAGCATGTGGGATCTTCCCAGACCAGGGCTTGAACCCGTGTCCCCTGCATTGGCAAGCAGATTCTTAACCACTATGCCACCAGGGAAGCCCGCTTTCCTTGACTTTTGCTGATTCTGTCTCACTGGATAGTGCTTTAGACTAAGGTAGTAGTAGTGAAGAGGAAGCGATAGAAATAATTGGATCCCTGAATATGGTTTGGATGTAGAGTTGACAGGACTTGCTGATGGATTTGATGAGTGAAAGAGGAATCAAAGAGGAATTCAAAGTTTTTAGTTTGAGCAACTGTATGAATGATAGTGTCATTTACTGGGAAAGTGGGAGAACAAACTTGGGAGAAATCAATAATCAAGAATTCTATTTAGATGATATTAAGTTGGAGATGTCAAGCTAGCAGTCGGGTATACCATCTTGAGTCCAGGGTAGGGATCAGGTGAGAGGTGTACGTTTAGGAGTCATAATCATACATTGATATTGATGCTTTGTGATTGGATGAGATAGTCTATAGATGTGGTTCTCAAAGATTAGTGTGCATCAGAATCACATACAGGGTTGGTTTGTTAAAATACAGATTGCTGGCACTACCCTCAGAGTTTCTGGTTCAGTAGCATGGGATGGGGCCCCCAAACTTTCATTTCTAATTTCCCCAGATTATGCTATGACTGCTGGTCCCGGTCCACACTTAAGAATCACTGATGAGGAGAAAGGGTATAATTAAGGAAAGAAAGAGAAGAGAGCTGAGAAATAAGGTCTGGACATGCCAACATTCAGAGACTTTAAAGAGGAACTTGAGAAGGGCCATTTGAGGTATGAAACAATTTAGAACAGAGTAACATAGAAGCTAAGAGAGAAAGTGTTTCAGGAAGAAAGAAGTTTGTTGGCGAAGACAGGAAAGTGACTAGCTCAGTTAAAGACAGCTGTGAGGAACCTTGTCTCAGAGACTTGGACTCCAGGACCACAAATAAATAGCCTTTTTGATTAGTTGAAATATTATATTATGTTATGTTATGTATATTTTATAATAATGTTTCGTTCTACCCTGTCATTAAAATAAGTAGTAAACAAGGTTTAAGGGTGTCTCCTTTCATGTCTCTATATTATGAACCAGTAGAGTTTGTCTCAGGAGAGGAATTTCAAGATTGTACTGTTGGCATCCTGTTGGCATCCCCCGAAGGTAGCCGAGTAAACATTGCTGGCCCTTCCTTTAAACCAACCTGCTTCCCACCCATCCATTGACAGAATGGCTTCCGCCTTATTTCTCAGAGTCATAGAATGATGCTATTGGGTTATGGCTACTTCTGACTCCCTTACTATATCAAAGGAGTGAAAGAGAGTGGGATGGTCTCCCTTTCACGCTCATTTAGTTTGCCTTTATTCTAAGCACATGTGGCTTTTCAGTGATCCTGATTTATCCCCCAGTATTCTTAGCTTTAGGTGGTCCTAGGAAAATTCTTTGAAATCATTAAGTAATATTCTGGACTTAATTATGGAAAAGATGGTAGATTTATTCTGTTATATTCTATTCAGATTCATATTATCTGAAAGGGCCATCAATCTTTATTCAAATTACATTGCTACATTGCTAAGACTCATTTTCAGTTCCATGAAAATTGGGTTGGCCTGCTCTTTTTGTTTTCATACAGCTGTAGCTGACTAGATTTCAACTTTCTGTTTTTCTTTTTAATAGTATTATATGAATTTCAGTTTTTAAGCTTTTGTTTGTACTTTTCTCCTGGAGCCCAGTTGGACTGTAAACTCATCAAGTTATTAAAGACTTAACAACTTAAGAAGAAAGAAAATACATTCTTCCATGAACCTTAACCTACCTTGACCCCCACCCCAGTTATTCTCTGTTCCCCCGGTGTACCATGAATGTTCCTATCTCTATACCCTTACTCATAGTGTTTCCTCAGCCTAAAAAGGAAATTTTACCACTGAAAATGAAATTCAAAAGCTCCCTCTGCTTCCTTCAATGCCCTAGTGAAAATAACACTTCTCTTTTCTTGGCACTTCCTCCCCATTTTGCTTTAGCACTTATTCGAATTAATATGTACACACACATATACGTACAAATATATATATATGTATATTGTCCCCTATATATGTATCACCTTTTTCTTGGTTGGAACCGAATTTTCCAAATTTAGCTCAGATAATTCAGGATCTTTGCCTCAAACAGCACATCAGAATCCCTAAAAGAGAGGCCCAGGTAATCTTTATCAGTTGAGAGCTACTGATCTGGGGCATAAACTCTCTGAGAGCAGGACCCATAGCTTATTCATTTTGATGGACAGCTAGCAGATGTATTTGGGCTTGTAGTCAGAACCAGCCTGTGATTAGTCAAAGTAGGTGAACGAGTGGCAGTGTGATATGGGTATGATTCCCATATGTTTTGCCATATAGTCATTGATGTATATTTGAAGTAACCATCGCTGAAGTCATTTGTTTGTATTGAAATAATCAGATCTCTAGAAGGTTTTATTCAAATGCAATTACCGTTTCATAGTAGTGCCTCAGTTCAGATTGGTTTATCAGATCAACCATAAAGGAATGAGGCTTGGGGTGAGTAAATTTTAGAGAATACCATGAGATCAACGGTCTCAGAGGGCAGACAAATTATGTATTGAAATCTGGGGTCCTACATGCCAATTTTACTGTTTTAAGGTTACCAAAATTTGGAAGGAGGGAAATTTAGAAGGGCAAATGCAGGTCAATAGGCTTTTAAGAATTTTGGTAAGGGACAGCTCAAATTTTAATATTTGAATCTTGGTTATGATTCACAGTCCAAAAGTGGTCTTAGTGTTAATTTCCTTTAGTGCATATTAGTTTTCTTATGATGAGATCAGGGTCTTTATGCCAAAATAGAATATAACAGAATAAATCTACCATCTTTTCCATAATTTGATTACATTGTCGAGAGGCTAATTGTGAATGAAAATCAGTAAAAAGGGAAAGATTCATCGAAGACATTATAGACCTATTTTTTTTTCCCGATAGCTTAGGTGTTATTTTTAGTTGTGATGATAATTCTTACTGAATTTCATCTACCAAGTTGGTACACATGGGCAGAAAGTTAAATTTAGCTGACAACCTACAAATTAACTGATGGAATCAAAGTATAAATTATAATTCAGTGATTGTAGACATTTGTGACTTTTTTTTTCTTTTAGCAAATTCCTTGCTACTTGAAAGTTAAAGTAGGGTGGAGATACAGGCAAGAAATTTACTAGAAAATTAACAGAAGCTCAATGAAATATTCTGGGATTAAGTGAGATTAAATAGGATAATATCCCAGAACAGTATGTTGTAAACTGTAAACCATTGCATAAATATTTATTGTAAGAATTGTTAAAGAGAAATTCATTGCATGGTTATTTATTATTTGCATGACCTCAAGGCAGTCAGAAGCAGTACTCTTTAGCTAGTAAAAGTAATACCTTTTTGATAGAGGCCATACATACAGTAAATAGAACTGACATGATTGTTACTGATGTTATTGCTGTGTAAATACTAACAATTTTTTTTTGTTTTCCCATAGTGGTAAGCCAGCTAGTCTATCAAACAAATTTAATGTACTTTACAGAACATTGCAAGAGCACTGAACCAGGTGCTGTAAAGGAGTTAGTTATGATGGAAACAGAAGCTGTGTTTCTGTCTTTTGATAGCTTACAATTTAAGAGAAAGCAGAAACAAAGCCCATAAATGAGTATCAGAAGTTTATACTAACAATCACGTAGACAACTCTGGCTATTCAAAATGTTATATTTAATTCTCTAAAAATAATTGTTCAAATTCTCCTTACTGCTACTTGTTAACTCCCCCCATCCCAATACTGTCTAAATGTACCTGTATTCTGTTATGTCATATTTCCTTATCAACCTCTTTTCCTGTCCATACAGATTATTATGTCTGCCCTGTGGGTGCTTTCATTCAATCTTAATGTTTGTTTTTTCTGAGTACTTATCATTTGCTGTTACCATTACCAAGTTAACTTAAAGTTATAGCTTAAAAAACTTGTTATTTCTTAAAAAAATTAGTTTCATTTTCTATTTGTACATAATCACAAAAAATTAAATGGAAGATTGTTGAATGCAGGGTTAAATTTTAAATGCTGATATTACCTAATTTTGATCAGTTCACTTCCCTTGCGTGCGTGCGTTTTTTAATAAGCTCATAATTGCATTGATTTGCTGAGCTGGCTTCCCTTTTGCTTTCTGTTAAAGAGTATGGCAAATGAGGTTTAAATCTTGTTAAAATTACAGAAGTTACTTTCTCTCTAGGCTCTTTAAAATAATAGTTTTTTTTTTTTTACTACCTCATTTATGGTCCCTAGATAATCATTATGCCAAATGAAAAGTGACTTTTTTTTTCAAGTTGAAAGGGGGAAAATTTTTTCAATAGTGTTATAGCTGTGAAGAACTGGAGTGTTTTTTAACATTTTTTGAGGGAATTAGACAAGTCTGTGTTTTTCACATTGAGAGTGGAGGGACTTGCCAATTGAAGTGGGTTTGATTGATCTGCCTAAGACAAAAAACACATTTTCTGACAAAGTGTTAATAAACTCTCTCCAGCAGTTGTAGGCTCCTTTCAAGATCTTACCGTTTGTTTTTGAAGTAGTGAAGTTTACAGAGAACTATTATAAGGTTCTAATTGAATTTCACAGGAGTAGCCCTGGTGTGACCCAAAATGGAGGAAAAACCCAGCCCACAAAATCTCACACTATGAAGCAACTCTCCGCAGAATCATTGATTTAGAACATGAAGTGGAAAAGAGAGGCCTAACTCTCAAATAATTAGCCCTGGTTAATGAAGACTTTTAATATATGGCATGTTGATGCCGATAACTTCTGTGGGACATAGGGAGATGAAAAAGATTGGCAGCTATAAAAGAGAAGTGTTTATTAAAACACCTTTTAAATGGCTGTAGGATATAATAAAAAGCCATCTATAAGAGAACTTATTAAAATTAAGCCTAGATGGAATCAATAATTTCACCACCTTCACCTTTCACAAAGCTTTTTTGTTTTTTGTGAAAGCTTTTACACATTTCATGCAGATATTAACGTATTGTATAGATTATATGCTCTCTCCATTTTGGTGGACCACGCTAAAAGAGGTTTACGATACATGTACTAACAGGAAGGTTGCCATATTTAAGCAAACACTGATGCATTTATTTATTCATTTATTTTTATTTATTTATTTTTGACTGTGTTGGGTCTTCGTTGCTGCATGCAGGCTTTCTCTAGTTGCAGCGAGCTGGGGCTACTCTTCGTTGTGGTGCGTGGGCTTCTCATTGTGGTGGCTTCTCTTGTTGCGGAGCATGGGCTCTAGGTGCGCGGGCATCAACAGTTGTGGCACGTGGGCTCTAGAGCGCAGGCTCAGTAGTTGTGGCGCATGGGCTTAGTTGCTCTGTGGCATGTGAGATCTTCCTGGACCAGGGATCGAACCTGTGTCCCCTGCATTGGCAGCGGGATTCTTATCCACTGTACCACTAGGGAAGTCCACACTGATGCATTTAAAACATTTTCCTTCTCAAGATAACCAGTGACTACAAGTGGACACATAAAACCTGACTTTGTAGATAATAATTTCACCTGTGAGTTTATTAGTGTATAGCAAGCTTTTCATCTATTGTGCCTTGATCTTCACAATAATCTTATGGGGTATGGAAGGCAGGTAATGGGGTTCTTAATTTTCATATGGGGAAACTGAGACTAAGAGAGGAAGTGACTTGAACAAGTTCAAACAAACTTAAACAAGATCACACCGTATATAAATGGGAGAGTGGGGATATATGCTAAGTATTTTAAGTATATAAATAAAATATACTGTTTTACTAGTATATCTATTACCTTATAAGCATGTCATGAGGGTCAAGTGAAATAATGTACAGAGCCCTTAGTCCAGATCCCTTCACATGCTAAGTGCTCAGTATATGTTAGCTGTTATTGTCACAACTATTTTTATTTGACACTGACTCTTGGGCATGAAAAACACTATTCAAATCCCTATATGTTTAGCTGGTAAATTGTAGTATAAATAATGCCCTCTATAGGTAATATAACCATTGATAGTATTTTGGGGTCCTCAGCAAAAAAGAAATATGATAAATAACCAGCCTTCTTTCCCATTAAATCTCTCTGTGACATTTCAGTGGCTCCGTTAGTCAGAGGATATTCTGTGTATCTGTGGCAGTGCCACTTCAAAATCCTCAAACATTTGACTCCTCTCAGGCTCCGCTCTCATGGATCTGCCATGGGTCAAGGGTTAGCGTGGGTTTGAGGTCTTTGAGGAGATGCACACTTGGTCCTCTCAGTATTATGGGTTGAAGCGGTCACTGAGTCTCCCAGGGTGTCTGTAATTGCTCATCTTCTGTGTGCTATCTGCTGCATATATGATTGTCCAGACTTCTGACTCCTGGGGAAGAGTTGATACTTCTTTTGAGTCTCTGGACTTACAAATAGAGCATGAACCGAACAGCCATTCTGCACCCATAAGTAGTATGGATTATAGTGCTAAGTTCGTGCTTGCCTTGGAAATTGACCTGTACTGAGCTGTGGAAGTATCTGACATGTACCTGCTCCGGTCCGGGAGACCAAAGGAGCAGGAGAGGTAGCCTTTCCTACTTAACTAATACAGGTGATTCCTATAAATAAAAGGTCTTATCACTAAAACAATTTACCAAGATTTAGGTCAGCTGGTGATATTATGACCAAAAAGAAAATTCTTAATTACCTGTCTTTATACAATGCCATAATAGGCAGTAAATCTACTATTTTTGATTATCAGACTTAACATCAACAATGAACACTAGTGATCAGATCTGATATTTTTTTTACCAGTGTGTGACTTTAATTTGGACAGCAGAATTCAGATGGTAGGACCTATGCAATGGAGACATAAGCTCCTGCCAGGGCCTCGGTATCTTAAAAGGGAAGATCAGGAGAGAGGAGGCCAGGAGGGGCCTCTTCCTTTCTCCTTTGGAATGTATAAGCAGACTAGACCTCTGCCCTTGTCCTTCAAAACAAAAGGGAGAACCAAAGATGGCAGGAATTCAGGTTTTTCCTTTGATTTTATAAAATTATATTGCCTCCATTACGTGACCTCAAAATGAAATCCAGTCTTTCCCTAGGGAGCAGAGACAGGACAGAAAAAGATTTGTTTGGGAGCTTCACGCCTATCAACTCAAGAGAGGATGAAGAAAAGAAAAAATGCTTGGCATTCTTTTTTTACAGAAACAAGCATTACCTGACTGGGAAGGACAACTGTTTCAAAGTCACTTTATTATTCTAAGTCTTGGCGTATATTTCCTTGTTTTAAAACACTTGAAATATATTTTGTTGCAATAGTAAATGAATAGATCTACTCAAAATTAGAATTTAATGTGTAAGCTGAGGCACTTGCACTGGTGAGTGATCTCCTTCGAGCAAAATTGGTATTTCTGTTTCCCAGTTAGAAGAGAAGAAATTTTTAGCTCTTCTCTTACTTAAAAACATATTTTCTGACTCTATTAATGGATTCAAGTTTCAGAGGCATTATATAATTCATAGAACTGGCGTTAAATATGAGGGATTTCCATATCTAGTAGCTGGTGAAGTGGATCAGTCATGACTTGGGGAAAGTCACCCTGGCTCAGAAGTGTTTTCATAAAGATTTAATCCCCATCAAACACCTTTAATGAACATCTTTCCCAAATCATCACATATCATCAATGAGTATTTATTTAGTGTCCATTTGCAAATGAATCTGCGTTAGATAGTTTTCAAACATGTTGAGCAGCTGTGGTCCATACTGCCTGCTGGAAATTTACAGTAAATAAGAGCCTGGGGATAAAAGAAAAACAGCCACAAATGATTTTTATTCAAAGACAAATGATACCTTAATTGGCAGTCTTACGATTGGATCTAAAATGCTGTGGCCTTTTAATTTTAAATGGCATATGCAGACTCAGGTGCCGCAGACACACTAAAAGAGACGACAATCTTGTATCCTCAGATAAATGCTTGGGAGCCCCTTGCCTGACTGTCTTTTAAGGATATGTGGCATGCAGGGCAGGGAAACCAAAAGAGACCATGGGGCTGTACATTCTAGTGCCTTGAAGCGTGTTATTTCTGTTAGCTGTGGCGGGAATACTCATGATAAGCATTTCTAAATAAAGATTTTAGCCATAGGGTTGATGAAAGCAGGCACTGAATCTTTCACCCTGTCCTGAAGATGTGTGGGCCACAGGTGACAAAAGAATCAGTTCCTCTCATCACATCCCAACCTGGCTACTTAAGTAGAAAAACATGGTCCGGGTAATGGGTAAGCATGGCAGAATCCAAGTTTTGTAGGACATGAAATTTATAATTTGGGGGCCCTCTTTAAAAAAAGGAATCAAATATATTGCTTCTGCAAAATTAAAAAAAAAATAGATGAATGTGTGAAAATATTGTAGGGTCATTCCCAGGGTTTGAACAAAACAGGAGCAAGGGAAGGGCACTGAAATTAAAGCTTCATTATCTTCAAGGTAAATCTTTCTTTGCTTCCAGCATACTTGGGAAGGTTAAGGTATGGAGACTATTTCTCTACTTCTTGATAGTTTATGGTCCCAGGCTAAGCTGTTGATTCATTCATTTATGCGTGTTCTGTAATGTTAAAATATGTCTGCAGTATTGCCCAAGGCATTCATTGATGTAGTATCAAGATTGTCTGCATATGTGTTTACCCACAGTATACATTTTTTAGGTATGGCCAATTAGTGCCCTTGTGTCCTCAGCAGGATAATACAAAATAAAACAAAATGTTAGTTGAAAAGTAAAATCCAAAATGTTTATTTATTTAAGCTTGAAAGAATCTGGTAAAAGAGAGGAAAAATGCTCCTGAGTATTTGGATATGAGAACTTTGGCAACAGTCATTACTGGGTGTTTGAAAGCTTTCAAACAAAACACAAGGATAAAAGGAATTGAATAGCTGTCTAAATCACTGGACTTTAATAATAAAACTATTTTCCAGTAAAATGCCACCTAATGCACTATAGTTTGCATTCAGAATTGAAGTTCTGGATTAGCTCAGGTGAAATAAAAATGAATTTTACTGAATTCTAACTGGTGAGATAAATCATTATTTTGTCATCACAGGTTTTGAGTCTTGAAGAACAGGTTAACTTTTAATTTATTTGTTTTCTAAGAATAATCCTTGGCAATAACAATAGCAGAATGGAAATAAAATGGTTTAGGAAAAAAAACCTGTTACATATCCTTTGCTTGAGTTTCCTATAGACCATGATCAGCTATCTGTAAATTGCTGGGGTAAAAGTAAATTACATCTTTTCCACATTCTCAGTTTCTTGCTACTTTTATGAGACTGAAATAGATACAGCCCAGTTTAGAACTCAAAGATCATTCTTACTTGTCTTTAGGCTTCCTTACCAAAAACAATATGGTCATAGCAATATCATAATAATTATAATGACAAAGATTTATGGGAGGAATATAATAAGCCTATGGAGTGGGTACAATCTTTGGTGCCCTGCCCAGATCCCCTTTACTAGGTTGCTGCAGCCATCCCCAGATGCTGTAGGTGTTGGCTGCTCAGAGCTCATAGATGCATTCTTCTGGAGGTTGGCTCTTGGCTGATATGAGCCAACTTGCCTGAAAAATGCCATAGGCTAATGACTGGCTGACATGGGAGGGTAATAGCCCAGCCCCTTGCCTCTAGTTGAACTAATCTATGAGGTTCAATTCATGCTCCCAAGGTCCCTGTGGAACCAGTCTGAGGCTAGACTGCTCCTGAAGCTACATCATTGTCCAGCTTCTTCCCCTGCCCAGCCTGTTTCCTTTGGTTTCTTGAAAGCACTCCCTTAATAGATCACTTGCCCAAGAATGCCCAGTTCAAGTGCTGCTTCTAGGGAACCCAACCTAAGACAAATTCATAGCAAAATCAGACTACATTGAGTGCTTTGTATTTCCATTTAAGTTTTTGAGGAATGGAAGTGACAAACGGTGGGAGAAAGGATAAAAGTAGGGGGTATATTTCCATAACTTTAATATTTACAATGGCTGACTAGCAAGCAGAAAAGTGAACTTTTAAATTAAGTATAGAATAATTTTCCATAGCTCTTGGCATCAAATCTGCACAATGCCCTTCTCCTAAGAAGTGAATTTCGCTAGTCATTTTGAAACCAAGCTGTGTATTCTGGCATGGTTTGACATTTGCCCCTTGGTCAGGGTCAGGCATTCTGTGATACCAGACAGCCAATTTCAAGCATTGCTGGAGCCACAAAATGAGCCATTCGTATGACAACAGAAACCTTAGAAAAGGCAGGTGATGCAGGATGCTTGGGCTTCTCTTGGCAGTTCTGCAGCAGGGCCAAAGCCAGATGCCAAGCTGTTTATCCATCTGCTGTTGACTTCACTCTGAATTAGTTAAACGGGGCACAACACCTGTTGAGTTAGAAACAGTTTTGAAATGAGTAAATGATCTTTTATAAGGGCCAGACATAAAGTCACAATTCCAAGATCACTGATATTAATATTACATTTTGGTATTCAAAGGATTTTTCTCAGTATCTGCAGAATAGCATGCATAGGCTTGGCGATTGTGATTCATACCTTGAAAGGCCATTTTGGATGCAAACTTTGGAAGACCTTGCCTTGAGGTTGCAGATGTTTTGAAAAGATAGTCAAATTGACATTTTCCCCCATTTATTTTGAAAATGAAATAACTGAATGAAGCGGCTAGTGTGTCTGGAGTGCCAGCAGGGAGATGTAGGAGATGAGGCTGGGTAGAAATGAAGCAGGATAATGAAGGACTCCGTAAGTATTTAGGATCTTATTATAAATTGAGAGGAGCCATTCAATGGTTTAAGCATGGGAGGTATGATTACTTTTGTATTTTAGTGAGTAAACTTTCAGATAAACATAATCTCACTGGAACCTCAAAATAACTCCAACATAAGAAGGTCTGACATTATTCACTCCACTTTCACATGAGGAAACTGAGGCTTAGGGACGTTCAGTCACTTGTCTAAAGCCACACAGTTATGTAGTAGAGTGAAGACTGAGCCTCCAGTTCTGATTCCAAATCCTGCCATGCAGTTTTCATGAGTGGTCACAGTAAAAATTCAACAGAAGAGAAATTCCAATCCAAGAGAGCAGACTATGCACATATGCCCAACTAAAATTGATGAAAAAGAAGTATTGCAAAAATAGGTCAAGGGAGAGATAAGAGTTGGCAATAGTGATGTTTCCAACTGCATCACACTCACACACAGAAGCATCCACACTGCTGTCACTGTGTGGGAAGGGAAACCATGTATACTTTTTTGCATTGGCAATTGTCACACCCAGGTGCACACAGAACATAGAATATTTTCCCAAATCTTAGGGAGAAGCCTACATCATTTTGTAGAAGCAAATAAAAAGACAATCTTCTACTTTATTTCCAGACTGCTTTTACCGGGCCAATCATCTACATGAATTGCAAAGGTGTCCACAAGGTACTGAAAAGTTTTATTTTCATACAAGTAGATTTCTGGTCCTTTGCCTTGTCTTTCTAAGGTAACACTATGTAAAACATTTTCGGGTATTCCCTGGAAGTCCAATGGTTAGGGCTCCGTGCTTACACTGCCGAGGGCCCAGGTTCCCCTGGTCAGGGAACTAAGATCCCACAAGCCGCACGGAGCAGCCAAAAAAAAAAAAAAAAGGCAAAAAGAAAAAAAAATTAAAAAACATTTTGTCAGAGTGGTGTAGCAGGGCTAGGTGGCTCTAGTCCCTGGGTTGGGGCTTTAGACTCAAGCCAGATGGCTGGGATCGAGCCTGTCAGACTAGATACCTGGTGGTGATATACACACCCTCAGGTGAATGCTCAGTGGGTAAGTGGACAGGTTTTGTGTGGAGTTCTGACCCGAGGGTTTGCACTTAAAACTAAAGTTCTTAGAATACACAGATGATTGTCTGTCTCACATTATACATGTATAGGGATATGCAGCATTCGTGGGGAATGGGCCCATCCTGGTGACTCACTGTGTGCTCTGCATTTTTAGTGTCTCTGGGTAAGAGAACAACATCAAGAATCCACTGCTTCTGTGACTGCTGCCTGGTGATCACATCAGAGAAATTTGCTTTGCTTACTTTGTAGAGAAATATTTGATGTAGGTATATTGAAGATAATTTTTTTTGTTACCTTGACATGATGTGCAGTCTATCATAATATGCCACTCAATTTTTTTAACAATAAAAACATCTTTTTATTATAGAAAAATTTAAACATAACTCAAAGGTAGAGAGAATATATAATGATCCCCCCTCATTCAGCTAAACAATAATCAACATTTTGCCAATCTTGTTAATTATTTTTCCCTCCCCCTTTTTGCTGGAGTATTAGAAAGTAAATCCCAGGAATTGTATTACTTTACCAGTAAATACTTCAGTGTGCATCTTTAACAAGAAATAGTATTTGGGCTTCCCTGGTGGCGCAGTGGTTGAGAGTCTGCCTGCCAATGCAGGGGACGCAGGTTCGAGCCCTGGTCTGGGAAGATCCCACATGCCGCGGAGCAGCTGAGCCCGTGAGCCACAATTACTGAGCCTGCGCGTCTGGAGCCTGTGCTCCGCAACAAGAGAGGCCGTGATAGTGAGAGGCCCACGCACCGCGTTGAGGAGTGGCCCCCACTTGCCACAACTAGAGAGAGCCCTTGCGCAGAAACGAAGACCCAACACAGCCATAAATAAATAAATTAAAAAAAAAAAAAAAAAGACTTACTGCCTGTTAAAAAATAAAATAAAATAAAAATTGTTGATGATTTAAAAAAAAAAAAAACAAATAGTGTTTTTAGAGAACATAGCACAGTGCAATTGTCTATGAAATGTAATAAAATGAGCAATAATACCTGAATATCATCTAGTGATGATTACATTCAGATAGACTCCATATTCAGTCCATATTTGGGTTTTCCAAATTGCCTCAAAAATGCCTTTTTACACATGGCTCTGTTAAGTTGAAACCCATACAGGGTCCACATATCACACTTGGTTGTTATGTATCTAATGTCTCTTTTTATCTGCAATAGTTCTCCTTCTTTTTTCCCACGCCACTTATTTATTGAAGAAAACAGATCATCCGTCATGTGAAATGTCCCACATTCTCATTTCTTCTAGAATCCTTTCATTTGTTCTGTTTCTTGTATTTCTTGCAAGTTCGCAGTTAGATCCACAAACTCGTTATTCAGGTTCCTTTTTCTTTTTTTTTCTCTGATGTATGTCACTCAATTTTGAATTGGTATGCTACTGCTTGAAATCAACACTCACAATATGAAGTGTCAAAGGGAGTGTACAGAACTATATCTAATTTTATACCATTAAAAATACAAATTGTAGAAACTTTAAAGTTTATATTAAAAGTTATTTCTGAACTGTACATTTACAGGTAGCTTATATTTGCTTTTATATATTTTTCCTGAATTTTTAAAAAAGTCCACAATGAGCATATATTACTTTTATAAGCAGAAAAATAAATATTATTTCAAAAATTACAATGTACTATCAAACAGTCTCCCTGTCTCTTGGCAGCAGGGGAGGGCAGTGACTATTTTTCTCATTTTATACTTGGGCATCATGTTTTATGAATGGGCTAAATTTAAAGAAGGTAAGAAGCCTCTTTGAGACTTCCCAAGCATTATACTGCAGCATATCTTCTGGTTCATAGTCTAGTACAATTTCCTTCTGAATGATTCAAATTCAAATACAGTGTGTTCCTTGTCTGTATCATATCATGAAATGCTTCTTTCTTTTATCTGGATCTAGAGTTTATTGTCTAAAAGTGGCATTCAGTTGGAGAAATAGGCAGTCATTCTGCCATCTTTGTCTCATGGGAACAATGACATTTCTAGGATAGGTTGAAAATAAGGAATTAGCCCCCTCAAATCATGAAAACAATGAAAAATGTAGGAAACAGCCAAATATTTTAGAATTAAATTTAAATTAATTTTCCAGTTAAATATTGTCAGTTATATACATGAACTTGTCAAAATTTTATGAAGGAATTAAGAATAGGGGTATGGAAACTGTATCACAATATACAGAGATGTTTATAATGTACTTAGTAGAAAAAATGAGGCCATAATTTTAATAAAAATTGAGTTAGAGAAGTAACATTACTAGTGATTTTTAAATTTGATTTCATTATGAGTGATGATATTGTTCTTACAGTGAAAAAATTCCCTCTGCAATTCAAAAAAGTTAAATACGTGGTTATGTTTCTGAAATCCCTGAGACTTTGAACCAAATTGAACAAATCAAGACTGTTTTATGTAGATGAACCAAAGATAACAATGGAAAGGAGAGACTGACTGAGCTTATCCTACCTTTTCTTTATACCACCTGAACACAAGATTCATGCTATGTGTTGGCAAGACTCCAAGGATGATGCCTATAGCAAATTCCCACCATCAGTTAGGATAATATAGCATATAGGATGTCAGGAAAGCCAACATACTGAACACCTTTCTAAACTAAGTAATTCCATCCACGTTCTCTAGCAAAATATATTGCCTGAACTTCATCCTAAGGCAGTAGTTGGTTGCCTACCCAACATTTTGCCCTTTTTTCTTCCTATAAGATGTGTGATTTAATGCAGCTCATTAAAACTACTCTCATAAGGAGTAGCTGATCCTTTGCCAAGCTCTAGGGGTGAACATGACTGGTTAAAGATATTTGTCAATTATTAGTGTAGAAATGGGCCTTTGGTACAATTTGGGTTAAAGAGTATGAGAAAAGTTTGCTGAAGGCTACTGGAAAAGTTGATCTTGCTATCCAGGGAAACTTGGAAATGATTTCTCTTTTACATGTTTTCCTGCAGAGATGTGAGGCCCAGACTGCTACAGCATCAATATAATGCTGATCCACAAAAGAGTATAAAGTAGAAAACTCTCTTAATTAAGTCAAACTAAAGCTTTTCTGACTTTGGTCCTTTGGGTGGGTGAGTCAGTAAATTCTTTCATATTTAAGCCAGTTTAAGTTAGAAGCTTGTTTTCCCTTGTTACTGAAGCGATCCTAACACATAGATATATGATAAAATGTCTGACATTCCTTTTTTTTTTTTTAAATATCTTTATTGGAGTATAATTGTTTTACAATGTTGTGTTACTTTCTGCTGTATAACAAAGTGAATCAGCTATACACGTACATATATCCCCATATCTCCTCCTCTTGCGTCTCCCTCCCACCCTCCCTATCCCACCATTCTAGGTGGTCACAAAGCACTGAGCTGATCTCCCTGTGCTATGTGGCTGCTTCCCACTAGCTATCTATTTTACATTTGGTAGTGTATATATGTCCATACCACTCTCTCACTTCGTCCCAGCTTACCCTTCCCCCTCCCCATGTCCTGAAGTCCATTCTCTACGTCTGCGTCTTTATTCCTGTCCTGCCCCTAGGTTCTTCACAACAATTTTTTTTTTTTTTAGATTCCATATATATGTGTTAGCATAATATTTGTTTTTCTCTTTCTGACTTGCTTCGCTCTGTATGACAGACTCTAGGTCCGTCCACCTCACTACAAATAACTCAATTTCATTTCTTTTTATGGTTGAGTAATATTCCATTGTATATATGTGCCACTTCTTCTTTATCCATTCATCTGTCAATGGACACTTACGTTGCTTCCGTGTCCTGGCTATTATAAATAGTGCTACAATGAACATTGTGATACATGACTATTTTGAATTATGGTTTTCTCAGGATGTATACCCAGTAGTGGGATTGCTGGGTCGTATGGTAGTTCTGTTTTTAGTTTTTTAAGGAACCTCCATCCTGTTCTCCATAGTGGCTGTATCACTTTACATTCCCACCAACAGTGCAAGAGGTTTCCCTTTTCTCCACACCCTCTCCAGCATTTATTGTTTGTAGATTTTTTGATGATGGCCATTCTGACTGGTGTGAGGTGATACCTCATTGTAGTTTTGATTTGCATTTCTCTAATGATTAGTGATGTTGAGCTTCCTTTCATGTGTTTGTTGGCAATCTGTATATCTTCTTTGGAGAAATGTCTATTTAGGTCTTCTTCCCATTTTTGGATTGGGTTGTTTGTTTTTTTGATATTGAACTGCATGAGCTGCTTGTAAATTTTGGAGATTAATCCTTTGTCAGTTGCTTCATTTGCAAATATTTTCTCCCATTCTGAGGGTTGTCTTTTCGTCTTGTTTATGGTTTCCTTTGCTGTCAAAAGCTTTTAAGTTTCATTAGGTCCCATTTGTTTATTTTTGTTTTTATTTCCATTTCTCTAGGAGGTGGGTCAAAAAGGATCTTGCTGTGATGTATGTCATAGAGTGTTCTGCCTATGTTTTCCTCTAAGAGTTTGATAGTGTCTGGCCTTACATTTAGGTCTTTAATCCATTTTGAGTTTATTTTTGTGTATGGTGTTAGGGAGTGTTCTAATTTCATTCTTTATATGTAGCTGTCCAGTTTTCCCAGCACCACTTATTGAAGAGTCTGTCTTTTCTCCATTGTATATTCTTGCCTCCTTTATCAAAAATAAGGTGACCATATGTGCGTGGGTTTATCTCTGGGCTTTCTATCCTGTTCCATTGATCTATATTTCTGTTTTTGTGCCACTACCATACTGTCTTGATTACTGTAGCTTTGTACTATAGTCTGAAGTCTGGGGGCCTGATTCCTCCAGCTCTGTTTTTCTTTCTCAAGATTGCTTTGGCTATTTGGGGTCTTCTGTGTTTCCATACAAATTGTGAAATTTTTTGTTCTAGTTCTGTGAAAAATGCCATTGGTAGTATGATAGGGATTGCATTGAATCTGTAGATTACTTTGGGTAGTATAGTCATTTTCACAATGTTGATTCTTCCAATCCAAGAACATGGTATATCTCTCCATATTTTTGTATCATCTTTAGCTTCTTTCTTCAGTGTCTTATAGTTTTCTGCATACAGGTCTTTTGTCTCCTTAGGTAGATTTATTCCTAGGTATTTTATTCTTTTTGTTGCAATGGTAAATGGGAGTGTTTCCTTAATTTCTCTTTCCGATTTTTCATCATTAATGTATAGGAATGCAAGAGATTTCTGTGCATTCATTTTGTATCCTGCTACTTTACCATTCATTGATTAGCTCTAGTAGTTTTCTGGTAGCATCTTTAGGATTCTTTACGTATAGTATCATGTCATCTGCAAACAGTGACAGCTTTGCTTCTTCTTTTCTGATTTGGAGTCCTTTTATTTCTATTTCTTCTCTGATTGCTGTGGCTAAAACTTCCAAAACTATGTTGAATAATAGTGGTGAGAGTGGACAGCCTTATCTTGTTCCTGATCATAGAGGAAATGGTTTCAGTTTTTCACCACTGAGAATGATGTTGGCTGTAGGTTTGTCATATACGGCCTTTATTATGTTGAGGTAAGTTCCCTCTATGCTGACTTTCCGGAGGGTTTTTATCATAAATGGCTGTTGAATGTTGTTGAAAGCTCTTTTTGTATCTATTGAGATGATCATATGGTTTTTCTCCTTCAATTTGTTAGTATGGTTTATCACATTGATTGATTTGTGTCTATTGAAGAATCCTTGCATCCCTGCGATAAATCTCACTTGATCATGGTGTATGATCCTTTTAATGTGCTGTTGGATTCTGTTTGCTAGTATTTTGTTGACGATTTTTGCATCTATGTTCATCAGTGATATTGGCCTGTAGTTTTCTTTCTTTGTGACGTCTTTGTCTGGTTTTGGTATCAGGGTGATGGTGGCCTCATAGAATGAGTTTGGGAGTGTTCCTCCCTCTGCTCTATTTTGGAAGAGTTTGAGAAGGATAGGTGTTAGCTCTTCTCTAAATGTGTGATAGAATTTGCCTGTGAAGCTATCTGGTCCTGGGCTTTTGTTTGTTGGAAGATTTTTAATCCCAGTCTCAATTTCAGTGCTTGTGATTGTTCTGTTTATATTTTCTATTCCTTCCTGGTTCAGTCTCGGAAGGTTGTGGTTTTCTAAGAAGTTGTCCATTTCTTCCAGGTTGTCCATTTTATTGGCATATAGTTGCTTGTAGTAATCTCTCATGATCCTTTGTACTTCTGCAGTGTCAGTTGTTACTTTTCCTTTTTCATTTCTAATTCTATTGATTTGAGTCTTCTCCCTTTTTTTCTTGATGAGTCTGGCTAATGGTTTATCAATTTTGTTTATCTTCTCAAAAAGAACCAGCTTTTAGTTTTATTGATTTTTGCTATTTTTTCCTTCATTTCTTTTTCATTTATTTCTGATCTGACCTTTTGGCATTTTTAATTGTCTGAAATATAAACTATAATCATAAGAGCTGGATCAGCATGAAAAAACAGTGAATTATTACATTCTTACCATATCAAAGTAAAGAATATATCTATTCAAGCAGTTACATAAATTGGATTTGAGCTTCCAAATGAGTAGTCTGTTAATAATAATTAATCCTATTTAATAACTATGTTAATTTTCAGTGTTTTCCTGTTTATATCTCATTATTTACCAATGATAGTTCTAAATCATTTTTGTTAAAACATATTTAATCTACATTTAACAATATAGACAAGCTTTCTCAGAAGACAAGAAATTGACATATCTCTATGCGTCTCAGTAAATTTTTGGTATGTCAGAAAATTCTCAACGCACCATAAATAATATTTAACTAAAGCAAAGATTAAAAACAGTCTCAGCATCCAGTATAAAGGATGATCAAAAATTATTTTGAGATAAAACCCTGCAAAACTGAAAATACTGAGAGGGAATACTATAGATCTGGGACAAGCATCTAAGTCATAGGAAATAGATTTTCTTTCAGTTATTAAACAATAATTAGTTGATGGTAGTTAACACATTGCTATGTTTCTACTCCATGGATCAGGAGTCAATACCATGTAAAAATATTAAGCCAACATTGTAGCTGAAATCAGGTGGAGGTTGCTGATCTCTGAATGTTTTGGTTATTTTTTTTTTTTTTATTGAGAATTGCTACTCCAGCTTTTTTTTAATCATTGAATTCTATGTGCACTTTATTATTTTTTTTTGAATTTTTGAATTTTATTTATTTTTTACAGCCGGTTCTTATTAGTCATCCATTTTATACACATCAGTGTATACATGTCAATCCCAATCTCCCAATTCATCACACCACCACCCCCACCCCCCACCGCTTTCCCCCCTTGGTGTCCATACGTTTGTTCTCTACATCTGTGTCTCAGTATCTGCCCTGCAAACCGGTTCATCTGTATCATTTTTCTAGGTTCCACATATATGCGTTAATATACGATAGAATGTTTGGGTTATGATGCACCATCTATCTCAAGAGTTGTATGTGGCGGCATATTCACTGTACTGACATTGGAAGGGAGTATTACCACGCTGCCACTTGTCAGGAGAGTTCAGTAAGTGGAAGACACCCAAGCGACAAGCAAGGGATTTAGAGTTGATGATGGACCCATATCACCAAAAGATCTCTTAGGGAAAAGTCTATTGTTAATGTCTGTCCAGCACTCTTCCAGTATCTGCTCTTGCTTTTCTTGTTGGGAAACCCATTCCATGTGGTCCATTTGGTGCTATCTCCCCAGGCCAGAGGTGTAGGAAAATGACAAAGGTCAATGAGTATACCCCCCGCTGCCACCCCACCACAGTGACACATACAGAAATGGGTCCAAACCCCAGCTGTGCCAGAATCCTCTCAGGACTATTTACAGTCACTACATGTTGAATCAGGTTGTCCTTGGTCTTACCTGTAACCAAAGCAGAATTTTAGAAATCTTTTTTTTACCTCTGTGACTCATAATTTATTCTCCATTTACAGTAAAATATAGGTGTTTCCCCGCAATTTGAAAAATCAGCAGAATAGTTTATGTTATTAGACTCCAAGAAAATATTTTCTGTCTCATCCAGGGAGTGAAAGAAATAACAGGTTTCTCCTTACTAGATCTGAAAATAAAACAGCATAGGCATTTATCCCTAATGATTAGTTTTCTTGGTGTGAGGACAGAACTGAAAGAATTCAGTGGTGAGATTCATTCCTTGTGAGACATATTTTCCTCTCACTAGTCATTTTACAGATTTCTCTTTGTAGGTGCTAGAAGTGAACTTCCTGTGATTCAAAATGGCCATTTTTTTCTCTCTCTTTAATAAAGTGCTATTAGAATATCAGTCAGTTTTACCTAAGGAATCAAAATTCCAACAGCCAGTATGTTCCACACTTTGAACTGTATGGGTTACTCTACTTGTAAGTAGACTTGAAATGGTTAGACATAGAAATATCAATGCCCTGTTCTGCTGTGGACAGGACAATGCCCGTATGTGTCACATTGGATGTAACAAAGTCTCCCTACGCCTGTTCAATGAGAGAGACTTATGGTAACATTCAGCATAAAAGATGTCTTTTCCTATAGAATTGGAAATAAAATATATACAATGGGATAAAGGAGCCATCTCTAGCTCAAAACATAGTTCCATTGGGGGATGTTATATCTGACGAATTGACCTGTGTTTTACCTGCTCTTGCAGCCATTACTCAGGGGTGCGCTGGAGTTGTACTGCTCATCACACCCTTTGGACTAGCAGGTACCGCATACCTAGGGTCTTCAGCATAGTTGGTGGTCAGCTGGAGGACAGGAGGGGATTGAACATCCAACGACAGGATCTTTACTCCAACCAGGTGGTATCACAGTCAGCAGGGAACATTGTGGGGATTTGAGGGCCTGGGAAGCCTATATTTCCTGTTCTGCATCCTCTAACTTCATGCAACACGTTCTTGTACCCTTTATTTCTGGCAAGGTAACTTGTGTTCTTCTCTTTCTATCAGTCACTCCAGTGTTATCTTTGTGACAATACCAGTCCACTACACGGGTAGTAACGAGACATTTGGCAGGAAGCGCTTTAGAAAAGCATGAGCTTCCTTAGTCTCAAGGATTGTACAGATCTTGCTGTAGAAATTAGGAGCTGTCAGGGAAAAGGTATTAAGATATGATTAAAGATGTCCTCTGAAGTGGCTCTGTTGGCAAAAAGAGGGGCAGACTCTTCAGAATTTAGTCAAGGAGACTTGCTACTATTCTGATGCTGGGTACGGATCATGAACCAGCTTAGGACACTGGTGGAGGATTAATAATGAAAAGGCTAGACCAGAGGACGATTTGAGTGAGATTTTCTTTATTGGATTTCACTGATTCCAAGATGCACATTTTTTTCATACTTTAGTATTTCTGGAAATGGGATGTATATTACAAATAAGGGCATGTTATCTTTAATTGGCAGTGTTTTTTTTCATTCTTAGCAGAACTTAAAAAAATATTTCTTATAACCAGTGGCATCTAAGAAATATGTAACTACCTAATGAGGCAGGTTTGAAGTAGCACCAACTCCACACTAATTTAAGATTATAGCACCAAAGTTATATCTTATGTGAAATGTTTCATAAACTGTGTACAGCATATGGGTTGGAGGTTGAGTCATTCTCAAATAACCATTTCTGTTCTTTCCCTAAATGCCCAAATATAGAGATACATTCTTGATCTTGCTATTCCTCTCATTAGGCTGTACTCTCTAAGATGCCTGGGATCATGTTTTTTTCATTCCACTGAATTTCCTGCACTGATTTTATCTAGGTTATCCAATGCTAGAGGATCCTATTTAAATCATCTTTGATAACACACTAGAGATACTGAGCCTATGCTATAGCTAGCTTTCTTTCTTTCTTTGTATAATGCATATTGCTTTAGTCACAGTTTCCATAATTATGATTAAAGCAAACCATGTAAAAATTTTTGTCTAAGAGAGATTTAAATTATTTTCACAAAATATTTACCTTATAATAAAAATTAAAATTCATTTTTCTAATTATTGAAGGAAGGGTTATAAAGGAATGGGGGAATATTATATATGCTATCAGGTAATTTTATTACAATAAAGATGTCTTAAAATTTCAGTGAATCAAATGACATAGGCATCTAATGACTAAAAATGTTCTTTTATAAATAATCATAGCTTTTCACTGTTAAATATATGAGGTATATAATGTATAGAGTTATGCACTACACATAATATACATATTTAACAGCAAAAAACTATCCATTTTAGAAATAAATAATTTTTATAGCTACACAAAGATTAATTTTGTTTATTCCTGCTTATAGTACTTTTCTAAAATATAATACAGATGATATAAGAGTAATTAAAATATACATATACTGTGTGTATTGTTTCTACACACATTGTTGGTGCAGTATCCATCATTAAGCTATTATGGCCTCATAAGGAGCTGACATTTACAGTTTTTCATTTTTTATCACCTCATTGTTAGATCTTGATCTCTGTAGCATGTTAGTTTAAATGAAAAAGAAAGATAATATAATAAAATATGGGAACTTACTATTTGCCTTAGAAACTATAAATATTAATCTAAGAATATAAAGTTAGGCTCCTTATGAAGATTGCTGTAATAATGAAAGGTTTTGGTATATAAAAAAAGCTATAAGAAGGGTTCTCTCAGATCAATGAATAAAGTAGGGCTGAGTATTCATGAGTCTTTGGGGGCAGCGTTTCTCTTTCTCACTTTTACATGTATCCCATTATGTCACTCTCGCTCTTTTCTGACCATCTTTTTCTGCTCTTGTTTCTCCCATCTCACTTCATCATCTTACCACTGTTTATTATTCCTTGGTCTCTCTCATCCAATCCAGTCTCTATCAGGGTGAACAGACATAGGCTATAAACTCTACTAGGTCAGAGACTGTGTCTGTTTACTAATTATCCACTTGATCCTGGTGCCTATCTCATCATTGGCACATGGAAAGCACCAAAAATTGCTTGACAGCTAAAAGAATTTTGAATTTGGTGTAGATCCAAAACGGACACTGTCTTTAGGAATTTTAGGCCAAGTCTAAATAGTGTTTATGACATTAAATAATGTTTATTTGGTTGTTGCTTTTATTATCACCATTGGTATGCAATTGTTCTATTAAATTTGAGTTGATTCCTTGAAACAGAGATTATGTTGTTTTGAGTTTTCCTTTTATTACTCTAGATAAACTAATCAACCTTTGTCACTCCCTTTCTATGAAGGTGTGTGTACTTGATTGCTGGAGACCTACAAATGGTGTTACAAGTTAGAGAGGGCTCCCAGACATGAGTGTAGAACTTGACAGTCACCCAAGCTGAATTTTCAAAGTGTTACTGAACATCAGATGATCATATTGAAATCCTAAGCATGGATGAGAAATGATTGTTTTGCTCAAGGCAAGTAGGATTCACTTTCTTAAACAGGCTACAATTCCTGAGAAAAGTAACACAAATTTGAAAATAGAAATAACAACAACAACAATAATAATCATAAAGCCAGGATTTTACTTGCCATCTCTCTACATTTTCATGTCTTGAATATTACAGAAATTTGTTACCATTTCTTGTATTGACTTGGTAAGTGGAAACCTATTATTATAACGTGTATTTTATAACATGCTAAAGGGTTTATTTAGTATAATAAAATAAAAATAGGTGTACATTTTAAAATTTCTCAATTATATTTGTATTATATTGTCATTGTCTTTCTCCCCAGTAAAAACGAAAATAACAATGAAAATCTTACGTTTTTATGTTCACAAGTGTTTCAAATCCTACTGTTAAAAGAGTAACTAAACTGGCACTAATAAAATTGATTTAGGCAGAATATGCTCCTTTTCTTGGCTCTAACAAAAGATCTGTGCTTATATCAGCCCCGTGGGGACATGGAATAAGAAGACAATTAGGAAAAAAAATCCCTTTGACAGTTTACTTTTTATTTTCAGTTTCCTCAGGTCTCACAAACTATTTCCAGTAGTATTACCTGCTAGCAGTTAAGCAAGCCGACTTCGGGGTTGCTTTCTAGATCCTTCCCCTTCTAGTTGGGGGAACTTTCTGGGCCTCAAGCTCTTCATTCATACAGAACAACAACAATAATAACAACAACAACAACAATGATAACAAACAACAGTAATAACAACAGCAGAATAACAACGACAACAACAATAATGCCTATTTTGTAGGGTTGTTGTGGGCTGAGAGGAGTTAATATATATAAAAGCTCCCTACCAATGTCTGTAGCATTTTAGTACTCAGTTAGTACCTGATAATAAGTATCAGTAAATCTTAGCTACTTATCACTATTATTGTTATTATTATTTTTGCCTAAAATATTTTCTACTGACATTTCTATAGTCTTTAGTTGCTTTCTAAAACATAAAACTTAGTTCCTTAAAATCAAATCATCCTCCTGGTATTCCTTCACTTAAAAAAATTAATATTGCTATGTGACACATTATATGACTCATTTACTTATGCTGGGATATCAATTTAGGCTAAATTAGATGTATTTGATTTAATATTCATGAATGAAAGTGACTTAAGTTTTAGAGTCTTCACTGCAACGAGAAAAAGCTCCTGAACAATTAACCTAGATTCATATAATTTGCAGGTTTTTGCTTTTTCTAATGTTGGCCTTTTTGTTCAACCAGTAAAAATGTGCTTAACCTTTTATTTCAGTTCATTGTTCTTTTGCTCTCAGGTGGAGACCAGTTCAAATCCAAGCACTTAATGCAGGGATAATACCTTTCAGGTGTGAAAAAGAAAGGAAGAAAATTAACATTGACTCCAATTCTACCTATATTTTAATTTTACAACCCCTTGAGGCAGACACTATCTTCATTTTGCAGAGGAAGTATCTGAGGTGCCAAGGTAACCAAATAACAAATGGTAGAGTTAGGTTGGAATTGAGGTCATCTGATTCCAGGGGAGTGCTCATTTCTCCAAGTCACGGTGCACAGTCCCCAGGTAGAGACAAACATTTATCCAAGGGAACTCCAGAGAACTTTCCTTTGGTCAGAAATTTCAAAAGATTACTTTCTTGACTATTTTGTGTGGAGAAAGAAACATCAACCATCTTAAATGAACTTGCCTCTTGGTAAGTATCTGAAAATGTGTGTACTTGTGTGTGGATCAGAGAGAAAAGCATTGTTTCTAACATATTTTGATGATACTAAACACTTGGATCACTCCTCCTGTTGTTTCTGTCCATGATGGCTCTTGAAGACTGAATCTGCAATCCTGAGGTCTGCAAAGGCCCTGAACCTGTGTGGCCTCATGTTTTTCCCTCAGTTAGAGGCAGCCGGGTCTGCACAAGAAAATGAAATGAAAGATCAAGCAATTACCTTCAGAATTTGTTTAATGTGGTAAATCAACATGAAATATTTTAGCATCTCAAGCTGGTTTTTTTCCTCCATTGTGGATATTTAAACCTTAATTAAGTGAATACTTTCTTAGCCCTCTGTGTGATTTTGATACCGGATTTGACAAGGACATAGTGAAGGTGATTCTAAGGGGGATTTTCAGAACAAAAGATATAAGTGTGGCCCACACAATCATGGAGGTCTTCAGCCTTAGACAGCAGGAGTCAAGGACCACAGACATTGGCCTCAGGGCCATATCACCATGTCCTCTGGCTCAGAGTCCCACTCTGGGTCACCAAACCCCAGTCTCTCCTTCCTCACAAGGCCCTCAAAAGGTCTCATAAATATTCAACTCGATCTGTCTACACACCTGACTGCTCCATCTTTCAGGTCTTGGGTGGAGCTGCTTCCTGCCACCAGTCACAGCATTGTCTCTGGGGCTGTTCAGCTTCTGAAGTGGCTACTGCAGTTTTTGCTCAAAATACCTTTGTACACTTAACCCAAGTGCGCTCCCTCCAGGGGCTTCCCCCACCTGGTCAATGTCCTTGCTGTCACTTCCTTGGGGGTCTCCATTGCCTGTTGCAGCCTCTAGCTTCATGAGAGTGGCTCATTCTAGGGTGGACACTGGGTGACATCCATAGGTCACTGCTCTGGAGTAATTTAAGGTTCTTGGTCTTTGGTTCTTGCCAGAGAATGAAACGCTTGGCTTTAGCACCAGGTATGTCAGAGGTGGAGCTGGTAGAGGAGATAGGCAAAGGATGGGGCCTACGTATAATGAGGGAAGGAGGGTGTGTGTATATGGGTGTACCCAGAAACAGTAGCTGTTTCTTTTCTTTTTCTTCCTCTTTTCATTTTTTTCTAATTTAGAAGTAGAGTGGTAGCCAGTTAACCTCAAACCTCTTCCTTTTAGCCTTAAGCCTGTGGTTTCTTTTCTGCCCACATATCTCTTTTAAAAAAACTTTAAAAATGTACCCGTCACACATTTTAAAATAGATATTCATCATTTTTCATAATCAATTGAAAACTTTTTGAAATAGAGAGTATGTAATTACCAGTGTATTATAAATATTGACATTAAGAAATTTAAAAATTTCCATCACTCTTTTAAACGTATTTTAAGCAATACAAAAAACATAAGTAGTTTGATAACCATATCTGTTAAAGATATACAGGTATATATTATATATATATAAGACCTAATGTAATCATTGGAAATTTTACATTGTTCTTTTTTTCTCCTTGAGCTTGTACTTCCATTCCACTTTCTGCAAAGAATTTTATCCTAATGTAATATACTTTTATGCTTGAAAGACTTATTGATTACCCTATCATATAATACTCCTCTGCAACAAAGATCATTTATAAATTGAAATTATTTTTTTCATATAACCAAAGGCTTCAAGTATTAAACTTTTACCTGCTTTGACTTATCATTATAAATGTTAACATACAATTGATTAAGATAGTATAAACATCTTATAAATTTATACATATCATTATTAAATATAAAATGTCAAATTTTGTGGATGAGTGAGAGTGCTGATTATGATGCCTTGATTAAAGCAACAGCAAAGTTGTCCCTATGCTGCTGTGGAAGATGTATGCCTTGGGAGGCAATGAGCCATAAGAGGGCTCTGACTTCCTTTTGTCACGTGGAAAGCTGGTTCAGTGTGAAAGGGAAGGAGGAAGGGAGAACCTGAACTTCACTGGCTCCACAGGCAGATTAATTTTCAGGCAGAATATATACAGAAGTCGAGAATCTGGAATTTATTTCTTTAAAATTCCTACCTTTTCAAAATAGTGTCCCTCATTTGAAGAGCCCTGCTGTATACTGCAGGTTTTTTTTTTTTTTTTTTTTCTTTAACTAGTTTTACTGCTTCATTCTCTATGTTGTAAGCAAAGAAGCTGTACTTGGGTCTCATCCCATCATCAAGGGTATAAGCAATATTCTTCTCCTGGCTACATAAAGGCTGAGAGAGCTTCTGTCTGCTCTATTATCATTCACTGGCCTTTCCTCACGTGTTCTCCAGAGTCCCCTAATTCTCATCTTTCCACCCTAGAAGTCTTTGCCCTCAGTAAGCTCTGACCATGCACTCATTAAGGTTACAAATATGAATATTTCTGCTGTGTTTATTGACACTCAAAGGTTTTATAAAATTAAGTAGATGTAATCTGATCCTCAAAAACTTCCAGCATAGTAGGAGAAATAAGATATATGTACAAGTCACTAGGCGGCAATGGAGGTGGCACAGAGTGTCAAAGCACACGTATAATCCAAGAATGGACATGTGTTCAATTTGCCTGGGGCACAGGGTAAATTTAAGAACAGAATTTCCTAAAGTGTGTCTGTAGAATACGTTGGTAAGTATTTTTGAAAAGAGAGAGAGAGTGACTGTGTTAGTTTTGTTTGAGTGTGTTAGTTTCGAGGTCAGGTAAGAAAGAAAATGCTAATATGCTAGATTAAAAGAAAAGACACAAGTTTCTTTACTATAGAATTTATTAATTCCTTCCTAAGATTATTATATTAAGAAAAGGCAGGAGCAGTGTTAGCATGCAATTCTTCCCAACTCGTTTTGTTTCTTTCTGAAAGATGTCTAACCAGACAAGTGTTTGAGGAACAGGCTTTGGAAAAAACTGTTTTAGGAAATAGTAAGAGGTAAGGAAGGTAAGATATTCTGGGTTCAGATGGCCAAAGCCACAACATCTGGAATTTGTAGGCAGTGTTGGCTTTGGCAAGATTGCTCATGAGCATAGCTGGGCTCTGGGATGGATGGCCGTGTGGTCCCTGTGAGGTCTGGACTGGCAGGGGGGACAGAGGTATAAGACTCCGAGGCAAGAAGACACAGTAAATTGAACAAGAGGAATAAAAAGCTACACTTGGGTAGTTTAGATGTAGTCAAATACATGACCACTTGCAGATGTTGAAACTTTTAGTTCACTTGATGTTGAAGCTATTTTTTAAAAATTTATTTTTACTTTTGTGGTGTAAATTAAGATATTTAACTTTCTTTTCCTTCTGATTTTATATGTTTATGTTCAAATAATACAGAACTTCTCATCTAAAAGATACAGAATGTCTGTATGAAAAAATAAATATGTTTAATTTTTTGATATTTTCAGTATTAATGTTTTTTTTTATCGAAAGTTTAAAATTTTCATACAGATATGGTATATGGGATAGTGAATTTTAATATTGAAAAATAATTCCTTTAAATTATAGTAACTTATAAAGAATTCACATGAATAAAATGGCAATATCATTTCAAGAATTCAGAGTTTATAAATTAAAATAGAGAAAAAAGTAGTCAATTTAAATCAAACGTTGAATTTTTTAGGTGGTTTACCCCATCACTCATTTATTCCCTCTAGTTGCTTAGGTGTACCTTTAGGTTGGATAAGATATATCCTTTTCTTGTTACAGGATATCAATTTCAGTATTTTAGGTACACCTTCTTCAGTGCCTTGTGTAATGATTTAATACAAATTATGTCTTTATACGTATTAGTATGTCAGAATGATTAATCTAGTTACACCAATCAAATAAAAAGAAAGCAATCCTTAATTGGTTCTCATTGTAAAGGACAAGCAGGCAAAACTTGCAACCATCTTCAGATTAAAGAATAAAATACTTAAGCAAGTATAGCAACTTGATGAAACACAGTAATCTGACAGCTAATGATCTGATCAATCTTGTTGAGGCTTGATATGACATTCTGATAGAAAACAACCTAACCTACTTGTTAGTTATTGAGTAATGGGTAACAAGGACTCCTGACAATGAACACTTTTTTTTCCTGTGATGAACTGATATTGGATAAGAAATGGTACGATGCTTAAATAAATTATCTTAAAATGAAATTCAGATCAATAATAATCACAGCAATAATAAATAGTAATGGCCTGCATTTATGAGTATTAACTCTGTGACAGTAGTCTCACATACAATACCTTAATCCTCAGCTAGTTTTGCCTGGTAGGAATTATCACCCCATTTAGAGGAGACAGAACAGGCTCAAACGAGTAAAACGACTTGCCAAAGTCCCCCAATTGGTAGACTGTCTAATATTCTGTGATGCTTTCCACCAACTGCAAGTCACCATTAGTCTTGACCTTGGAGAATGTGTAAGCTTTGAAGTAAGGTTAATGGATCATGCTTTTATTTCAGTTTAAATTTTTCATAAGATACCATGAAAAATTTCCTTACATTACACTGTATCTTTGTGTTTCTCAGAATTATGTGTTTCATAAAAGTTTAATTGATTCAATTGTTTATGGATTCATTGGAAATCTGCATATCTTAGACAGGAAAAATAATGATGTTGGGATTTGGGTGATTCACACAAAATATAGACGTGTTAAACTATCTATCTTCTATCTATCTATCTATCTATCTATCATCTACCATCTATCTGCTCAAAAAATAATTCTAGCTTTAGATTTCAGGGCTTTTTTTCTATGGACTAATTTTGTAACTTCTGAGCATAGTCAAAGCACTTTGGTGCAAAAGTGCCTAATATAGGGTAAGAAAAATAAAGCTTCAACTAATTGTTCTTAGAACAAGGTGTAGGCAATTACTGGCTGATTGACAAGAATTATATTTCTGAAGATTCTTTTTAAAACTAAAATGAACAAAGTTTGGACATATGCCACAAGTCTGAACATGGATAATGTACACTCACCTACTCAATTTCTTGAGATTAATTATAACCTGCTCTAGAGGGAAAAAAAAAAAGGAAAGATCTTTGCTTCATCTATTGCACAGATAGGAGAGAGATGTTTATTTTTTATAACCAATCTTTCTCTCTGCCAAAGTCTATAAATGTCTTTCTTGGGAATAGCCTTGTAACTAGAGTTATGGTAAGTAGTACTTTGTTATGGGGACTGATTTTCCTCCAAATTATATGTTTTTTTGAAAGGGATATATTCAAACTATAGGTATAATTACCACACAAGAACCTCCATAATGACTGGGCATCCACAAAAGTCGATGAGGGAGCGCACAGGCTAAGAAGTGTAGCTATTTCTTAGGGTAGTAGGTCCCATTGAGAAATTTGGCTTGGTGGTTTGGAATCTGAACATTGTTGATTTAACATATGAAACTTTCCGTACAGAAAGCTTGGGGATCTTATTTGTCTGCTCTCTCCTGCCAAATGGCTGGGTAGGGCTCCAATATATAACTTTTTTTATTTCAAGGACCTGTGAGATGTTCTTAGAGTCACCATACAGGTCATCTGAAAGGACTTGAATATTGCGTGGAGTCAAAGCCATTACTTCTGTTCATTTATTGATCTTAGCAGTCTGGGAAATGGGGTCCAGGACTCCTGGTACTCACTCCAGAAATAAACTCACAAAGTGGAAGAGGAGGTTGCTTAGGAGAGGGGTGAGAGCCTACTAAGTTGCAGGCATTGTTAGGCACTTTTGTATTGAATTTTCTTAACAGCTCTATGAGGTAATATTATTATCTACATTAACATCTGTAGCTCTGACATCTTCCCAGAGCTCTGTATCCATATATCCATCAGCTTATGGGCGTTTATACTCACAGGCACCCTAAACTCAGGATGCCCCAAACTGACCCTACCCATCCTAGCCTCCCCATGCACAAAACAATCTATCTCTGAGTCCTGCTAAATGTAGACTTAAATGTTCCCTGAACTCTTGATTTCTCTCCATTTCCATTGCACCACTGCACTACAATCATTATTCTCAGCTGGACTGCTGCAATGGTTTTCCACGTGGTTTCCTTGCATTTCTACCCACACTTCTCCCTTTTGAATCCATTCTCCCAACCAACACCAGAGCAAACTTTTAAAAAAATGTCAAAGCTCTCAAGACATTTTATTCCTTAAATCACTTCAATAGCTTCTCCTCGTCCTTAGGGTAGAAACTAAAATACTTAACAGATGTGCTAAGGCTCTTGCTTACTCACCAGCCTCATCTCGTATCACTCCCTCCGTCTCTGCACTTCCATCCCTCCGGCTGTCTTCCAGTTCTTTGCAGAAGCAGAGATTCTTCTGCTCTAGGGTTTTCTGCTGTTTGTTTCCTTTTCTCTTCAGGCCCATCTTTCCCAACATACATAGTTCATTACTCCTTGTCTTTTAAAACTTATTTCAGTTATCACTTCCTTCAAGAGCTCTTCCTGACTCTCTAGATTAGAGAGATCAAGACTTTCTGTTAAACGGTTTTCATTCAGAATTGCCACAATAGTAATCAAGTGTGTATTTGTGTAATAAGCTATCTAATATTTATTTCCTTGACTCTAAAGTCTGCCCCAGGAGGACAAGGGACAGGTGTTTTACACCTGATGTATTTCCAGAGCTCTGCACAGTACTTTGCCCAAGTAGTTGCTAGGCGAGTTTGTTTGCAAGACCCTTCGAGAGTGAAACCCTTGGTTTCCCACAACCCTCAAGCTCTTTCAGATGTAAGCCCTCCTGGTTTTCAAAGCCAGACTTTATGAGGGCTTGTCTTCCCGATGCAGGGTCTCCTGGCTGGGGAGCTCAACGTGGGGCTTGGACCCCTTGCTCCTCATGGGGGACCTCTGCCTTTGCTATATCCCTCCTACTTGTGGGTCACTGCACCTGTAATAGGGGCGGAGCGGCACCCAGCTGTTAGCGCTTAACCCTTGCGAGATCATTAGCACGTGACCATGAGCTCGCGACTCTGAGCGTGGAGGTTAGAGGTCCCGCTCTGCCAAAAGCCAGTAGTCAGCTCCCAGTGGTCCTTGCGGCACAGAGTGGGATGAGAGGCGCGTGGAAGGGCCCTCCAGCCTCGGGGCCGGCTGGTGAGCTGGGGGGCTCGGAGACAGGCTGAGCGCTGTGTCCTGCAGAGCTCTAGAGCCCCAGCCACGGCCGCCCACTGGCCGGGCCCAGGCCTTGAAGCAGCAGCGAACTTCTCCCCCATCCCCGCCACTGCGACGTAATGGCAGCGGCAGTCTCCATGGGTCACACACAGTCCCGGCGAGGCCTCAGTGGCTGGAGTATATGGACGCCGCCATTAAGGTAACAGCTTCAGCCAGCTTCAGTCTCTCCGTTCAAGTTTCAAAAATTGGTACAGCTTAGCTCAGTTGTCTGCCCCTAGTGGCCAGAGGTCAGGGTTAAGTTGCAAGGACACACATCATTACTTCAGGTCCACCTGTGTGGCTGGGGCTATTCTCAAAGAGGGGCAATTGTTGTGAGCTGGCAATTCACCTGATTGGTATTTGCTACAACGTGTATTCCTATTGGTTCTATACAAGTGATTCTCTCCAGTTTAAATGAAAAGCCCGAGGGCCCGTTGGGTCCTGGGCCCTCTGCTCCCTCAGTGATGATGACTGGGCAGGGTCTGGGGACCTGGCCCTGAGGGCGCCATCAGCTGAGATCTGCCTCCTTTGCTGGGCCTGGGCACTGGCGGGAGGACCCAGATTGGGTGCTGGACTAACGCTCCCGGACCGGGTAACGGACCTGCACAGGGACCCCCTTCTGTTAGCCAGGGCCTGGACCTTGGAGGGCGAAAGTTGACTCTTGGGCCCTTGTTTTTTCTTGTCAAAACAAAGAATAACATTTATTTTGGTGGAGGTTTAGAGGAACATCGGGACCTGACAGTGACCTGATACCAAGAAGTTTGCAACGACTAATCATGCCCCTCCCTCACCTTTCCTATAAAAGGGCTTTCCTGAAAGCCTGTGGAGAATTCAGGGTTTTTAAGGCATGAGCCACCCGTCTCCTTGTATGGCCCTGCAATAAACCTTTCTCTGCTCCAAACTCTGATGTTTTGGTATTGTTTGGCCTCACTGTGCATTGGGCACACAGGCTTGCATTTGATAACACATGTGGGTTCTGACTAGGCCATGCCTCTGCCTCACCTACCTGCCTTGATGTGGCCATTTCTTTATACCCTTAGTTGCAGCAAATCTGTTCTGCTAGTCTTCAGGTTGTTCTCAGACATAGTTGTTCTATATACAGTTGTAGTTTTGGTGCGTCTGTGGAAGGCGTTGAGCACAGAATCTTCCTACTCCACCATCTTGATCTGGACCTCTGACAGCACATATTTTTTTGTGTGACTTTGTGATGTTCATTTTTAATGTAATAGAGCTGTCCCTTTAATTTGTAACTAGTATTTCTATCAAGTATTATTTTTTTAAAAATAAAAGTCCAGCCTAAGAGTTGTACATTTTCAGCCTTTGATGAAGACCATGTTTGATCCATGTTTTTGCTTAGGTCCTATAGTGGTTATTCTTATAGGAATGATACTCTTGTCTCTTAGGAGCATTGCTTAGATAAAAATTTGTGAAATGTGTTCATGTTTCATCTCTACCTCTACACCTTTGACTTTTACCCTGTGTCCTCTCAATTGGAGCTATAACTCAGATACCTTTGTAGAGTTTTTCTCTTGATTTTTTAAATAAGGAATCATTCACTAAACTGTGACCCAAAAACACCCCACAAAAATGAACAAATGAGATGATGAACTTACTTTGTCATTGAGAAAGAAAAGTGAACATTTTTCTGTGTTTTAAGGAATCTAAACAAGTTTAGTTTAGCCAGGTATTCTCAATGAGTAGTTGAAATAGCAGCTAGCAGTATGAGGGAAAAGCTGTATAGTCCGTTAATTTCTGTACTTCACAAGTAAATGGCTATTTTTGGTCTTTTAATGATACATTATTCATAATGGTAAAACAAAATTAATTTTTAAATGCTTGCTGATTGTCTTCAGAAAAGTCATATAATCTCAGGTATATTTGGAATCCTGTCCTATATTTTTATGTGGAAGCTTACTGCATTTTGAATATGCATACTTTATTAAATATCATTAAATTGTATACATAAATTAATTAAGCAATTGGGAAATTGAATTTCACAATGGGTCACTGATTTTAAACTACAGAATTCTACCTTGGGCTAAATTAAAAAGTAACCACTCAGTGTTTTGATGTCTCATTAATAAAACTTTTTTTACCATATACCAGCATGGCTAAGTTCAAGAAAAGCAGTCTCTTACAAGAGCAAAAAGTACTAAAATTATTTTTGAAAGTAATGTTCTCAGAATTAATATTTTTAGATGAATGTGTAGAATTTGTTAACAACAGGGAATTAATTTAAAGAGCCTTCTTGGTTATCACAGTTTGTGTTTTTGCTTCTTTAAAAGCTATTGTAGAGGATATTTTTGATAATTTCTGTGACTAAACTGAAAAGATTGAAAATGAAGGAAAGAAAAATAAAGAGGTATAAAGTATTACCTATAAGTTGATGTTTCTCTTAATCCAGCCCAATTATAACTGATCATTGGTCCATTAGTGGGGACAGGAGTGGAGGATTAGGAGGGGAATGCTTGAGAAAGGAACCAGCCAAGACCATGAACAGTTCAGGAGTGTTTCAACTATTTCTGCTGTAATGATTCCATCCTCTATGACCTCCTGCAGCCCAAAGTTCTATATGCTGAACATCAACATAAAAAATTCCTAACAGCTATGTTGCTAACACAGCTGTTCCGTGGCAACTCAATAACTCCTCTCCTTGTTTGTAAAAGTATATGCCTTCACCTCCAAAGGGCAGAAAGGGGAATTCACTTCATTATGATCTTATAGAAGTAATAAACAAAAAATGATTAAAGACATTGTTTTTAACTTGCTTTTTAAATTACTAGAATCAGCAAAGATGTGTATTTTGTTTCAGTTATCTTTGGAGACATTTCCCAATGTTTAAATCCCCTAAAATACTAAAATGCAAATTTTTGAATCTGAACAATGTAATGCTCAAAGATTTCCTTAATTAGGTCATTGAGAGTTTATCCAATATACTTATATATTTTAGTACAAGAGAAAGTCAAGAATGGAGTGGTGATAGAAGGGTGTAGATACCGTGGGAAGATAGAACTGATAGCCAGAGCACATTCTTGTGTAAGAGGTGGTGGGGTCAGCCACTTATGAAAATATCAAAGATTCAGAAACACCCTGTCAAAACTCATAGTAAATATTGGGTGAGAAGATACAAAACAGATGAGATGTAGACACCGGGAAGAGCTCTTTATAAGAAAAAGACCTAACTTCTCGTGTAATTAAAAACCCATGATTCTTCTCTAGTGCCCCAGAACAAAATCTAAATTCTCCCAAAACATAAAAGCCCCTTAAAATTTGGTCTTGAGGATACACTACTGACCTTATCTTCTGCTACTCTGTTTCTACCTTCTCTCTATTTCCTTGTCCTAACTTTGCCCATGCAATTCCCAGCCACACTAAACCACCTGGTATGTTTTTAGTACTCCTGTGAACACTCATGCCTCCATTCTTTTGCATATGTGATAGACTTCCCCTGGACAGTTGTCCACCCTTCTCCATGTGAGTCATATTTGGAGACTATTTAAAATTTAATGTTACCCTAAGCTTTCCTGAGTTATCCAGGCCAAGGTAGTCAGCCATTGGTGCTTTCATAACACTTTGTTCACTCTTTTACTGTCACTCACCAGTGTTTCTTTACTGTTTATTTACAGCTCCATCTCCTCCATACTCTGAGTGTTGAATACATAAATCTAGAAGATAGTAAAATGTGTGGGCTTGTGACCTGAAAATTAGAACAAAGACCCAAATTACAGGTTCAGGGCAAAGCTTGGCTAATGAACATTAAGCCTGAATTAAAAATATCCCCATGGGAAATTTCAGACCTAAAGAAAGTTAATTTAAATTCTAGCTAGAGACTGATTCCAGTTCTTGGTCTTCTAAGGCCTGCTGATATCAACAGACACTTAGTTTCCCTGGAGTAGAGGATGTGTGGTTAGACCACAAAGGCTCATCCTGATCATCTGTGTAACACGCCCACTCATAACGGCACAGATCCCCAAACCCAAAACCCAAGAGAAATTACATTATTATTTTATATAATGAAACCTGAATTACCACTCAGCTGAGGCACTGAGGGCTTATCTGTATGAAGCTTCAAAACAGTTAAATCTCTATCTACTTAGCAAATTTCTTCTTTATCAGATATAAGGGATTAATCCCTAAATAAGAGGGATTAATAGTTATCTATTTTGGAATCTGTCTTCTAGTACTTTGGAGGGGATGATAAAAGACCATTTTCCATGAACTTATTGTCATGAGAAGCTCAAATGAGAGGCATGCTATCAGATATAATAGAATTGGGAATATCTATTAGATATAATAGAATTGGGAATATCTCATTTTTATAATAGCTGTGTCGCTTTTTCAGTCATAATCCTCTGTCTGCAGGAATAGGAAAGTTTCGGGATTCCTACAAAGATAGGAAGAGGCATTTGTGGTAGTAGTAGAGTCCAATCCAAAGTTGTAGGTTGGTGGATTCCAAAGTTTTTATATAGTGCAACCTTAGTAGTAAAATATTCTGTGCATTTCTCCTGCTATTCATTTGTTTCTGTATTAATTATATGGCTGAACTACTTTATGTATGTATAGCATACATGAAAATGGAAAGTAAAAGGATAAAATTGGACTAAACAATCTTTTAGAAATTATTTTGTTTTCTTTAACGTAGTTGATCTCAGTGGATTTAATCCATCACTCAAGTAGTCTTACTACTTTAGATGTGTTAGATTGACATTTTGGCAGATGGGTTTGTCATTGTTTTGGTTTTTTAATGTGATTGATGGAGAGGCTGTACTAGGAGTAGGATGCTGGCCCAGCTGTTACTGTTCACTTGAGATCGCAGCATTCCCAATCTGAGGCTGATTGTATGAATCCTTTTAAACTGTATGTCCATTTTGTGATGGTTGATTGCTTTATGCTACAAAACCAGTACATTAATATAACAGGGCATATGTAAACTGCAGTATGTCATGATATGCTGAAAAAGAATGAAAAAAGAGAAGGTGTTGCTACTACTCCCTCCACATGGTAGGACTTCTGTGGTTTCCTTAGGATACCTCACGCACTACATGGCAACCCTTTTCCTTTTGATATGTGAGCCAAGGAAGATACCAATGTCAATCAGTATATTAATGATTAGTGAACTTTAATTGTTTTGATAAACATAAGTATACATTAAAAACTAATATTGGTTTTTCTGCACCCAAATGAAGTAATCCTCTTGCACACATCAAGAGGAATGTGTACCCAAATTTGGAGGCTACTACTCTGTGTTATAGAGAATCAGACGCATTGAAACTATGTTCCTCAATATAATTATTGGAAATACTTAAAGTTCTAGAAGAAATAAAACAATGTTTTTGTCCCCAAAGAAGGCACAGGGATAAGCAGAAGTTTTTTTAAAAGTGCATGACTCTTTACAGAATATGTAAATCTATGTTTACATGTGTGGGTTTTAGACCCCACTTTTGAAAAGATGCATCATTCCCTTTCTTAGTGTGCTTCTCTTAAAGTACTGTTTTGTTTTTATTGCTACAACCAGCAGTAAATTGTGACTTCTGCTCTGTCCTTAATAAGTGAGGCAAGAAGAAAATACGGGGAGTGCCACAGATTTTAAAATATATTTGCAAAACTATAGCTGACTTGGTTATTATGAACTACATATAAATATGATTCCAAAATGATATTTATAAAAGTTCTCCAGGATTCAGAAAGTAAATGAATATCACTTACTCTGTGAGAATAGATACTGTCGTACCTCCAGTGTCATGCAAGGCTCTAGTTCATAGTAGGCAACCCATAAATGCTGGTTGAATAACAGAAGGAGTATGTTGTGTTAATGAAGAATCATTTTGTTTAGTAAATTCCTGAAAATCCATGGCAGTCTAAGGAAGAGCTATGTGATTAATTTTAGCTTAGGAAATGTTGATAAATTATGAGAGATCCTTTTATAATAATTGAGAAAATGTAGGCTAAAGGACAGAAATGTTTTTTCAACTATGAAACAATAAATATAATTGTTTATTGAGACCAAACAAAAACCACATTCTGTGTAGCAAATGTGATATGATAAGATTAATGCATCCTTTTAGAATGGCTAAACAAATAGAAAACAATGCACTTTATTTTATATATACTGGAAGTATTCCTGGACATTTTCAGGTAAATCAACTGATACTTGAACTGTTCTTTCAAAGCATCACCATATTTTATAAACTTTTAAAATTAGAGTTTCTTTTGCTGAAGTTAGATGAGAAGTATGTCTGTGGGGTGGGTGGAATACGGTGGTGGTGGAGATAAAAGGGGCAGCTAGTGGGTGTGGTTTTAGGTCCTTTACCTTGAGCCACCAGCAAGGACACCCCAGAGCTTCTCAGACCACTGAGATGATCAAGTGTAGAACTCTCTTTGTAAATTAAACAATTTAACTCTTTTTTCATTCATTTATCCAGCATTCATACATTTATTCAATCACACATTCGTTGGGCTAGCATTTATTTTGTCTTTTATGTTACAGATACTGTATTAGTTAGACCCTTGGGGAATCAGAGTGATTATGTAGACTCTCCTGACCTCAAAGGACCTATAACATTGTGGGTGATTGCTACAAGGTGGGATCGATTACACAGCCTTGTTCTGTTTTGCGTTGTTATAGTGAACTGGACCTCTTTATAATCAAACTTAAGAGATTGGCTAAAGTAGAAAATGTCTTTTAAAAGCCACTTATAGCCCTAAGGTAAACTTTGGACTTTGGGTGATTATGATGTGTCAGTGTAGGTTCATCTTTGCAAAAAATAATGTACCATTTTGGTGGGTAATGTTGATAAGGGGGAAAGTTGTATTTGTGTGGGGTAGGGAGTGTTTGGAAAATCTCTGCTCTCTCCTTTCAATTTTGTTGTAAACCTAAAACTGCTCTAAAATATAAAGTCCTTTAAAAGAGCCAATTACATATAAATGGTTTATTGGTAGATAAGAGTATATAAGCAAACATCTGTTTAGTTGTTTTATAATTTTGATTCCACAGACAGCAGATATTTAATGCATTGGCATCTACAGTGATGTCTTTTTCCCAGTGACCTTCAAACGTAGCCTCAGTATATTTATTTAAATTCTTCATTAAAATATATGTAAGAGAAATGACGATCAGACCAAGATGGCTTGAGGGTTTACTGTGTTCTTGTCTGTTGAATCTTTACTAACATTATTGTGTATGGGAAAGTTCTGCTTGGCATGACATTTCCGTATTTCAGCCAGAGTTTCTTAAATTTTTCAGTTCTCATAAAATATAGTTTAAGTCTTTATGCATTATGTATGATTCTTTATGACGTCTAATTCCCCCACCCTTTCACCCTAGAGTATAACTATAAATAGCCATAACATTTAGACCTGGCTATTGAACAAGTATGAGGAAAATTTAGATCCAAATGGGAGTCATTGCTTCACATTTTCATGATTCAGTGTGCAATCGATGTTTTAAAATGGCTCTTTTACTGTTATAAATATGTTCCTTTCTGCTTAATTGTGACATCCTCAAGAACAGTTATTGCCAATTGAGTTCATGGCACTTTAGAATAAGTAACTCCTATGGTTTAAAATGAGTGAAACAATAATTATATTGTAGATGGGATTTTTTTTTTTTTTTTTTTTTGGCTGCATTGGGTCTTCGTTGCTGTGCACCGGGGCTACTCTTCGTTGCGGTGCATGGGCTTCTCATTGTGGTGGCTCTCTTGTTGCAGAGCATGGGCTCAAGGCGCACAGGCTTCAGTAGTTGTGGCACATGGGCTTAATAGTTGTGGCTCACGGGCTCTAGAGCGCAGGCTCAGTAGTTGTGGCTCAGGGGCTTAGTTGCTCTGTGGTATGTGGGATCTTCCTGGACCAGGGCTTGAGCCCCTGTCCCCTGCATTGGCAGGTGGTTTCTTAACCACTTCGCCACCAGGGAAGCCCTGTAAATGGGATATTAAAAAAAAAAAAAACTTTTTCTTTAAAGTTCAGCTCAGCCACTATTGATAGTAATGTGGGGCTTATTATGAATTTATTATTAAAGCTGGTCAGTAAAAATACAATTTGCTGTTTAAAATTTAGAAAAATTAGAATGAGTTATATTTGTATTCTAAACATATTATTAAACAAAATCAAAATTTTGAGGGGAAAAAAAACCTTTAAATTTTATCATGCAATCACAGAAGCTCTTTCCATGTTTATAAATTGCCACAGCTTTGAGAAATTTTAAAATGCACTGGAACCACTGGCATAGGAAATCTTTGTCTCTTGTACTGGTGAAATGAGTGAAATACAAACAGGGATATTGTGAGGATTAAATGAGAAAACATATGAAAGCATACTGACTTCAGTCAATATAGATTGAATGGGTGATTACATGATAAAAATAATAAGGTAAACTTTTAACTGTGCTATGTGAGATTAATTAATAGGGGGAGATCAGGGAAGGGTCAAAATCAGTGATAATTACAATGACAGGCAAGACTTGGCTCCAACATTTCATTAAACTTCTATTTTTATGGGGATTTCTTCATTTCCACTGGAATGAACAAGTCAGTATGCATGACTTATTCTGCAATGAACTTTGATGAATTTTTCTAAGTACATTAAAAATGAGTTGCATCCTTCTCTTAATCCGAGAAACCCCCTATACCTACACTGATAAACCCTCTGATGCACATGTAAGAAGGCAGGATAATGGGCATGAAGGACAATCATCTATATGTATATATAAAATATATTTTTTTGCTTGTCAGTAATAACTCTGAACTGCCTACAGCATTTATCGTGCCTCTTAAAAGTCAGGTATTGTATTGAATTCAAACATTCCCTTATGCTGAGCAGGGAAAGGAAAAAAAATCAAACACTTTCTGAATTGGGCCCAAATATCCAAGGTTAATTTTCTGAGAAAGCTGCAGTGGCTAGATAAGGCCATCCCCTGCAAATTAGTTTTGCCTGCCTGGATTACAGCTAAATTTATGCAGCTTGCCTTATCCTTTCGGAAGCGCCTCTGAAGTGTCGTAATTAACTGGCACACATAAAGTGAGCACATTTTCTGCTTGGTGGCGGCCATTCCTCATTTCATCTCAGTTCTAACCCAAATGGAAAGGTAGTTTCTTATTTTTACTGTAAAAAACACACATGAATGCCCTTGTGTGTGTGTGAGCATGCACACACACGTGCATACACACACACGCACACCCTCCAGTACTTTACCAGAAGTCTTTGAAAACAATCTTAAAACAGCTTCAGAACAGAGTTTGAAAATTTAAAGGGGCAAAGAATACTGCTGAGAGAGCAGGGAGAAATTTTAGCATAAAACTGAAATAAAAAGAAAAGGCACCTTTAATAAAGTGGCTGGACTTTTTTTTTTTTTTTTAACTAGAAAAACTGGATTTAAGCCATTTGCTTTGTGTATTTCTTGGTTATCTAAATGAAAACTCAAAAATCACCAAGATGTGGTGAAAACAACTATGATCAGTATCTCTTTAGTTTGTATTTTCTATTGTTATTTCTTTATATATTTTATACCTTCCCCAGGCCCACCCCCAAGTTTTTGAGGTCAATACGTCCATTAAAAAGTAAGCCAAAAAAGCCCAAAGAAGACTATCATTAGACACCTTTCTCAGAGCTGTGGCTATCTATCTATCTGTCTATCTATCTATCCATCTATCTATCTATCTATCTATAAGAACAGCTTCTTTTTTTCTGAACACAAGGCTGAAGCTGTCAGTGTTTATTGAATATCAATATAAGCCTTTGTCAGAACTGTCCCTGGCATCATGTTTGACTTTGGTCAGCTCCTGGAAAATACACTAGATATTCCAGTGCTCTTTGCTTAACATACTTCATTAAGGAGTTTTCTGTTTTTGTTTTTGTTCTGAACGTAAGACACTGGATTTGCAGCCTGCAGAAGCTGATCAAGAATTCCACAATGTCCAGGCTCATGGAGTCCCATGCTGAGTATGACACCAGATCAATCATAATCCTCAGGAGCCAGGAGAGATTTTCTGTCCTCTACCCCATACTCTGTTCCCAGATTTTCTTTGGCTTCAGTTCCTCATAGAGTTATTATGAGGATTAAATAAAAAGAAAAGGCGTCTATAAAATGTTTAGAACTGTGTCTGGCACATAGCAAGTGTTCAATAAATGTTAGCTGTTATTATTCTTTTCTCAGTAGGATGCTGCTTCAGTGTCAGCTTCTGGCTGAGTCTTTTCTTATTCATGTAGCAGTTTGCTTCTTCTTGAATGAGTTCTTCTTCTTCTTATTTTTTAATATCTTTATTGGAGTATAATTGCTTTGCAATGTTGTGTAAGTTTCTGCTGTACAACAAAGTGAATCAGCTGTATGTATACATATATCCCCATATCTCCTCCCTCTTGAGCCTCCCTCCCACCCTCCCTATCCCACCCTCCCTATCCCACCCTTCTAGGTCATCACAAAGCATAGAGCTGATCTCCCTGTGCTGTGCAGCAGCTTCCCACTAGCCATCCATTTTACATTTGGTAGTGTATATATGTCAGTGCTACTCTCTCACTTTGTCCCAGCTTCCCCTTCTCCCGCTGTGTCCTCAAGTCCGTTTTCTACGTATGCGTCTTTATTCCTGCCCGGCCACTAGGTTCATCAGTACCGTTTTTTTAGATTCCATATATGTGCGTTAGCATGTGGTATTTGTTCTTCTCTTTCTGACTTACTGTGTATGACAGACTGTGGGTCCATCCACCTCATTACAAATAACTCAGTTTCGTTCCTTTGTATGGCTGAGTAATACTCCTCGAATGAGTTCTTATTTTTAACAGGTAAACTGTATCATGATTTCATTTCTCTCTTTTCTTGCAACTTCTTCCCCTTCTGAAAAAAAGCAGAGAAAACCACTTCCTACTCTTTCTAATTACTTTTCCTTCCAATCTTCCTCCCTCTTCCTGCTGCAAATCCAGGGCAGCACTTTTCATGCTATTTCCGGGTATCCCCTGTGGGGCCCTCTAGAACTTTTCCTTATTCTTTCTCTATCATTCGTATAACACTTGCCCCCTTTGATTCCTTTTCTAGAAATGTTTGTCTCTCAAGTAACCACTCATGAAAAACAGAGTACTCCAAATTCTTGTGCGTATGGGAAGCACTTAGTGGTGCCTTAAGAAGGATTTTATCTGATTTCAGAAGTCATCTAATACAGGTTAGAAAATATTTTCCTTCTTTGATTATTTCTTCCTATGGGAAAATTGTCATGCTGCAATTCTCATTACATGAAATAGATTATTCACTTTTTCTACTCTATCACACACTTTAAAAGACAATCAACAATTTGCAGAAGTCATCATGTGAATCTACAGATTGATAGTCTATTCCACTTACCTTCAAAGTATTTTCCAATTAATGGTTCCTAGAGCCTTGAGACTCTTCCAGCAAAGAGGACTATATCTCTATCCTTTTCGGGTGTGTGGAGTGGGAGGGGACTTTCATCTTTTGGGGACTTATTAAAACTGAGGGCGTTAATCAGACACAATGTTTTCCAGTGGGAAACAGATTTATTTAGGACACTTGGGTTTTGGTTCTGGTTCTAGTCCAAGCCACCAACTTGCAAAGTGATTGGAAAGTACAGTTGACCCTTAAATGATGCTGGGGTTAGGGGTGATGACCCCCCAGTCCAAAATCCGCGTGTAACTTTACAGTCGGCCTTCCTCTGTACCTCATGGTTCTACATTCGTGGATTCAACCAACCGCAGGATCAGGTAGTACTTTAGTATTTACTATTGAAAAAAACCTGTGTAAAAGTGGGCTTGCACAGTTCAAACCCGTGTTGTTCAAGGGTCAGCTGTAAATGTAATAGGATTATATCTAAAGCTGAGGCTAAATAGGCTGCTCACTTTGATGGCATGGAAAATGCCAGTCTCTTTAAGGTCTAGGAGGTAGGCTTCAAGTTACCTGGCTTACACCTTGGTATTAAAGTAAGAGTGCTTGAAAGACACACTATAGATATTCCAAGGTAGAGTCTAGAGGCAGCCAGGGTCCTGAGGTTAAGGTGTTATTCAGTTTTTGCTGACTTGATTTAGGCAATTATTCTCTGAGAAACTGTGATTCTGTCCACTAGGGTGTGGGTTAATTCTAATTAAGACCCAGGGACCTTATTTCAACTCCTGCTCCTAGGAAGACCTGGCAAAATGAAGTGCAGTATCCCAGAGGCAGGAAAGGGTGTGCATTGAAGTCAGGGACCCAGAGCTGGCACAGGAACTTATGGGTGAGAACTGGCTCTAGCACAGTCAGTGGCTGAGCCTACAAGCCCTTCAGGGTACGGTGGTTAAGGCTGTGACTCTGGTGGAGTAGGCTCTTTGAGGTCCCAGCATGGGGTCCTAACTACCAGCTATGCAGGCACCTTCCATCATGTGCAGGATCTATGGGACAAGGTGCACAGCTTCCCTGATACACAATGAAGCAACAAGAAACAATGCGTTAACAGAACATTCTCTCTCCTCTTGCCCTTAGATACATATTGACTTCTAGATTTAAGTGTAAAATTTCACTTAAGTGGTTATTTAATTTATTAAATTAATAATATAATCTATATTTATATATTTTAGACAAATGTGTGATTGTTGGTCATAAAACAATACATGTTCATTGTTTAAAAATTGAAAAGTAAAGGAATTTTTAAAAATGTGTGATTCAACCTTGTAAAAATATATTTGAAATACTTTGCTGTACTTACTCTTCCCACTTCACATATTTAGTATGTGGTTGAGTACCTAAATTATTTCACGGCTATAATGGGCCTATCAAAGACATTTTACAACCTATGTGTAACTATAAGGCACAGAGAGCCCATACTGGTTCTTACTTTATATATTCTCATCTCAAACAACATCTAAAGGTAATGAAAGGGGGCTTTTAAATGCAACTATGCATAGACAGTCTTAATTTTATTGAACATAGTAGCATAGTAGAATGACTCCCCAGGTTGATCTACAGCAAGAATTAGCATAATACCTCCAATCAGTGATTACCAAATTCTTAAGGAACACATAATCTCCTTGCCCATGCAAGTAGAGGTAGATCTTGCTTGCCTCCTCTTAAAATTTTGTTAACTCCTGAAGGTAGGAATGAGCAGAGGAATAACAAGTCAAAAGAAAACCCAATACTGTACTTGGCAAAGTGCCATATGACCTCTTGACTTGAATCAGGCTTTGAACTGAGCAGAGAAAGAATATATTTCAATCAGATAGTTCTTATCCTACTTTACAAGTCTCACTATAATGCTTGCTTAAAAAAACTATTATTTTTTTAATATTTGCAAATACAGATTAAACTAATTTCTTAGAATTATGCTGCAAGTTTTCATGTGTGGTAAATCCTCTTTCTCAATTTTAATGTAAAAATATATTTTAAAATAAGTTTTCTGATTATATTTCTTGCTTTAAAAAAATGTTTGGTCATTTTTGGATGGACTTGAGCATTGATGTCAGATTTTCTCATTTGTTGGCTGTGACAGAACTGAAGGCTTCTCTGTTCACTGAAAATTCCCCAAAGAGGACGAGTCTGCACGGACTAGAAACACATTTAAAACCTGCAAAAGTTTTAGGTGGTTTATCTAAGGTGTATTAATTTTAATAAAACCTGGACTGACTAAAACCAGAAAGCAAAGACCTATATCTAAAAACCTGAAAGGAAAGTCAATTATTCATAGAAAGAGCACAGGATTAATTGGCTTTTAACAACAACAGTAATAACAACGACAAGAATACCATCACCTTTGGAAAGATTGAGAATTAATTTTCGTGTTCTGTAGAATTAGGTACAACTGACCTCAGTCTAGAGGCTTAGAAAAAAAATAATGCTTAAAAACAAAGGCTTTCTAAAGCCTGCTCATTCTTTTAAAAAATTTATATATATGTGTATATATATATTATTGAATTATAGTTGATTTACAATGTTTCACGTGTATAGCAAAGTGATTCAGTTATATATCTATATCTATATCTATTCTTTTTCAGATTCTTTTCCATTATAGATTATTACAAGATATTGAGTATAGTTCTCTGCTATATAGCAGGTCCTTATTCTTTATCTACTTTATATATAGCAGTGTATATCTGGTAATCCCAAATTCCCAGTTTATCCCTCCTCCCTTTTCCCCTTTGGTAAACGTGAGTTTGTTTTCTATGTCTGTGAGTCTATTCCTGTTTTGTAGGTAAGTTCATTTGTATCATTTTTTTTTTTAGATTTCACGTATAAGTGATATCATATGGTATTTGTCTTTCTCTGACTTACTTCACTTAGTATGATAATCTCTAGGTCCATCCATGTTTCCACAAATGGCATTATTTCATTCTTTTTTTATGGCTGAGTAGTATTCCATTGTATATATATATCACATCTTCTTTATCCATTCCTCTGTCGATGAACATTAAGGTTGCTTCCAAGTTTTTTTTTTTCTGATTGAAGAATAGTTGATTTACAATATTGTGTTGGTTTCAGGTGTACAGCTTCCATGTCTTGACTACTGTAAATAGTGCAGCTATGAACATTGGGGTGCATGTATCTTATCGAATTAGAGTTTTCATCTTTTCTGGATATGTGCCCAGGAGTGGGATTGCTAGATCATATGGTAACTCTATTTTTAGTTTTTTAAGGAACCTCCATACTGTTCTCCATAGTGGCTGCAGCAATTTACATTCCAACCAACAGTGTAGGAGGGTTTATTTATATATTTTAAAATGATATATATTTAAGGTGTACAACATGATGATTTGAAATACATACACAGTGAAGCCTACTTGTTCTTAATTTGCTCTTCACAGGATGTCAGGTATGTAAATCCCTTTCTCTTTCTTTCTTCTGGCTAGATATGTGAGGGTCAGGTGATGTTCAGGTGTTTTTCATTGACGTGAAGACTAATTCTTTACGTGTAATAAGAAAGAAAATGAAAAACAATAATTTCTACCCTCATCTTAGATGGAGGAATAACTTCTTTTTCTTCCAAATGTAATCATATGGCAAAATAGAGTGAGCCGGGGGTCTCTGAACCGGAAAGGTTTGCTCAAGGTGAAACTACTTGCCGTTACAAGCAATGCCCCGTGGCAGGGGTTCTTGTTATGTCACCCTCAGCAGCTATTCCCATTCCAGCTTGAAGCAGCTGCTCCTTCAGTGGTGACCCCGGTTGGAAACCACTCCTGCCAGCAGTGGCTCTCATGACTGGGATCAATTTCTGGTGGTTGCTTTCAGTCAGCTGGAGTGGATTCAAGCAGCAGCTTTGATCAGGCCTTCCTGGTCTTTCATCTGTGGGACAATTGAGGACAATTAGAGTGATTCCTCTTGCATTTACCTTTATATTCCTCCAGAACCCACTTGCTCAGGCCACTCACCCTGCATCTGCAGGCTGTGTGCTGCTTCAGGCTTTGGAAACATGGCTGTCCCAATGAGGGGAAGGTGAAGAATGTAGGGCCATATTTTGATGCTCAGAATCATCTAAAGCTTATGTTTGTGCCGGTTTCCAGAAACTGGGATCTTGCTTTGTTTGTGACTTCATCACACACCTCCCCCCCTTCCCTGTCCTTGCACATAGGTGATGGCTTGTTCTAGTTCCTGTTTCTCATCCTCGGGTCTCTTTGTTGGTACCCAGTTAAGTGTTCTGGTCCTTCCTTGCTCTCTTCCTTTTTGCAGGGTGAAGATTGCTTTCTCTGATCTTCAAACATAGGGAGAATCCAGCCAAGTGTCTGGGTTCAGGCATTCTCTTTAGGCCATAGGTCCTGGTCTGAAGAGTTATTCCTAAAGGCAGCACATAGCAGGAGTCTTGCCAAGACTTCTGTTACTGCGTTTTACAGACTGTGTTTTTGGAACTGTAGTTCCAATACAAACCACCAGTTTTGCTTTATATTGGTATAACTATTTGGCTTCCTGGGTGTTTTTCCTAGAAAGAGAGCATGTTATCCTAAAAGTAAATTCTGGTCTCCTCATTTCCCAAATAGAAAATATCTAGAGGCTTTGTTTCGGTGTTAACTCTCCTGGTACATTATGATCCCCTACCTCTCTTCTCCTCCCTGCTCTGAAGTCTCAGCAATAATGTACCTTCCTTTGAGCACTGGATCTGGGGCAGGCATTCTATTCTTGACAATGATGAGGAAGATAATGTAATTCACTGTGAGTGATGACTGTTTCTTTCTTGTTATAAACACATCATCTCATTTAATTCTTTCAACCTTCCTTAATGAATGGGAAAAATGAAAGGTAAGAGACTAAACTCTGCTATACATGAATTTGGAAAAATTCTTCTATTTTTCTTTATATATCTCTCATCAGAGAGTTCTGGGTCAAAATGCAAATTAAATTCCTTGAGAAAAGTTCCCCAAGGTAAATATGCAAATGTGCTCTAATTATGGCCATGTATTACATATGAATATGCCCTTCCTTGTAACGGAATTGGTTTCTGTTATTAGATATTTCCATGTGTTAAATATTTATCATTGCTTTGATAAGTTTACGTGCTACAATGGATTATTGACCCTTTCTTTTACATTTATTTTTTTTTAACCTTAACATTGTGATGTCTGCATAATCTGCTCACTGTAGCTAAATGTGGTTGAAAAGAAGTTTTGGTTGCATTCTAGGTTTTGGTGTTGAAAAACATTCACTAAGGCCATATTAGAACTGTTAATAAATAAATAAAATGGGAGATGAATACCTAAAAGATTATATACATAGGAAATTGAAAATTTAACAGTAATCGTGACAGTGGAGCTGCAACATGCGAGGATCATGGTTTTATATAGAATGATTACTTTGGGGTATTTTGTGAGGATCCAGCAAAGCACAGATCCATGCCTGAAATAATACTCTAGTGAAAGTCATGACAAAATGTAAAATATATCAATAATTAGTGAAAAGGGTATGGGTTTTTGAATAAGAAAAGTATTTGAGTTCCAACTCATTTCTTATACTTCACTATTTCTGTGACTTTGGGAAATTCATTTACTGATTTCTCACCTTTGTATTTTATTAAATAGGACCAATAATAATAATATTTATGTTACAAGTTATTTTGAGGTAAAATGTATAAAAATGCTTTATAAATACTAGTTTTATTCATGCATTCAGTTTATTATTTGCAAAACAGTGCTCTAGGCAGGGTGGGGACTGTAAAGGAGTACTGAACGAAGCGACAGAAGCCCCAGACATAAAAGAGCTTGCATTTTAATTCAAAGAAAGAATTTTAAGGCTAATTTTTGCTCTGTGTTAGAAATCACTGGAGTTTATTTCATAGCTTATTTTCATCTAAACCTGGGGAAAAGTTTAAAAGGTTGAAGATATTTGTGTTTATTTAGTAAAATTCTGTGTCATAAAAAGGTTCCACAATGTTTACTTTTAAGATTATTTGGCACATGTCAAGGGGGACAAGGACTGGATTTTGGGTATTTATAAATTAAGATAGTGAAGCCATTGAGAACTTCTAAGTAGAACTGTCTATTTTGTTGCTTCTTGATATAAACTATATACTTAAGAAATGACTGCTTTAAAATATGTTATCTTAAAATAACAGACTTAGTGTGACAGGCCAGGTCTCTCATATTCTTTAAGATTTGACTAAAACTTCTCTTTGAAGAAATAGCCTTTGATTCAACTGAAGAATATCTATGATGTCACAGTGTGGTAGATTGTATCAAAAATGGGTACATTAATATTTCTGGTCCCACATACTCTTTTTGTCACTCCCCTACCAAAAGGTAGAGCCTGTCCAGGAGAGTCCATCTCCTTGAATTCAGGTGAGCCTCTGACTACCTCGACAAATAGAATGAAGTGGAAATGAAGTTACATGATTTCCAGGGCTAGGTCCTAAACATGATGCAGCTTCTGCCTGCATCTCTCTCTCTCTCTCTCTCTCTCTCTCTCTCTCTCTCTCTCTCTCTCTCTCGACACGCAGCTTGTAAGAGGTCCAGCTACCCTAAAGCCACCATACTGTAGAGACCCTATAGAGAGAGCTTGTGGGGAAAGAGAAAGATGCCTGAGGAGCCCCAGCCATGCCAGCCTCAAATGTTTCAGGTCTTCCTGAATGCTGAGCTTTTGGTTGATTACAATCTCTTGACTTCAAGCAGATGCTGAGTGGAGTAGACACAAGCTGTCCCTGTGAACACTACCTAGATTCCAGCTTCATAAGTAAGATAAATGTTGCTGACATTTTAGGCCACTACGTTTTGGGGTGGTTTGTTATGCAGCCATAGATAACTGGAACACACAGTAACCCAGCTGACCATTTGCTTGTGTATTTAGGCTGAGACACTATTGATATAAGCTCTTTATCTTCTGTTGGTTTATATTGTATTCATTACTCTTGCTTAACCACTAGATAATAAATGCCATAAAAACCTTTTTGCATGAGATCTATTCTTCATAAATCCTTTGCATTGGATACACTGCTATGTATATGTGGGAAACTAGTGGCATTATTTTATACGTAGAGTTTGCCAGTATGGTTCCCTGTAACTTTGAATCTTGTTGATTATGTGGAAGTCTTAATGGATTACTTTATAGTTAGGGTGATTTGGGCTGCAAGTGACAGAAAATCCAACTTAAAGTGGCTGAACAAAAAAACATGTTTTATCTCATTTGATTAAAAAGCTTAGAGGTAGGATGTCTCCAGATTTAGCTTCGTCAAACTTGATGTGTTTGCTAGGTTTTAGGCTTGCCTCCTCAAAGTCACAAAAAGGCTCTTGGGGTTCTAAGCACCACATGCAGACAGAAAAACATCCAGTTAAAGAAGAGTTACTTTCCTCCTGTACATTTCTCTTATTTTTGGAGAAGCCTATGGCAGGCTTCCCTTCAGAGGCCACTGGTCAGTGTCAGTCTAATGATCTTGGAAGTACCTTGAGTAATCAGGCAATATCATGAGAAATCTCCAGGGTTCTACTAGAAATCATTTTATGTCATAGAAGTGGTATGTTCCTAAAAGTCAGAGAACTTTTGTAGAGAAAATCAGATTGTGTAAAGCTGAATTATCTTTAGGGTTGGACAGGCAGAACATTTTCATATCTTAAGAGCTAAAAAATGCAAAGTGCAATCATATCATTTACATGTGTGTAAACTGGAGACAGAGATTCTGCTGACTCCAAGGTGCAAGAACAACTTTTAGTTATAAAATTCTTGTTTTAGACTATAAAGAGGAACCAGGATACCCTATCAGGGTGTGTGAAAAAAACAAAAACAAAAACAAAAAACCGTGACACAGGTGAAATATATGGTTGTTAAGCAATCACACTGATGGGGAGGTTATTCCTCAAAATTGCCTTTTATGACATAACTATAACCTAAATAGTTAAGCACCTTTCAACCCTGGGGAGATTGAGAATTCAATGTGAAAAAGTTGAAGATAATCAAACTATGGTATTATATAATTGATGTTTTATATAATTGTAATTTTTAAGAAACTGGGTTCAGTAGAGTTAGACTTACAAATCAGCTTGGTTATTCTGATTTAAAATATAAAATTAAGTTATCAATTTTGATCTGTGTTTTACATTAAAATATTACTAGGTTTATGTACAATGTTGAAACATTTATGAGAACATATGATTCATCATACTAATAAGTTTAATTTATTAAATATAAAAGTCATTTTTGAACTCAAAGTTTGTATTAAAATAATTTAAGTATTTTAAAATTTGAATGCATTTAAATACATTTAATTTATAAATACAGATTAAAATGTTTGAAGTTGCTTAACTGTTTGTAAATGGTGCCAAACATTAATCAAATGGTCTCTAAAACCAATTATTAAAACTTGTTAGATTATCATTATAATTATAATAAATCTATAAGCTGAAAGCTTAAGGAAAACTAGTTTTTTTAAATATGTAACTTTAATAAAATGAATTATAATTTTAAAAAAATCAAAGTAAATATATGAATTTTTTTTTCTGACCACAAAAATTGCCCTTAAGTCACCAAGAAATTCATAGTTAACACCTAGGACTTATTTACATTTCATTCCTGAACCAATCGCTGGCAAGGGTAATGTGTCCACAAGGATTAATTCAGACCTATCATTTCACCACTGGGACCTGGGAAGGGGCCTCCCCTAATCTCCTGGTTTCCTGGCTCGTGTTAACAAAATCAGCCCATCCATCGTAAACAGAACGTCATGCCATGTTTGCTAAAAAATAAAGATCTCACTTAACAAATTCTTAATTTTTATTTCCTAATATGAGCACTGTGGCTCTTTGTAGATCCTCAGTATTTTACTCTTTTGGACAAATGTAACTCTTTGATAATTCCAGGGTGCTCTTGTGAATAATTATTTTGATTTCCAAATGTATATTATTTGTATCCTTTTAAATAGCTCTTTTGAGGTTTAAGTCTTAAGTTTCTTTGCCCCAACTCACTGAGCATCTGAGGTTTCATCTTCCCTGAGTATTACAAGGATTCCCTTCCCTGCAGATCATGAGGAAAATTTGGAAAGGAATCTTGGAATGTGTCAATATATATATTTATTTATTTAATTTTTTAACATCTTTATTGGAGTATAATTGCTTTACAATGGTGTGTTAGTTTCTGCTTTATAACAAAGTGAATCAGCTATACACATACATATATCCCCATATCTCTTCCCTCTTACATCTCCCTCCCTCCCACCTTCCCTATCCCACCCCTCTAGGTGGTTGGAATGTGTCAGTATATTTAAATGACAGGTTACAATTGTGATTCTTTCAGGAACTGTGGTGTGGGGGTTCTCAGCTGCTGGCTGGTGAACTCTTTCCCCCTTACTTTCTGCAATGCATTCTTATAAGTGGCAAAGCCTTGGTTTGAAATTCTGAGTCTGTAGTCTTTTACAAGGTTGAACAAATTCACAGTTCTGCTGGAAAGGAAGAAAAGTAGGGAGAGGGGGTAAGGAGGTGGTTGGTTAGGCTGCGACAGTGTCTACCTCAATCTCTCAGAAAGATAAACTTTGATCCTTTGACGTTGTTTATTTGGCTGTAAGTATATAAGGTTTTGACGATATCTTTATATTCATGGTTAAGGCAGTTAAATTCCTATTTCCTAAAAGAAGTGCTAAATAATCTTTTATACTAACACTTCTATTTTAAGAGTAAAGTCATTTGGATATTTAATTATTCCTAATGGGGCAACTTTACCAGACAATTCATTCTAGGAAAAAAGAGATGCTCAAGTACTTATTGGTAGAATTACTTGGATATGATAAATGGGAAATAAATTTAAAAAGAAACAGAATGGTAAGAACTTCACAGGCTAACTAATGTGATGTGATTTAGACTAAAATATTTTTTTGAATTATCCAATCATCAATCTAATAAATTTTTCTTCAGTGCTTACATATGCAAAGCACAAAAAAACATAGTTAAATTTTTATGATCTGGCCGGGATATGGAGTCTATGAATTTAAAAAGATAATTCACAATATGAGATTGAATGTGATAATTATCACATTAGTTGTCTAGGCACAGAGTGTAGAGGAATTCTAGGAAAGGAAAACAGTTTCAGCTGAAGTGACAAGGGATGGCTTACAGTCTAAGCCTCTCTCCTAAGCTCTTGATTATTTGATAGCTGCCTACTAGACATATGCATTTGGATCTGGCATCAGTTAGGTAACCATTGGCTCAAAAATTCTGTATAACAGACATCCAGAGCAGAGTAACTTAAAACAACTGATGTTTATTACTAGTTCTTGTAGTGCTTGGTATCTGGCAAAAAGTATTTTAATTTTTAATAAGTGAATACAGAGTGATTGAAGAGGGTATTGGATTTGAACGGATCTTGAAGGATGCTGGGACTGGAAATTGTTGAAAAGTCATCCAAGAACTGTGAGAACATAGATATACAGCTAGAAGTGTGCAAAACAGTACAAGGTACAGTGAATGGGCTAATTTGGCTAGAATACAGGACTGACTCAGAAAAATAGGGAGAATTAAGTAAAAATCAGGTTGAAGTCCAGTTAAGATGCTTGGACTTTTGTCCTGTAGGCAATAGGGGAACAACTGAAAGGTTTAGATTGACAGTTCTTGATAAAATTGCGTGGTAGGAAAATTATTCAGGCAGTAGTGTGAGATATGAATTTAAGTGATAAGGCCAGTTGTAAAGATAATTAAAATGATCAAGAAAAAGGTGATGGGGCCTGAGTTAAGATGGTGGCTATGAAATGAGAAAGGCACATCCAAGTGAAATGTAGTAGAAAATTGAGTCTCAACAAGTTATATCAGAGTTTTAGTAGGAGTGAAACATACATGAATCTTTGACCCGCGATGGTAAGGAGAAGGGTGTTATTACAGAGGAACAGGAGGATTATTAATGTGGGATGAGACTCTCACAAGTTCAGATTTAAATATTTTGGATTTGAGAATAGTAGTGAGGTAAGCAGCTTCTAGATAGCACCTAATAATCCCCACTTCCTGTGATTCACACCCATGAGTAATCTCCTCCCACTGAGTGTGGGCTGAATTTAGTGCGTTGTTCCTAATGAAGTGAATACAAGAGGAGAGGTAGGAAGTCACTTCTGAAATTAGGTTATATTAATAAAAACTTAGGCTTACATCTTGGTGTTCTCTTTTGCTCTCAGATTGGTTGTCCTGGGAAAAGCTAGTTGCCTTGGAGAGCATGTGTAGCAAGGGACTGATATATACCAACAACCACATGAGTGGGCTTGGAAGCACATTACCCTCCTTCCCCAGCTGAGCTTTCAGTGAGATCAGAGCTGTAGCTGACCTAGCTTAGCCTGAATACAGCCCATGACAGATATTGAGCCAGAGGTACCTAGATAAGTTAAATACAGATTCCTGACACAAAGAATCTGTGAGATAATACATGTTTGTCGTTTTAAGTTGCTATTTGAGGGTAATTGGTTTATAGTAATCAATAACCACAGTAATTCAAATGATATTAATTTGATTGGGATTGAGTTTACTCTTAGGTTTGAAATTACATGACTTGAGGGGAAAGTTGAAGCCTTGGTGTATTATGTTATATATATATACCAAAACTGAGCCATAAGGATACTGTATTTAAGATAGAATCCAAGGAAAAAGGTAGTTTCACAAAAGGTATGGTCAATATGATATGATATGATAGAAATAATTGGGTAAATATGGTAAAATAATTGGGTTTTTCTTCAGATTTTCCAAGTAATACATTTATAGGGGATTGCTTTGGCAACTGAACAAAATGAGAGATTCTCTGATCAATTATCATACATAGTTTCATTCAAAATACAGATGTCCAAATATTAGTAAACTAACATGAATGTAAATATTACCTCCATGACAAACTGGCATAAGTCATGTAATTTAGTTTGCTAGTTCCATTAAACCATATTAGTGATAAGAAATTTAAAGGAAACTGTAAAAATTATAGATTCATTGAAATCGCAAAGGGGTATTGTTCACCAAGTACCGTAAGATATGATTAATGTGTGTTTTGTAAAAATAGATCATCTTAGACCATGAGTGAGGGAGCGATTATTTTGTGGGATATTTTCAATTTTCTTTTCACTGATCATAAATAATATCAGACCTAAAAATATCAGACCTCTCCAATTGGTTTTTGATGGGAATTAGGCTCTATCCTATGAGAGCTCAATGGGAATTTATGAACTTGAATCAGGACCAACCATCCTACAGCTACACAGAGATCATGACTCTTTGGTAGCAATTTAAGCAATACCTTTTGAATGTCAGTTTATTAATAATCACAATTCTTCTCATTCTGCGTATTATTTTAAAGACTGCCCCACAGGATTCCATAAAACCACAGGGCTGGTCTAAGGCCTAAATCCATGAATTCAGTTATTTTCACCTTGTATCTCCCATATATCTTATGTAAACACTACTCTTTGGTTGATGTGTTTCCTTCTCTCAGATGTCTATGAACTCTGTGCAAGACTTAATTAACATAAAGTGAAAGGATCATACTTTTCACTTCGTGCTGATCTGCTCAAATAACAAACACCATTGGGTGCTTTTGTATGTGGAAAAATGGTTTTGATTGTTTAGTAATCTACAGTAATCTTATAAAACCAGTTTAATCTGTTAAAGTTTTATACTGAGAGATTAGTAAAACATAAACTTTAAATCAAATAAAGCAAGTGAAAGGAAAACTTCTGTTGGCCATGTTAATCTGTTAAAGGAAAATTACCCCATGTAGAAATGATGAATAAAATCCCGTGTGCCAATGATGTAAATCTTCATGCAAGCAGAAGTTGATAATAATCAACCTCTGAAGTACTTAAAGTTCCACCTCTCTCAGATCATGGCTGGGTGTGTAATACATATTATGGTTGATAATCTTCTATTAATTTTCATTATGAGGCAGCTCAAGAATTTGGTATGAGAAACTCATCATTATGAGAATATATTCAAACTCACATCTGCCAGTTGGCTCAATATGTTGAAACTGTTCAGTCATGCTAAATCATTTGAAAACAAATATTTTTAGTTTTAATAAATACTATATCTTTTAAAAACTGTCTGAATTCAGTGAAAAGTTTTAATATTTTTTAAGGACAAGTAAATCAATACTTCATTTTTCTTTATCAATCTTTTCACCTAGGGTGGGGAAGAAAAACACCCAACATACCAACACTGCTTTAAATTAGTAGATAGATGTTATGATTCTTAACTTGTTTGCTTCCTGATTCTACAACTTCTGACCCTATGATCAGGTGAGACACTTACCCTCCTCATGTGAATCAAAATTCTTTCTAGACACTGTGAAAACAGATATATGATTAACAACCAAATCTTGAAATAAAATGTGAATAATATAAAAAATTTTCTTCTTCTTACCTAAAACTAAGAAAAGTAGTCACGAGGCAGATCTTGGAAGTGTGAGAGTTAGGGTCTTTAAATGGATGAGGCATTCTAAGTGTTGACGTTTAAAAGAGAAAAAAATGACTGATCATGTTAGAAAGTGGATAGTCAGGGCCACTCTCCTATGTCTTCTTTGTGCAAATTAGAAAAAGGCACTCTCTTTTGGCAGATTAGTTCCATGGGCTTATGGCTTGAAAAGCAGATGGTACCTTTGTATAAATTTTTTTTAAAAAAGAGTGTCTTTTCCTCTGGGCAGATGCAGTCCCTTGCTAAGATACATGGCTTGGCAAGAAGAATGTCGGCTAAATTATAGTCCCCACTCCCTCCTTGGCCAAGAACCCTGGACAGTAAATACTCTGTGCAACCATTTATGGTGGTCCTATGAATGGTGGAGGAGAGTTTAGTTTTAGAGGGATGGAAGAGTTATTAGGAAGATATTTTCCAAAATGTTATCAGTATATACTGTCCTCAGCACTATAACAATTATGGCTCTTGCATTTAAAGTAACAGAAACTGACTTTGGTTAATGTAGGCAGTATTTATTGGAATAATATATGGTAGTTTACAGTATGAAAGAAAAAGCTGAATAATCAGCTTTTGAAGAGTTAAGAATCAGGGCATTTCATAGATCAAGGCAGTAGGAACAAACTGGGCCTCTTGTGACCTAGAGCAGTGGTTCTCAGTTCTCACTGAAATTCACAATAACCTCAGCAATCTTAAAAGTCTTGATGCTCAGGCCACACTCCAGACCAATTAAAAGGGTCTCTTGGGTGGACACAGGCACCAATAGTTTTTAAAACTGCCGAGGTGAAACATGCTTTAAAATTTCTTTCGGGGCAATGAAAGCTACCTGATTTTAGTTTTTATGCCATTATACTTAAGATTTGAATTCTGAGTTTGGAGTGGAGGAGAATCTGATTGTCCAAGTTTGGGTTTCATACCCACCACTTCTTAGACAGGAGAGGGAGAGGTAGTAGACCATGCTGTATGTAGAGGGGTAAGAATGGGTCTGGAAAGCAAAATCAGAAGGAATGGAGGCTGAGTATAGAAAACCAACTGAAATCTCCTATGACTACCTTTGCAATTAAGTAATATACTGAACAAGAGAGAAGAGCAATTGGAAAATTCTTTCATTTATGATGCTTTCAGATTTTTCCTATCTCTTTTCAGTGATTATGTTGGGAATATACTTGTTCCTTTTATTTAGGGTGTAACTACTGTTACAGTGAAAAGTGACATTGATTTTTTTTTTTTAGAAATAGTGCATGGATGGGGGTGTAAGCTCCTGAATCTTAATGTTATCCCATCCTCTTTTTTTATGAAAGCTTCGCTGAGATCCTAGGGATAATTTTTATGCTGTCCAACTGAGACAACACAAGAACAGGCAATGTGACAACTCTGGTCTGACTTGAAAATGAAAACTTCACAGAGAATTTATGTACTATTTCATGTCTACATTATAATATTTTTCCAAAATTCCTCCCAATTTTATCCCTGTACCATTGAAACCTATAAGACATAATAGTAAAAATTTGTTGAAGGAGAGATTGAAAAGAGGGGGCTTTTGATATTTCTCTTCAGGGTTCCATTTAAAGTCTTTCTCCTCTTGATTTGTAAAGTTCCATACGCATTTGGAGATTCTAACTTGTGGGTGCCCAGCAGGACTCTTTAACCCTTCTCTGCCCTCTTGTAGTTCATACCAGTTTTATATTAAAAAGTTAAATTAAATAAACTCTACATAGTAGATAGGGAAAAGGAGGTCACTAATTTATTATATCTTTAGCCACAAAATAGGCTGCAAATACAAAACCCCTTCAGCTAAAAGTAAGTGTCTCCAGAAGCCCTCCTTTGAGAAGAAAAAAAAAAAAAAAAAAAGGCAGGATTTGAGGGATTCTCCAACATAAAAGCCTTTTAAGCAGGAGGACAAAGGAAGCACAGGAAGCATTAGGCCTCAGAGAACAAGTTATTCATCATGAAGTGTTCTGGCTAGGAGAACAAAGAAAAAGACCTGGGCAGGCTTAAGAATCCCTTATGCCTCAAGCGGGCTTCCTAGAACAGTTCACCCTGATTTTGAATTTTAGACCTCTCCAACAGTGAGCACTTGTTTTAAGTGTTGTCAGTCACCTAGTTAGGAATCACAAGCCTTTCAACAATCTTGTAAGTGGTAACAATCTTTAGGGCAGGAGTAACTATACAATTGAAGTGACAGATTCACCTTTTCAGGCTTCTGAAGAGTTTTATACTTCTGGGTTTTACTTCTCTGAAGAATCATAGAGTAATGTGATGTTTCTGTGTATAACCTTGTGTAATGGGATACATATATGACCAATTTATGGATGAAACAAAGTAAAATATCTCTCAAAAGCATACTTAGAAAATAAATGCAAATTGGTAGGGAGAAATAATCTCCAAATTACAAGTAGCCAAAAATTAAGGAAAAGAGGTGTAACATCAGGACATAAATTTTAAAAAATGGCAGCTGAGGAAGAAGAAAGACAATTCTGGTGAGGTACAGCCTAGCCCCTGACCCCAAATACCTGCTTTCCATATGGCAGAAAGAAACATACATAATGAAACTGAAAAATTTCTCTAATGACCCAATTTGGAGAGAAATGGTCTTTTAAGGTGAATAAGCAACCTGGTGAAAAGGCAGGGAGAAACATTTGAAAGTAAAAATAAAAATTAAGTAGACATTCCTATCTACCTCTGAAAAATCAGTGTTCATTAGGAGTGCAAAAAGTTCTTAGTGTTAGGAGAATGAGCTGAAGCCCATAAAAGTGAGATGAAAACCTTACAATGTGAATGGGCTTGATATACAGCATTTACGACATCTCAGAAGAAGGAAGCAAGTCCAGAAACTCAGCAAATGCTGAATGTCCTCTGAACTGAATGCTACCCCATCTTCATGCCCTCAGACTGCAGCAGAATAGACAAGAAGTAGTAGCCAGCATTCCTATAAAAGTGTGGGAGAGGTGGAAACATGGGGTATAGAAGGGGCCAATTGTCACAGATAAAGAAGATAGTGTAAAGGACGATTTACTCATACTGTATTGGAGAAAGCAGGAGTTCTGGATAAATAAGCCAATGTTTTAAGTCTCAATAGGATGAAATGTAAAAGCGTGGAGACTGTATCAGTCGTATTTTTTTTCCACAACAAACCTCCCTAATTAAGTGGCTTAAAATAACAAGCATTAATTTAAATCACAGTTCTGGAGTTTGGCCTCTGCTCAGTTAAGCAGTTCTGAATTCAGCTGGGCTCAGATTTCAGTCTGTTGTCAGCTGCCAGATCATCTGGGGATTGACTGGTCTAAGATGACTCAGGTGGGACTGTTCATCTTGACTCCATGTGGTCTCTCATCCCCCAGCAGGGTAGCCCAGGCTTATTCATATTATGGCTGGACAGAGGTGGAAGAGAGGAATCAGAAGTGTACAAAGTTTCTTGAGGCCTAGTCTTTGAACAAATGTACTATGTTTCTTTGACCAAAAAAGCCACACGTCCTGTCTTAAGGTAAGGAATGGGGAAATAGATTCTACCTCTTCTTGGGAGAAGTTGCAAAGTCACATTGATTGAAGCATTGATGTAGGGAGACTATGCAAACATGCTATCACAAAAAGATTAAATAAAAAAAGAGACATCACAATCCCATCAAATAACCCAATCAATCTATAACAAAACTCAAGAAACAAAAGAAGACTTCCCAAGACACGATATAAATTCTGTAACTCAAACACAATGGAATGAGAAGAATAGAATTAAACAATAATGAGAAGCAAAGAATAAGAAGCAAAGTGAGATAAAAGAATAACAGATATAAAATAAGTACAACAGCAAACTCCGTTACAGATCTGACGAATTAGAAACAGCAAAAGTAGAATAAATAGCTAAAGTGAAATCATTAACATAGAGGAAAGATGATCATAGTGAAAGGAGAAGGAATAATAAACAAAAACTTAGCAAGGATAGAGACAGTTTACAAATATGAAGGACAGACGAAGAAGATAAAATATAAAGTTAATTGGTATTCCAGAAGTACAGAAGTCAACAAATGAACCTGAAAAAAATGAGAATTTTAAAGGAAAATTTCCCTGTGTAATAGCTTCTTTCAGTCTTCTCCAAGCATGTTCAATGTCAGAAGACAATGGAACATCTAAAGATTTCTGAAGAAGGAGAACTATGATCAAAGAATATTACTTATATTCAGTTAAGTATTTATTTTGGAGTTAAGACAATAGGAAAGAATCTCAAACATGGAAGAACTCAGGGGATATAAAACCCCCAAATTATTCTACAGTAAATGAATAAACTGAAATTCAACTCATCAAGAGACAAATCCAAATGAAGAACTCAGAAGTGAAAAAGCAGTAGAATGACTGGTCATGATAATTGAATCCACTTGAATTTGGGCCACATTTAACTGGGGGAATTATTAATACAGAACAGAAAAAAATCTTATAAATTTTGACGTAGAAAAATAATATAATAACATAAAATAATATAAAAATAAAATGAATATATAATTATAATGTAACTAACATATAATAATATCTGTGCTTATCCTCACCCCCATTTTCTTGTTGACAAACTATCATCAATACTGTCTTAAAGGAAATGTATACAGAAATAACTACAACATTGATATCTTTTAACAGTTTTCTTCTTGGTTATAGAGATCTTTAGGAACTTGTATTAAAGAAATGATCAGCCATTTCTTAAGTTTCTTTTTCCTATATTAAAGTCTTATAGATGAAAATATCTTCCTCTACCAAATAATAATGAACATTTATTGACTATATGTTCTCAGTGTTTTACATCTAATAATTAATTTAATCCTGACAACAACCCTATGAAAAATGTTCTACCTTTTTTTCTAATTTTATTTGTGAGAAAACTGAGACACAGAAAGAGTATTTAACTTGCTCACTTGAGAATGTGAGGATTTGTACTCAAGCTAAGTCAGTGCTCTTTATATAACTATAGTAGGATCCCATTATTATATACTGTTTTATCTATCTCACTATTTAGCTAGCTATTTTTTGGTATGTGTGTATGTATGTACGTATACATTGAGAGATATCCAGAATGACATTTTCCAAGTTGTTGATTATTGTTGGGTGGTGGCATTTCGTTCTTTTAAAAAATTTCCTAAATTGCTTGCATTTATTCTTTTTACCATGAACACATATTGATTTTATAAGGTGCCAATACAGCCATTATTTTTGGAAAAAAATGATATGGTTATTTTCTTCCTATTGTGTATGATGAGCAGACATACTAGAAGACCTAATTTATGCCAAACTCTGATCTTGGCCCCTTGGCGTGACCCTGTTCTTTCAGGGCATTTTGTTAAAATACAGGTGTGGGTATTACTGGAACGTAAAATATGTTTTTTTAAATTGAGATATAGTATAGATACAATAAAATGGACAAACCTTACATGTATGTATTTATATTTATACATATATATATTCATCCCAAACGAAGAAATTTCTTATTGCATGGATAATCTGCACAAATTTCCCTTCTTCTTGTGGAGGAACGATGGAGCTGTCCTCGTGAGATCTCTGTGGGACCAAGACAGAAGGGAAATCCAAAATTGAGGAAGTGTTTACAGTCCAGAATTATGCAGGGACTTGACAGGAGTTTAATGGGCACCAAAGCATTTGGATTGGAACTGTGTAAGGTTTAAAAGGAGAAAAGAGGCAATTAAGTATTTCAGAACTACAGAGTAGTTGCTTTTGTGCTTTGCATCTGAAGATAAATGAGGCTGTTCCTCTCATTCTAGGCTGGCTGACCCATATATAGTGGGTGATGGAATTAGAGAGAACCATTGTATTAAATGACATATATATGAGATTGTGATTTATCACTGACCACTCAATTAAAGAAGTAGAAACACTAGGAGGTGTATATACATGTGTATCAAGGGATTGGTGTTTGTTATAGGAATTTGACGTTACACAATTTTTAGAGCTGGTTAAGCAATTTCTTTAAGGTCTTTGTCTTTAAGGTCCTTGTCTGACCTTGGAGCTAGAAGTTTGCGAAGCAGGCAGATATGAGGGAAGATGAATATAAAGTGGAGATATCAAAAGTGAGCTAAAGCCTGCAAGGATGAGCTGGAGTCTGTGAGGGTGGACTGAAATACATCAGTTTTTGTTATCTCTGATTTTGGTAGTATGGAGGTCCTGTATAAGCTGGGGCCCTTTGTCAAGAAGCTAAGCACACACACCTGACCCAGGAGTTGGAGAAGCTAAAGGAGGATCCAAGAGGAGGTAGAGTACTTGCAGGCTTAAATGCTGCCTCACACCAAGGTGAGTCAGCCAATCGATGGTAATGTGGATGAGTTACAAAAAGACTGCTCTTTACACATGCCATCCAAATCTCCCACAAGAATCTCTGAGGCCCACCCTAACAGGAAACATACAGGACAGAGAATTCTAGGAAATGTACTGTAGTTCAGCTTAGCCAAGTTGACATAATACAAAACTGTCACATGAATTGAATTGCTGTCTATGACAGGCAGAGAAATTCCACTTAAAGAGTTAATTTTTTTAATCACCTCCTAAGACATTAAGTTCATTCAGAGATCCTGCTTTCTGTTTTTGAAATAAATGATGTACCTGAAGGTGTATTTTTATTGCATAATTATTTTGAATTACTGGATTTTGAGCTGCCCTAGAAAATGTCTGTATCATGTAAAAAATTACCATATGAATGAGGTCATGATTGTATTGCTCTCCCACATCAGTTAACATTGTATGTACAAAATGTAGACCCGTGCTTGACTTTCTAATATCTGAAAGGTGTACAGATACTAATACGTAATATTTGAAATGTGTGGAAATTGTGACTAGATAATATGATATAAAGATGAAAGGAAAAGAAAAATGGATGACAGTTCTATTTTTTTCTCTTCTCCGTGATAACGTTAGATTTGAGGGAAAAGGAGTCACAGCAGTCCTTTCATTTGCTCTTGTTTCTTTTCATTCAAATGTTTAAAAGTCACCCTTGAAGATTCAAAATGTCTACTTTCATCAATAGCTCTACATATAAGGGAAACAATGCTACCATTTATTGCATAGTTTCTTTTTAATAATTTTTATTATTTATACAACAGATACACGGCAGCATCATTTCATATTCTTCTTGCTGATTTGCTACATCACCGGGCTTCTCTGTTTATGCCAGTCTTGCTCCAAGTGAACCTCATCTGTTCTGAATAATTTCAACCTTTACTTATGGAAAGGCTTTGGTAAGGCTTGTTTGCTTTTCTATATGAGAAAATGACTGTGATGGCCTGAAAAGTCTAGAAGTGATTGGTTTATGAAGTACCTATTCCAGATAGCAGGTCTCTGTCTCAATGGTGCAATCAGTCAGCCATCTTAAAACACATTTTAAAAGCAGAGATTAATACAAAAGGATGACAATGCATAGTCAATTAAATTTAAGCAAAGGAGAGCCTTCCTGAAATTAGAATCTTACTTGTGTGGTAAAGAAGAGCCAAGTAGTCATCTAAAAATAGACTGTCAACCTTGAATCCACATACCTACTTCCTGCTAAGTACTTTGGAAGCCATGTTAACCCATTCCAGACAAGAGAATTTTACTTCATTTGCATAATTATTTCAGCCCTATTCCACAAAGAATTTTAGGTGGTCCACAAAAATACTGTCAATACAAAAGGATATAATAAGTATAGAGGAAATGAGCACTATAAGAATGCAGAGCAATAAAGGGAAAATAAGATTAACACATAGAAATGCACATGCAGAATTCCACGGTATTGCTAAACTATCTACTGGAAAAAGCCAGCGTGATCAGTTGTATCCTTTGTATGGTCCATAAAGAAAGATATCCAGTTGACAGCTATGCCCCAGAGATGTGGAAGAGTTACAGTGGAATGTTCAATTTATAGATACATGTGAGAGTAGTACACGTGACAGTTTCTTTGAGCATCCAGGAGTTGTTTAGCCTCTTACTTCAGCGCTGAGACCGCAGATGGATAGGTCACCTTCCTTGTAACTCCAAAGTTTGAAGGGTTTCATTCTTTGCTTAACTATTCCAGGATACTCACTGAAGTAAGGGGCTGCTGTACTCAAACCAGTGCTTCACACTCAGTGAACTCTCTGAGATGTTTACAGAGTGATGGACTGACAGGGGATGGAGTAGGCACTAAACTAAAGTGGGATTATGGTTATACTTTTGCTTAAAATTCTGATTTTAGAATTTTAAAAAATAGGATTTAATTTATATTTGATCCAGGTTATTGGGTTATTGCTGGTTGAGGGAAGATGAGGGGCATAATTCAATGGAAAATAAGTCAGCTGTTCTTTTACCATGTCAAGTAAAGCTTGACTCTTCAAGTCAAGAGGCCACATTCCAGCATAACTTCCTCTCCATATGGCAGTGTAATCCAGTAATAAAGTTCCTATCTGGGGAGAAATGTGCTGTCTTTTGAAGGTTGGCATGACCAGGGGCAAGGAAGTATCCTCCTTCCCTTTAAGGACAATTTCCAGAAGTTGCACATGGCACTTTCCAAAAGTAACATATTTCTACTTACATCCCACTGGCATGACCTTAACAAAATAACCACATCCAACTGCAAGGAATGCTGAGAAATATAGTCTTGATTCTAGGTAACCATATGCCCTGTTGAAAATTAGGGGATCTTTGACTAAGGAAAAAGAGATAATGGCTATTTGTAAACTGCTAGTTGCCTCTGCCACAGGGGATAAAGTCAAGAGTTTGGTTTTGGTTTTGTTAAGTTTGAAATACGAATTATGTAGAGAGGAGAAGAGGTAATTGGATATTCAATGAAGGAAAATTGAGGCTGAAGATTTGTGAGTCATCGCATATGTGTTATTTAAAATCATGAGATCAAATGAGATTAGACAATGAGTTTATAGACAGTAGAGAAGAGGACCCAGAACTGCTGAGATTTGGGCCTCTCCAATAGTTAGCGGTTGAGAAAGAGAGAAGAATTCACACCATGGGATTAAAGAGGACTGGTAAATGTGGTTTACAAGGAAAAGTGGGAAGTGGTGTCCTGGAAGCCAAAGGAAGAAAGTGTTTCGAGAAGGAGAAAATGGTCCACAATGTCAGTTGCTGTCAAGAGACTAGGTACAGTGAGAACAGAGAACTGAACATTGGCTTTAACAAGATTGAGGTCACTGATGATGAAGAAAAGAGTGGTTTCAATGAAAGAGAAGGGACAATAGCCTGATTATGGTGAATTAAGAAGTGAGGAAGAAGAGATAGCAGGTACAGAAAATTCTTTTGATAAAGTTTTCTATGAATGGAAGCAGAAAAATGGAGTGATTAAGGGAAGGTATTAAAATGGGAGATAATACACCATGCTTGTATTTTGACTAGATTATACAGAAGAATGGGGAAATTTATGATGTGGGAAAAGGATTGATAATTGTGTAAGCTATCTCCTTGATAAAGCAAGGAGAGTATTTGATCCAGTGCACTAGTGGCCTTAGATAAGAGAAGGGAAGGAGAATAGAAAATTCATCAAATTTAATGGAAGTAAAACACATGGCTATAGATTAAATGTGGTGGTGGAAATATGGGAGCATTTCCCACTTTTTTTCAGTAAAATTAGAAACAAGATCATCTGCTGAGAAGGAATTGTGGGGGAGAGTGTTGAAAGATTGAGGAGAATGGAAAAGATGTGAAATAATTGTCTTGAAGAGTGAAAAACTGAATTCATGGCTAATACATAGAGGGTGGCTGGAAGAATTGGACTAAAATGAGATATATACTATTAATTCTCCAGTCATGTTCAGATTGTTGGATAAAGATACGGAATTGGAGTAAAGTTGGACTTAGCCAGAATTAGGATTTTTCTAAGCAAATAAGGGGAAAGGAATAAAGTGATAGAGGAATTTTACAGAGGAGTGGGCTATAGTGATATTTCATAAAATCTAAACTGGGTAAGAAGGGAAAGGAAAAGAAATAAGGGCAATTATAGACATTGAAAAGTGGTGAGGAAGGCATAATAACAGCCTCTCTAGAACATCCATACCATAAGTCCCAGAATCTTTGGAAATGTTATGTTATGCGGCAAGAGGAACTTTGCAGATGTAATTATGATCACAGACCTTGATGTGGAGAGATCTTCCTGAGTTATCTGGGTGACCCCAATCTAATCACACAAGCCTTTAAGAGTTTAGAAACTTCTCTGGCTAGAAGCAGAGGAGAGATGAAGTAGAGGGGGAGTCAAAGCGATTTGAAGAATGAGAAGGAGTTGGCCTGCTGTTGCTGGCTTTGAAGATGGAGAGAGTGGGCCATAAGCCAAGGAATGTGAGTGGCCTCCAGAAACTGAGAATAAGCCCTGCTAACATCTAGCAAGGAAAAGGGATCTCAGTCTTAGAACTTCATGGAACAGAATTCTACCAGCAACCTGAATGAGCTTGGAAGTGGAATCATCCCTAGAGCCTTCAGCAAGGAAGGCAGCCCTGCCAACACCTTGCTTTGGGCCTTGGTTGACTCTAGCAGAGAACCAACTAAGCCACACTGTGCCCAGATTTCTGACCTACAGAAACTGAGGTAATAAATAGGTGTTATTTTAAACCACTAAATTTGTGGTAATTTGTTACAGCAACAATAGAAAACGAATACAAGTGAGGATTGTCAAATGATTGGAGGTATCAGTGGGGAAAAAGATGGCTGTGAGGGTCCTAAAGTAAGTAAACTAGAAAGAAAAGATTTTGGTCTGAAAGTGGGACGCTAGAAATTGATATTTTGATTGTGGTATACTTACTGATGATATATGTTGGCTGAGATGGGGTAGAATATTAAACTGCTAGAGGTTGGAGTTGCCTAGGTAATCTTATATGGATGATGACAAGCAGAGTAAAGGTATAATCCAGGTGCTAAAATTAAAAAAAAAAAAAAGTTAGTGACCAGAGGTCAGCATAGGAGTGCAACAAGGAAGACTAGTGGTGAGAGGGTTGATGGAATGTCCTTGAAGGAAGCTAGAGCTTTTAAGGAAGAATAAAATGCCAATTATCCAGAAGAGAGGAATAAGGAGCACATTTCTGAGTGCTATAGTATGTGGGTGGAAAAAAAAGTCCTGAACTCTATTTGCTGAAGGACAAATAGATTTTTCATGGATAGCCAGTTTTCAATTATAAGAAGGTGAAGACAAATTTAAGGAAGAGGTTGAGAATACAATGTAGCACAGTGGTAGAGTCTGAAAGGTAGGAAAGGGCAGAAACTGGGTCAGTATGGAGAGTGTATAGATGTGTTTGTAAATGAGGGATGAACTGGAGGGCTTGGATTTCTTGTCATGCAGTGACTGAAACAAACTAGTAAGTAAGGCTTAATGAGTACAAACTTTGATGGCCCTTTTGAAGAAGCTGAGCAATCATTCTAATTATATTCTTTTTCTTACAATAGGTCTTTTAGGCAGTATAGTGCTGAGTGGGACAGCAGTACAGCATTGAGAGGCCCTGTCTTATCAAAGCATGTGTGACTTTGGAGGTCCTATTTACAGATGGCAGCAGGCAGTTACATTGTTGTTTTAGAGGTCTTGGGAAGTCAACACTTCGGGGAACCCTCTACCATGGGTTGTCATAGTGTGTAGAAATTAGACTTATTTATACTCCCTTGACTTTCTACTGATCAAAAATGAAAATCCTATCCTGTAGCTTTACACACAATGAAAAACTAATATTTTTTAAATTTACATTATCTATTTTCAAAGGCTGCTATGTGTTTCAAATACAAGGGATCTGTACTTCTTCTTAGAGCCAGTTTTCTTTACATCAATACTTTCATCATTTACTGACTTTCTGAAGAACCAAGTTAAAATAGATGAATCACTCATGCTTTCTGTCCTAAGGAGAAAGTTTTATTTTTAATTTAGAAAAAGCTATTTTCTAAATATGACTTCACCTTAGTGGTAAAGAAGCTCAGTGGGGAAGGATATAACTTAATATTAGTAGATGTTAATTCTCTAAGTAGAGGATGCTTAAAAGTTTGTGAGAACTCATTTTTGATTTGTAACTTCCGGAGACTCTTTGTTTCCTTCCTGGAATGTTATAGCCTTCTGTTTCAATGGTGATGAATAACTCTACAAAAGTGTAGTCAGGGGAAGAAAGAAGAGATAAAATTCATATTCATCACCAAATCCCTCACCTGAAATCACTTATATCACTCATCATATTGATTACTGTCCAAAGAACTGATGACTAGCAATATAACAGGTATATAACTTAAGTAGTACAAAATCTTACATAATATATGATGACAGTAAGATAATGTGGTTTTTGAATGTATATGATTTGGACAGAAATGAAGTAATAGAAGATTAGAAATCAGCAGAATGTACTCTTTTTTTTTTTTCTAGAACTTCATATTAGTGTTAATAAAGAGTATTCAGAAAAATGTGCTTTGTGAGCAAAAATAAGCTGAATTGTTTGGAATAAGAACAGACTGTAAAATTTTACCCATGATATGGCCATGGCACATCAAAGTAGCCATACCATGGGAGTGTCTTAGATGCTGGTCAGTTGCTCTCCAGGAGTCTAGATGCCCACTGGTAATGCAAAGAGGTTGAGTGCTTCAGGGTTATCTTTGAGAAACTGTCTTTCATCTAGTGAGGAAAGTATTTTCTAGTTCTGTTTGCACTGGGATGTGATAATAGCCATTTACTGCCCTGGAAATAACCCCATGCCATTACTTTACTTCTCAAATGATGTACCTGGCTTACTACTATTATTCACATTTCATTTGGAACTGTAAGTTCAGGCCCATTAATAATAAATTCTTATTAACCTTTTCTAAAGGACAAGGGTGAAACTTTCCTGACAGCTGGATTGATTTCCATATTTGAATATCTTACCATTGATCAACTTCTTCAGAAAGCCTTTCAAGTAAAGACCAAGTGTTTTGATTCTATTTCCTTTTGTTTCAGCATTTAATCTCTAACATTCTTTCAGTTCTATTAGTATTAAGTACATTATCTAACACAGATGTAAAAGGTTTTGAAATTCATAAAGTCATGAACAGATATTTCTAATCATCAACTTCCAAGGGGTATGTGCTACAGATGTTTTAACATATTGAATTTTAGGAGAAAAGATATTTCCCTTTCAAAATTGTCAAAGAGATTTGAGAATGTGAGATACATGAAGAGAACATCTTTAATTAGGATTTTTCATGCCTTGGACCCTCTCTCTTCTAAATTATAAACTAAGTTCTGGTCCATATCGCTTATTCCTTATCTTTTTACTCCCTTAGAATTTGAGCAGCTCAACCATGATAGGCTGGAGCTAAATCAGTACAAGCATCTACCTTTCCTACATTGTGCTTGTCAGCCTATCTTTGGATAACTAGTTATCTGACTGTGAATGATTTCCAAGCCTCTTGGAGGAGTGAGTCAAATGTACAGTAAGTAGACTTTGGATGAGCTGAGCATCCTGTTTCAACTAGTGATGTGGTAAATTGTTTTTCTGCTTCAATTCAGTCAAGATTTTTCTGAACCAGATAATGGGACTGTGAGGATGCCAGATTTTCAGTGCCACCCTTATCATATTTTTTCAGGAAAAGTGCTCACTGGCACTTAGTTCTTTTTAATGGCCTAATTACAAGCCTACAATCAGGACAATCTTTACATCTATTTGTGTAGTGCCTATTTTGCTTTCAAGTAGCTCAGACAAGTTAAGAAGGCTAACATTTGCAAGTTAATAAGAAATTCAACCTATGTTTGCTTCTGAGTCATAGTTTGGTAAGTAGTAAGAGCATTTGCATTTAAAGTCTTTTTTTTTTCTAAAGTAAAACTATGATATTATCTGTTTATATTAAAAATAACAACATCAACAACTGGAATAAGTCCTTCTGAAGATGACAAAGTAGCACAGTAAGAGTTCAATGGAAATATTGGCTTTTACAGATAAGGTTTTTAAAATTATGTATCAGTTTACTTGGAATCATGCAATAGTTTTAGCTCTTTTAGCAAGATCATGGATTATAGGTAATTTCCATGGCTTTCTAAATATTTCAATAATAGTTTTTTTCTAAAAGTAGAGAATGTGTTTTAATGTTTACAGAATTCTGGGCCATAGGGTTTTCAGTGTATAGTGCTGTAATAAATTACACTACATATTAGAGGTGACTCAGCCTGTGGCTCTAGAAACAAGATCAAATTGGATGAGATGACATTCTAACTTGCCGTAACAAGTGCTTGTGGCTGTGCTGTGCCCAAAGAAATACCTGCCTCATCATTCTAAAAACAGCCCTACGAGAATTGGTGCTAATCTTCTTTGGATGTGTTCATTTTGCCTTAGCTTGGGTTAATTTCAACAATTAAAATTATTTCATAATTCCAATATTTTTCAAGATAGTTACTTGTGAATTTTACCATATACTGTAAGAATACCAACCATGCTTCTTACCACCATATAAAATAACTCACTAACTTATATTTACTCATTAATCTAGTATTTATTGAGTATTAACTGAGTGCCAGACACTGTGCTAGGCATTGAGGATAAAATGAAGAACAGAAATAAATCTGGTCCCTGTTCTCTAGGACTTACAGTCCCTAAGGGAAGACAGAATTGAAATATTCAACCCACTAAGTAAATAAATAGAGTGACCATGCATACCAGTTTGCTCAGGACAACCTGTTTTGAACATTTTGTCCTTGTATAATTATCAACAGGACACTTTTAGTTTCAAAAATTTTTTGGTTTAGAAAATAGTCATCCTGAAAAATGATTTTTATGGAGGGATAAAACCTGGCTTATGAGAGAGTGTCAGAGAAAGACTAGAGTCACTCCTTTACTTAAGAGCTAACAGGTCTAGAGGAGAGGGGGATGCTTCTCACACTTAGTGAACAGCAAGTGGTTGGACTCACAGACTTTAATGGGTGTACTTCTAATATCAACAGTAGAGATCCCAGGGAGCATAGACGTGTTTCCCAAAAGTTGTGTTGATGGAATACCAGTGTGTGACTTTAGAGAAATCTTCATACAAACTAAGTCATCATTTCAATTTCTTTGATAAAAAGATTTGAACACTTGAATAATAAAGGGACAGGCACATAAGCATCTAACTACTCCCTCAGCTGCAAATTGAAATGAAAAGCAGTGTAATGCCTTTTAGCCACTAAGAGCTTCGGTTTCAAATTCAGAAGACCTTGGTTTTAATCCCAGCTCTACCACTGACCACTTGTTTTGTGATCTTTTGTAAGCTGTACAAACTCTTTAAGCCTCACATTTGTCTTTTATGAGGAAAAGAATTAATGTGTATAAACCGCTTAGACAAATGCCTGCACACGGGAAATACTCTGTTAATGTTAATTGTCATTCTGTACCCTGACTCAATCACTTTGCATGGCCCCATCCTTAAACAGTGTTTAAAGAAATATGGTTTGGTAGCTAAAATATAATTAAACACACTTCAGATTTTTACCTAGTCCCATGAGAATTGTCAAAGGGAGAAATGCATTATTGTATAAATTTCCTGGGGCTGCCTTATCAAATTACCACACACTGGGTAGCTTAAACCAACAGAAATTTCTTCTCTCACAGTTCTGCAGGCTAGAAGTCTGCATCAAGGTATCAGCAGGGTCCCATTCCCCTCTGGAGGCTCTATAAGAGAATCCATTCCTTATCTCTTCCAGCTTCTTGTGACAGCAGATGTTCCTTGGCTTGTGGTGGCATCACTCCAGTCTCTGCCTCCATCTTCATATTGCTTTCTCCTCTGTGTTTCCAACTAATCTCCCTCTGCTGTTTTCTTATACGGACATCTGTGATGGCATTTAGCACCCATCTGGATAATTCAGGATAGTCTCTTCACCTCAAAATCCTTAATTTAATCACAAATCAGAATTTAATCACCCATGAGGTAATAATCACAGGTTTCAAGGATTAGGATATGTTCATATCTTTTGGGATATGATGGGACTCCATTTAGCCCATTATAATTATTAATGTAAAATCCATCCTTCCCATAGTGGCCACTCTTTATATCCTCCCCGTAGATGCCAGTCATTCCTAGAAACTCTCTTCCACTCCCCCAAATCCCAATCCTGGAAGCACTCCTAACACAGAAGTCATGTGGCTCTTTTCTGACTTTCTATCCAAACTTTTTTCTCTTAAAGAGATAAATCAATTTTGTCCTTTTGTCTTCTTGTTTCATTTTCTCTTCACCCCTCACCCAGATTTTGCATGACAAGATAAAATCAGGAGCTGACCCCAAATGTAAGAAGTTTTGCATCTGAGAAGCCAGGGGAGAACTGGGGGGGGTATTTTGAGTTGTGATACCTTAATAAATTTTTGCTCCATAACACCTTAACCGTGACTTTTGGACCCCTGTATACAATTAAATAAATGATTTCTGTTAGGACTCAGATCCTCCTTGACTAAAGGAAGTTTATGAGGATTAATTAGCACCTCCTCTTTACTATCTCTGCTTTGAAAAAATACAGGAAAGTCAGGCATGACTCAACAAAAGTGAGAAATGGAAGCAATGTTGGGGCATCCCTTTCTTTCTCTATTAGATAAACAACACGAAAGTGCTAGTACTAACCCGTAAGTTTTCACACACTGGACACACAAGCAGAAAGTCAGCAGCAGACGGAGGTTTGTTTCCAACAAAGTGTATAACAGCATCATGAAAGGTGCCAGTCAGAAGCACAGCTTATATCATACAAAGTATAGAAATTGAATCAAACCAGAAGAAAGTTGCTTTCCAATAAGATGGCTTCACTAGAGAAGAAAGAGTTTGGAAACCAGGTACAATGCTAGGAATTCTCAGAGTCTATTCTTGCCTCTTCCCAAAGACTGCCAAATTATTAAAATAATGATATAAATTTATGTTGGCCAAAATTTTGGCTTGACATCTGTTGAGAGAATTCTAAAGCAACAAGTTGGAAAATGAGGGGAATCAAGGATAGCCAGACACCATTGCCTCTGGTCTGTTTCTAAGCATGGATAGACCTCTGCTCAAGAATGAGTAAGCAGAAAGTCAAAAAAATAAACAGCAATATGATGCTTATAAAATATTTGTCAGTGTTAAAAAAGTGAACACAATGCTCAATATGGAGTATTCTTAAAATTTTACTACAAAAAGCAGAAAGAAATTTCAGAAAGCATTTATTTTATATAGCTAATAATAGAGCCAACTTATAGACTCTCTAAACGAGAATGTAGTGAAGGCAATATCAGTTTGGTATCTTTGTACTGCTATACCTATGCAATATGTGTGTTGTTTTTTATTTAATTAATTAATTTATTTATTTATGGCTGTGTTGGGTCTTCGTTTCAAGTAAGGTTGTTAAAAATGGAAAGTAATCACAATTGTAATTCAAATACAATTTTCGAATAGCTAAAGGAAAAGAAACTAAATGTATTCTATTTTTTTTAATGGAGAGAACAAAGAAAATGGTTACGTAAACATTGAAAAGGAAAGCAGAAAATCAGGTGACAGTATAATGCCAAGCTTAGCACCTTTGATAATAAATGCACGTGGACTGAAATCCCATAACAAAAGCTTTAAAATTCTCAAATTTGATAGATAAAATCCACAGTGTTTATAATGCTTTGACCATATGTAAAACAAAGGACATAGACTACTTAAAAGTTAAAGGATAAGAAAGATTTATCAAGTAAATGAAAAAAGAGGGTCATACCATTAGTATCAGATAAATTAGAAATATCACACCAAAACATCCCAACAAAAGCAGGAGAGAAATGATAAAGACAAAATCAGAAATTAACAAATTAGAAAATAGGAACAAAAATAATAGAAATGTTCAATCTTAGATTTAGTTCTTTAAAAGAAAAAATTCCCCACTCTTATCTTTTAAAAAAACTGCACTGGATTAAACAAACAAATACAATTCTGTTAGGAATATTCTACATGGATTATAAATAAGACATGGTATACACTGGAATGTATAAGATTGTTCATTAAGTGCTTATTACAAAATGACTGTCAAAGCAGTAAAAACAATAGCTGTAAAAAACAATAACCATATACTAGCAATGAATGGTAGGAAACTTAATGGAGAAAAGATCCACCCAGTCAGCAAACTAGAAGATAAATATCTAAGAATAAACTTAATAATAGACATACAGTTTGGACAAATATAAAGAAAACTAAAATCCTTTACTCAAGTACATAAAATAAGACTTTTAATAAATTAAAAAGCATGTAGAAGATTTCATACCTGTTGCAAAACAACTCACTTAAAATAGGGAGCAAGATTTCATAGTTAATTGTGGAGAAAAAAATTTCTGATTGGTAACAAAAATTATGAAGATAATTTTATTTTATATATTGGGAATTGTTTTCAAAATGTATTTTCTCCTGTCCTCCATAACTATGTGTACATATAGGCTAAGGAATGAGGTTGGTTGTCCACAGAAGGGAGGGTAGGATCAAAGATCGTAAAGTAAGAAAGAAGGATGATATCCCTTAGAGCAGTGCTTCTCAGACTTTAATGTGCATTTACCGAAGGATCTAGATTAAATGCATGCTCTGATTCTGTAGGTCTGGTGGGTCCTAAGAGTCTGCATTTCTAAAACATGTCTCAGTGATGCTGCACCTGCTGGCCCGTGGACTATACTTTGAGCAGCAATGCCCAGTGCAGTGGTTCTCTAAGTAAGGTCCCCAGAATGGCAGCACAAGTAGATATGCAGATTCTCAGGCCTTGCCCCAGATATACTGGGTTAGAAACTCTTGGAGTGGAATCCAATAATCTGTGTTCTAATAATGCTTCTAGGTGATTTTGATGCCCCCCTGAAGTTTGAGAATCATTGACCTAGAGCAACTCTCCCTTGACAGGAAGAGAACATAGAAAGTTATTTTGTGTCTGAGTCTCTTTGTGTGTATGTGATTGTGAGTGTGTGTGTGTGAGAGAGAGAGAGAGAGAGAGAGACTTGATTATATTAGTTCTGTTAAAAGGTATGACTCTCTGGAGGCAGGGAGTAAGTGATTGAGGAACTATAAGAATACCAGGTGAGTTTGACAGAAAACTCTCAGTAAGGAGGTATTGCTCCTGCTTCTTAGGGAATTTCTAAGCCTCCAGGGAAACCCAATACAGTGCAGGATGGTAAACAGAGATGTATAGATTGGTGGAACTCATTTAACGTAACCCGATTCCTCATAGACTATGTATGTCTTATAGGACATTCCAAACCTCCATGGTGGTCATGAAGGGAGCCAAGAGAGCCTATTGTGGGATTTGGTGTGGAAAATGTTGCTTTAGAGAGGGACAAAGAGACCCGTAGAAGAGGTTGAAAGGTGACTTGCCCATACTGGGAAGAGGGTGAGCGTGGCGGCCAGACTCAGATATTTCATAGGGTCGGTTACTGCTGAGGCAAGGGCATTATCATTAGAGATAGTTAAGTTGCCCAGGAACCATCACAGTACTTTGCCTGTGCCTGCAGACCAGACCAAAGTTATCTGTGATAGTGAGGGCAGAGCTGCAGGCTCAGAGATGGGGCTTGGGGTGGGGAGGGGCATGGGGAGGCAGCATTTGCTCGTCACTCCTTCTCCAGTTCCTTGACATGGAGGATACAGAGGCTTTTCTATGCAAAATCACCATCTGGGCAAAGGAAAAGAGGCTGGAAAGAGAACCAAAGAAACATGAAATCAAACTAGAGAATCTGAATGTAGAATTGCATGAATATTTATAAACATTGTTTTTAAACAAAATGAGATGTAGTTGCTTCTAATTGTTCACCTTTTTTTCTGCCTTTAGTAGGATCTGGGGAGTCCAGAAAAGTAAAGAAAACTACACTTATTTTTATATATCTGAGTTTAGAGTGCAAATTTCAACCCCAGTATTTTTATACAAAAATTAGGTAGTAATAATAACGATGCATCAATTCATAAAGTGAACAAATAATGTTTGGTGTTATTTTTTTGCATAAATTTCCCAGTAATATTGACATCCTTAATTTAGTATTGTTTTGAGCTGTAATAAATTGGTTTGAAAATTCAATGGAAGAAATACATGGGTAAGAATAGAAAAAATTTGTTCTCTGCCCAGTGGAACTGTGAATAAATTTATTCTTTTGGTACTGCATGAATTCTGCTGTCTGGGTTTAAATGCCACATATGCTACTTTCTACATTAGTTTCTACATCTTAAAGATAGTGGTAATAACACACTTCTAATCATGAAGAATTGTTTTAAGTATTAACGGAATTCACAGACTTACCACAGTGCCTGGCAGGTAAGTGCTAAGTGTTAGCTAGCTACTGTCACTTTTTTCTGGTTTTCTTTCCCAAACTTTCCACAATAATTTTGTATTTTCTCTAAATATGGATGTTGTAAAAGTGAAATAAAGATTACCAGTGGAAATCTTGATTTAGCATGGGGTTTTTAGGTATTTACTGCTTTGGGTATTTCAGTTAAAGATAGTAAAATATTTCTATATTTTAATTTTTTTCTTGAAAGGAAGCAGAAAACTGTTGAGCTTTGTGTTCCCTTTTCCTGATAAACTATGTCTGACAATTTTGTACGTACACCATTCTGAGAATTTCACTGGCACCCTCAATTTCATTTTTCATAGTCATTTGAAGGAAACGAAAAGACTATAGCTTCAACCAGTTAATATGAGTAAAACACCTGACAGAAAACAATTTCAGCATTTCAATGACTTTGAGGTGATTTGGTGGCTTATGTTTTCACTATCTTTCAATCATAATTAAAAACTAAAGTTTTATGTAATTAAAAGAACTGAGCTTTGACCATAGTTCCAATAATGTGTAGAGGCAAAACTTGCATAGTTGGCAATTTGAGATAGTATGGAGTTTGCATTTGCCATTTAGAACAGATAATCTTATGGACCTCCTTCTCTTGTCAGGGACAGAAAATAGATTTTTGATGCTATCTAATATTGATTGAACTGCCACATAACTGATGGAGCAAGATTTGAAGGGTACTGTTTTAAGCAAGCTTGAAGTGCTCTTTTTACGTGGTCGAAACATGTGGGGATGAGAAAATAAAACAATTCTAAAAAGGGGGATTTCATTAACTCCCGTAAAGGCAACTCTTGCCTATGAAAACCAAACTTATCAATTATTTGAGGTTACTTGGAAGGGTTGTTTTAGAGGTGTGGTAGAGGAGAGATAATATGTGAAGACTGGGAGACTCGTTTTTTTTTCCTCCCCTGGGTCAATTTGCATCTAATCTGTGCAGTCTGTGGAGCATGATGGCTTCATGCTAGCTCTTATCTCCTTACTGATATTTTACTTATAATGGACCTAACAAAGTTTTTAACCTAAGAAAAATAGACCATAGGAAAATAGCAGTTATTCAGCCTTAGGGAAAAAAATGCTTTAAATTATTTAGATATAAAAATATTTATTTTAACATTGAAAGGAGGAGAAAAGCTAATAAAAAAAAACTCTAATTGAAGTAATATTTCTAGATAACTTCCTATACAGATAGAAGAACAAATAAACTCCAGAATTCAGTTGTTTCTTGGCTTAGTATTTAATGGACTGCTACAATCTCTTTCCTTAAATAAGTGGCCTGATTAGGTTTCAGATATAATTAAGTGGTAGTTTTGAGGGCAACATTTCACAAATACAATTTTATTATAAAAAATGTTCCTTGAAAATAGCACTCCATTTTATTACTAAATGGAACAATTTCAGTGTCTATAATTATTCTTTTTCACATTCCTTAAGAACCATGGGCTGAGGATCTGTTATTTTTGTCTGTATATAAAACATTTTCCTATTCATTCAAGAATATATACATGTATATATTATGCACATATATATTCTGTTTCAAAACTAATTTTTTATGAGCAGAAAAACAGCCAAATTGATTTCAATAGAAGCCTACTGTAATTGAATGTTTTAGAATTTATATATATATAAGTATATATATAACACATATATAATATTTTAGAATTTCTGAAAATATGGTCTTGAGCACTATCATGTTTTCAAAGATGCTATTTGGCTTATTACTTTTACTTTGGTCCGAACAGAAGGGCAGTAAAAATATGAATACCAAATTTGGTGGAACACAGAATAACAGCAAATACAATATTTTTTACTAAATTAAGAGGCTTGGGGTATAGGGATGTAACCTGAATTGATGTGGTGCACACAGGAGTCATCCTTGTATCCAAATAGTTGACATACAGTAAAATTCACCTGTTTTATTTTTTAATTTTTTTAATAAATTTATTTATTTTATTTATTTATTTTTGGCTGTGTTGGGTCTTTGTTGCTGCGCCCAGGCTTTCTCTAGTTGCGGCGAGCGGGGGCTACTCTTCATTGCGGTGCGCAGGCTTCTCATTGCAGTGGCTTCTCTTTGATGCGGAGCACAGGCTCTAGGTACGCGGGCTTCAGTAGTTGTGGCTCACGGACTCTAGAGCACAGGCTCAGTAGTTGTGGCACACGGGCTTAGTTGCTCCGCAGCATGTAGGATCTTCCCGGACCAGGGCTCCAACCTGTGTCCCCTGCATTAGAAGGCGGATTCTCAACCACTGCACCACCAGGGAAGCCCCAATTCACCTGTTTTAGTGTACAGATCTGAGACTTTGTAGAAACAGCCGTATAACCACTAATAATTTTCAATTTGATATATTAAAGTGAATAATCTTTTTAAACAACCTTCTTTCCTGCTTATAAACATGATAAATGTGTCATATATGAAATATTGAAAACCTCAAAGGAATATAAGAAAAACCACTCAATATCTATACCCCCAAAACATCATGGTTAATAATTTGGTGTCTATACTTCCAAGTTTTTTTCCATGTGTATTTTATAGTTTAACAAATTGTACTGTAATGTGCATGCTGCTCTGTGCGTTTTTTTTTCTATAAAAGGTTCTGATTACTTTCCTTAAATATTACTTAAATAAGTAAATTAAATATTACTTAAAATTTTCCATAAGTATGACTTTTTAACATTTAAAAAAATTACTTTATAACACTTTCCTATATGTCTAGAACATAGTTTATCTAGCCCTTTCCCTATTGTTAGAGAATTGTATTTTTTCCAATTTATTCCTATCAAAATCTATACTGGTAACAAACGTCTCTGTGTCTATTTTCTTAAGATATCTTTAAAGAAGTAGAATCACTTGGCTACAATGTACACACACATTTAGATATTATACTTGCTCCTCTCTTAAAAATTTATTCTAATTAAAAGTGTTTATTATTATAATTCTGAAAGAAGACAGTGAGTAGGGGCTTGAATAGAGACAACAACCAGTTTCCCTAACCTAAATAGGAAGAAAAAATATCACAGATTAAAGGAATTTTTTTTTTTTCCTGTCTCAGGCTAAACTCACAAAGAAAAAATAAAAAGAAGTGATAGGGCTATATGAAAAGTCAGTTGAAGGCTTTATCACAGTGGTCCTCAACCAGAGGTAATTTTTGCTCCCTGTCTCCCAACTTTGGAAATGTCTGGAGAGATTTTTGGTTGTCACAACTGGGAGGGGTTGGTACCGGCATCAGGTGGGCAGAGGCCAGGGATGCTGCTAAACATCTACAATTTATACAACACTGCCCTGTCCCCAGAAAAACAAACAAACAAAACAACAAGAAATAGTACTGAGGTTGAGCCCAAAATGTTAATAATACTGAGGTTGAGCAAATTTACTTATCAGAAACTGAATGAAAGATGAGAAAGAGCTCATAGTCAGGACAAATGCTGTCAAATCTTTCCTTAAAAACTACTTCAGAGGTCTTAGACTCTGAAACTTCAAGAGGTGACATTGGCAATTAGAAATCCTGAGTAGGTGTATGCACAAGCAAGAAGGTGATAGGTCTGATATCTGATGGGGAACATTTAAAAAAAAAAAATTAAATAGATGTAGCTCACAAATATATTAGAAAGGAGTGGTCAATAGGCATTCATTTTACTCCAAGCTTTGCTTCACAGGTTATTTCGTTGAACATTTCAGTGTTAGTACATATGTGTAGATCATTGGGTTTTACATTTATAGGATTATTTTTAAACAACTTTAAAAATGAGAAAATCATTCAGATGTGGAAGCATGGAGTTCATAGTATTTTTTTTTTTTTTTAAACATCTTTATTGAAGTATAATTGCTTTACAATGCTGTGCTAGCTTCTGCTTTACAACAAAGTGAATCAGTTACACATATACATATGTTGCCATATCTCTTCCCTCTTGCATCTCCCTCCCTCCCACCCTCCCTATCCCACCCCTCTAGGTGGTCACAAAGCACCGAGCTGATCTCCCTGTGCTATGCGGCTGCTTCCCACTAGTTATCTATTTTACATTTGGTAGTGTATATATGTCCATGACACTCTCTCACCCTGTCACATCTCACCCCTCCCCCTCCCCATATCCTCAAGTCCATTCTCTAGTAGGTCTGTGTCTTTATTCCCATCTTGCCACTAGGTTCTTCATGACCTCTTTTTTTTTTTTTTTTTCCCTTAGATTCCATATATATGTGTTAGCATACTGTATTTGTTTTTCTCTTTCTGACTTACTTCACTCTGTATGACAGACTCTAACTCCATCCACCTCATTACAAACACCTCCATTTCATTTCTTTTTATGGCTGAGTAATATTCCATTGTATATATGTGCCACATCTTCTTTATCCATTCATCCGATGATGGACACCTAGGTTGCTTCCATGTCCTGGCTATTGTAAACAGAGCTGCAATGAATATTTTGGTACATGACTCTTTCTGAATTATGGTTTTCTCAGGGTATATGCCCAGTAGTGGGATTGCTGGGTCATATGGTAGTTCTATTTTTAGTTTTTTAAGGAACCTCCATACTGTTCTCCATAGTGGCTGTATCAATTTACATTCCCACCAACAGTGCAAGAGTGTTCCCTTTTCTCCACACCCTCTCCAGCATTTATTGTTTGTAGATTTTTTGATGATGGCCATTCTGACCGGTGTGAGATGATACCTCATTGTAGTTTTGATTTGCATTTCTCTAATGATTAATGATGTTGAGCATTCTTTCATGTGTCTGTTGGCAATCTGTATCTCTTCTTTGGAGAAATGTCTATTTAGGTCTTCTGCCCATTTTTGGATTGGGTTGTTTGTTTTTTTGTTATTGAGCTGCATGAGCTGCTTGTAAATCTTGGAGATTAATCCTTTGTCCGTTGCTTCATTTGCAAATATTTTCTCCCATTCTGAGGGTTGTCTTTTGGTCTTGTTTATGGTTTCCTTTGCTGTGCAAAAGCTTTTAAGTTTCATTAGGTCCCATTTGTTTATTTGTGTTTTTATTTCCATTTCTCTAGGACCTGGGTCAAAAAGGATCTTGCTGTGACTTATGTCATACAGTGTTCTGCCTATGTTTTCCTCTAAGAGTTTGATAGTGTCTGGCCTTACACTTAGGTCTTTAATCCATTTTGAGTTTATTTTTGTGTATGGTGTTAGGGAGTGTTCTAATTTCACACTTTTACATGTACCTGTCCAATTTTCCCAGCACCACTTATCGAAGAGGCTGTCTTTTCTCCACTGTATATGCTTGCCTCCTTTATCAAAGATAAGGTGACCATATGTGCGTGGGCTTATCTCTGGGCTTTCTATCCTGTTCCATTGATCTATATTTCTGTTTTTGTGCCAGTCATAGTATTTTAGTTATGTCTAGATAGCTGATTTATGTGCACAAATCAACTATTGGTAGCTATTGATATTTCAGAAAAAGTGACTAAGTTCTCTTAGCCAGTTGCTAGGGAGTGTGCCTTGTAAATCCAACTGATTTCAGTGAAAATTGTGTTACACAAAGGGTGAGATGACAGAGGATTGTTTCAAGGAAATGTTGTAAATCATATGTTTGGTCTCAGCAGTGTTTAATCAGCAGCTTTGGGACTGTGATTTTTGATACTTTATGAAATAGGGAAATACCCTCAATTCTCATGTCATGATACCACCTAGTGTATGAAATAAACAGAAACAAATATTGTGTGTCAGATGAACAAATCTTACAAATAATAGATAACTGATATTCTAAAAGTGAGTTGAGCTCTCAAAGTTTCCTCTAGGAAGGATAAAGCATTGTAATTACGATTTCCATCTTAAAGGTGGGAAATAGGGAGAGGTGAAAGACTAAAACAAGCAGAATACTTTTTATTAATTGCCTACTTTATTATTACATAATCTTTGTCAATAGATAAGTCAGACTTCTGTTCTATGGATGGGGATATTAAGGTACAAAGTTGAAAATGTTTAGGAAAAGTATTACTGTATTCTTCTATCTCATTGGGTTTTGCAGAAATCAACTATAGAACTTATTATGTAAATTCAGTATAGATTGACACAACCTCCTTGTAAGTTAAACGTTTTGATAATCAATGGTTAGGGTTTGTTTCCCGTCTAACCAAATATAACTCCCAGTTGATGTACAATTGTGTCTTAAGCCATCTCTCTTTAATTTATATCCTGATACCTTGATGATACAACAGATGAGATGGATGGGAAATAATTGAGACCAATCTCATACTGAGGACATAAATGAGTTAGAATTGGCCAAGAGAAGCAAATATCTCCTTTGTCTAATTATTGTAGGAATGAACAATTCTGTATCAACCTAGTATGTCAAAACCAAAGTATTCTAGTTGACTAGGGTGGACATTCTTTGAAATTCAGATAGACAATATTAAATAATTTCATTGCCAATTTGTATCAATTTGTTTAATTACCTTGGGATAGATTTTGCAGGGAGGCAGTTTGGAAAGCAGTGCTTCTAAAAGCATTTAGAGCAACAAGAGTAATGCTGGATATTCTTCTGTTATCAGGAAGACAAGTTATTGTCACTTGTTCTAAATTTGTACTTATAAAATAATGTCTCCCACGCTCTGCAGTGTTAGAATGGGACCTCAGTCAAGATCTAGCTCAGGAATTTTTACTCAAGCAGAATATTCTGCCTTTGTAGTATGGATGATCCCTTTAGTATAGTAATAATGATTTTGCATTTTTACATGTGCCAGAATTATTAACCAGAACTTAGTATATTCTTAATGTATTAATTTTTTCAGGTGAAATAAGTCCTCTTCAAATAAATAAAAGCAACAATAACTTATTTAAGTAATAAATCAGGCTCTTTGCCTTTATGACTTTTTAAGAAATTTAGATAAGATTTTGCCAAATTTTAATGAAAAAACAATGGAACAACTTTATTATGAAATAGATAACACTTCTCTTTTCTACTATATCTTTAAATTTTATTCTTTTTTCAAAGAGAAGTTGAAGTAGAATGATGACACAAAAATATTAAATAATATAGACCCTGTATAAACAATGCAATCTCTTTAAAAGAGGCTTAATTATATCCATATAATTATAGTATTTATATAAAAATGAATGCATATTGCAAAAGCACTGAATATATTTTCGTTTTTATTCAGTTAACTAGGGGCTATTCAACAGCTCTTTAAAAAAATCTAGTGAAAGATCTCCCTTTAAATTTCAAAAATATTTCAAAGTAATAAGTGAAGTTTTGTCCTCTATCTCACAGAGTCCTGAAAAATTATTACCTAGGACAGTGTAATATAGAAACTCACAATCTACATTTAATTGAATTGTACTTCTCCCAAGTAGGGTGCTTTTGCTAAAAAAGTAAACATAATACCAACGTTATGACTAAATGTTGAAAAAAAAAGTACTAATGTTTCCTTTGTATGAAGATCATGCTGTGTTTGATGGCATGTTTAGCAGCCCCCAACTGTTGATAGTAATTTAATATTGAACATGTAAAGGATAGCATTTGCTCCACATTGTCTTTGAAGTGTGAGTTCCATCCTTCTTAATATATAAAAGAGGTAATTTCACCCTTGTCCAGATAGAGAAGGTGTAGTTAAAAGGCAAATTTTTATCGTTTGACTGTTGCTTCCTTCTGCCTGTGCAGAATTGCTTAGAGGGCTTAGACTAGGTGGGAAGAAACCCTGAGGTCAAGCAATTTTTTTGCATTTATATAGAAACCCACTTTTGAAAAGATAACTGACAGTGTAGAGCCATACATAATAAAGCCAAATGATTATGCTAATATTTACAGGCAATCAAAATGATCTTAGATTGAATACTGATACTTTGGAAGTGATAAAAAATTGAGAAAGTAAATGAGAGTAAGTGCTTTTAGGTGTTTCATCGGGATGCTGAATGAAAGAGAAGCTGATTTGTGAGGAAATACGTAGCTTCTTCAATGTGATGCAATAACAGCACTGAAAGCTTTCTCAGTTTTACTTTAGAGTGTGGAGGACACATACAAGATGACTTTTCAGAACATAGCTTTTTATTTTTTACTTATTTTATTTAATGTTGAGGAAAAGAGCAGCAATCTTCCAGCAAAGCTGACCTTCTAAAGTAAATTCAAATTCTTAGCATGCTCTGTTTCAGTGCAACGTAGCACGGCTCACTAGAGCAAGTCAGATGAAAAGTTAGAGGATAAGAAGTTCAATTCCAGACCCTGTAACTAAGTTGCTAGGCAATCTTGTGGGCTTGGAATAACAGAGCCTGAATGCCTTCTCTAAATGGCTGTGAAAGATAATATAACTTATTATACCAATGAAGATGACCTACTAAAAGGATTTTAGTCCTTGGCAATATTAAGATGAAGATATGCAAAATAAGTACACTTTAATTTGAAAACTTTTGCAATCAGTGTGCACAATTTCCACAAAGATATGAATATGTACTACAAAATATCTAAGTTTGGGACCAGGGTGCAACAAAGGATGTTGGAATGGGTATTTCTTATATTGTTTAAAAGTTCTGGTTTGAACTGTTGTTATGAGCTTTCATCCTAGCACTGCTTCTAATGACACGGCTTAATCTCTAGTCTCACATCAGGATGATGACTGTGGCAGTTCCTAGTCTCACAGAGGTGATGTAAGTCTTAATTAATGTTTGTAAAAACATCTAGGAGCCATGGATGAGAAGAGTTATTGAAAAGGGGAGGTGATGTTATTATAAGAAATGACTGCATATTGTCTTGTATTACACTAATATGACAACAATATGTATTATTCCATTATTCATAATAGGTATAACCGAGCTACTATCCAACATGATGAGCACATTTAAAATTTTCATGTTAATGAATTCACAGATTATAAATTGTCTCATAGGCTATGTCTCTGTGCAAAGGAACCAAACTGTTATCGTCTTTCTCTACTGTAATGTTTTCCTGAATGAATGCACTATAATCATTAGTGGAACAAGAGAATCAGAATGTTTCCGATTTGGAAATCTGTGTCAATCATGCTTCCAAGTAGGCACAATTGGCTTGTCCGTTCAAACATAGTTTAGAATGCTTCTGTGTCAATACTAGTAGATTTTTTTGGCTGTAAGATTTTGGTATGGTTATGTATTCTGTTCCAAACAGTAATACTTTCTCTGGTAGCTACCAAGAGGATCAAAATTAGCCTTGAAACTTGTGTAGGCAGCAAAAGTTGACTAGTTACGGTATCAGAAAAACTGACTTGGCATTTCAAACCTCAGTTTTCTCTGCTATGAACTCCTTTTAATATTTTTAGGGATTTTCTAAAGCTCAAATTCAGCAATGCATGTGAATTGTAACTCAAGACACAAAAATAAACTATCGATTATATTTAGAAGGAAGGGCTAACGCAGTTTCAAAATATATCCAGAATCTGACTGCTTATCATTCATTATTAGCTCTACTGTTGCCATTCTGGCCTACATCATAATATCTCTCCTGGATTCCTGAAATCGACTTGTAAGTGGTTTCCTGGCTTCTACCCTTGTTCACTTTTAGTCTTTTCTTAACGCTATAGCTAGAGTGATTTTTTTTTTTTAAATTAAGTATAGGAATTCACCCATGGACCAGTGGTTAGGACTCCGTGCTTTCAAGGCTGATGGCCTGGGTTCAATCCCTGGTTGGGGAATTAAGATCCCACGAGCCGCAAGGTGTGGCCAAATAAAAAAAATTAGGTATGTCACACCTTTTGAAATGGTCCCATAATTCCTGATGTTCTGAGTTTTTGTTTGGTGTGTGTGTGTGAGTGTGTGTGTGTGTTTCATTCATTTTTATCTTTGCATTTCACTTTTGGAAGTTTTTATTGACATATCTTTAAGCTCATTGATTCTTTCTTCAGCTATGTCCAGTCTAGGAATGGGCCCATTAAAGGTATTCTTCATTTCAGTTTATGGTTCCAGCATATTCTGCACCAGGTACAGTGTCAGATATGACACTGGATTCATCTGCCTCTCTAGATTCAGGGTGGAAGTTTGCTTCCTCCTACATTATCTTCTTCATGGATCTTAGACTTTCCTTCACCCTGCTTCATCATTCAGTATTTGTTCTCTTTATCAGAAATATACTATGCATTTAAATGTTTTTTTTTTTCTGTAAAAAAACTTTACTATTATTTTAATGGCATCTTGGGAAAGAAAGTTATTAAATAGTTTTTCTCATAACCATCTTGACTAGGTACTTCTCAATGTATTTCCTTGAGAAATGATCACTTGGTTGCCTCTTGCTTGCAAGACGATTGAAATATTGAGTATTGGAAGTAATGGAAGGGAAGGGGGGCATATGACTGTCAAGTATTGAATGTCTGCTATATTTCATGCATTTTGTTGGATGCAGGAAGTGGGAAATGTGTAACTAGACTTAATATTATTATCTTAATTTTCCATATCAGTTTCCTGAAGTTTTGAGAGATTCAGTACCTTGATAATTACACATACTATCAGGTTACACCAAGAATCATAACTTAACTTAATGTTCTTTTCACTATTCAATTCTGTCTTCACATCATACAGTATCTACAGGTCTAGACTATGAGTTTTTACTGGTTTGGTTTATTGTGCGTATAATTGCAACACACTTCTTTCAAGACATTAGTGCAGAGATTTCTATAGCAAACTGATGCAGTAAAGATAAAACTATTTTAGAAATCAATTAATTTAAAATATCACCAAAAAACTCTAAGCATAGACAATTTTAATATTAAACATCATATCAGTTTATTTCTCAGAGTGCTTTACGATAATACGAACAAGCTAATTTTCTCTTAATAACTATGTTAATATTGCTATTTTCCAATTTGAAGATGAAATTGAGTCAGAACTCTGTGCCTCATATTCCCCTAACTCTCTTCATAAATTAAATTCAGCAAATTTCTTTACTAGTTGTTGTCTTTTTCAACAGGGTTTTCAAGAGTTCTAGGCCATAGCTACATTTTCTTTAGCCTTAACTCTTCTATCTTGCTCCAGGAAAATACAGGATATGTTATGGGAAAATGCCTCATTTCTTTTTAAAGTGATACAATATTGACAGGGAGCTCAAAAGTGAAATGTATGATGTAGCACACACCCTGATCCCCAAATCTTTTCTCCATTCAATTACTGCTTTGTACTTTGCAGAATATTAACCCTAAATGGGTTTGTAACATTATTTCTTTATATGCATGGTTCTATAGAAGTGAAATTATTGACATTCAAGAACCCAGTATCAGGATGACCCTATCTACCTAGTGATATTATTAAAATTGAAAAATGTCATTAAATTAATCTTAGAAACAAAAATTATTATTTTTATGTAAAAATAGAAAAGTTTTATCTTGGAATAGTTTAAAATTGTAATCTATTAATTTGCTTGATAGTTTTGAGCAGTCAGGTTATTTAGTATGTTTTCATAGACCTTTACCTTGTTGTCTAGTATTACTTAACTATTATTAATAGTTAATGATGATAATAGATAGATTTTCCCTTAGCTTTCTTTAGAGCTCTTGGCATTTTCTCTCAATATTTAATCCTTTGTCATCAATGTAAATAATGAGACACTCGAAGAGCTGATTAAGTTTTAAATTCTCCTAAAAGCAATAAAAATCAGAGTAATTATCACCTCTATTTAATAATCCTCTTTGCTTCTCCTCCCTGTGTCAATGCTGGATCAGAAATTTACTATCTAATTAGTATTAAATATTTTACACAGGGATTCCCAAAGAGGGTTCAGTGTAATTTCATGAGCTAGGCTAATATCCAACAAAATATGAGGTTTCATTAGCTATCATTTGGAGGGTTGTTGTGCAACTCAATATATTTTTAAATTTTTACAAAATATTCTAGTGGGAAAGGATGTAAGGGAATCACTTGACCCTCTACTCAATATAACAATTCACTTTTTAGTATTTCTTGCTAGTTAGCATCTAGCCTTTGCTTGACCATTTATGGTGTTTATTGTCTCTCCCTTGAGATGGTCTTATCCATCATGGGGCAACCATAAATGTTAGGAATCACTAGCTAAATTTGCCTCTTTATAATTTCTACCAATAAGCTCTCATTCTGTACTATGAAGCCACATTGAATGTTTACTTTAGCACATTTTATTACACATGATAATTATTCGTAAGAGTATAAATGAGGGAAGACAAATGTGTGGTTACTTAAAGAAAACGAAGAAGATATACTCAGGTTTTGGAAGAAGAAGCAGAGGTAGGCATTGTGTGATTTCCTCTCATTGAAGTGGCAGAGAAGAAAGGATATTTGATTACAAACTAGATTAAATATACTTCCAGAGGATATATTCTGATATATTTAGGGTAATAGAAGTGGAGCAGAGGATGCTGCATCTGAGATAACATATGTCAATGAAGAAAACAAAGAAAACAAGGAGCATGAGATTGGGAATCTTAATTATGGGCATGGTCATCAGACCAGAGTTTGCCATAAGTTCATGAAATCCTTCCAGGGAACAGATCCAACTGAAGTAGAATAAATTAGACAGATGTGTGTTATCTAGTAACTTAGGATTTTTGTTATTAGTCCTTTATTACTTGTGTCACATTTGTATTTCATATTGAATTAGCAAACTTGAAATTACTGTAAATAATTAGAAGAATGTTTGTTTATTAAATCAGCAGTAGAATCCTGATTATGAGATTTGTGTCCTTTTACATGTTTCTGAGGGAGTCAATAAATGTTCCTTCTACCAGATGCCAACATTTATTTAGTGGCTTTGTCTTGGAAGATATTAAGAAGCTTAAGAAGATATTAAAAAGCGTAACTGGTGGTCGTTTCTCACTGTCAGTTGTAGAAAATGCTAGATGATATAATATCTATTACCCTCTCCTACTTTACGAACAGAAGCCGGCCCAGTTAAAGGACTACATTTTTCAAACATCCTTAGAATTATGGGTAGCCAATGAGATATGAGTGCAAGATGTGGTGCTGGTGTTTCTAGATGATTTTTTTTTTTTTAAAGCATGTGGACTCATTTGGGAGGGTGTGCCCCTTTCCCTTTCTCTCCTCTTCTTTCTTCCTGTCTCAAACTAGATGGCTAACACTTAAGCAATTATCTTGGACCATGAGGCAAAGTTGTCAATGGAAGCCAGTTCTAAAGATTAATGTGTATAAACAAGCTTAACTTGGATCCCAATGCCTGTGGAATTGCCATATCAGCTCCGGACTCTGTACATCTGAACTTTTCCTACTATAAGGAAAAATGAACATCTGTCTTGCTTAATCCACTGTTATTTTGGGCAGGGTATTCTGTTCTATGCAGACAAATCTAATTCTACCTGATGAGTACCCAAAATGAAATTGTTGTTGTGAGAAAATGGCTCACGGGAAGGTAAGGCATTGCTACTGTTTCTAAATATAATATTACAGGATTTGCTGGCTCCTAGAAACAGACATGTCACATTGTCTAAGGATAATAGCAACCTTGCTGAGGTTGATGGAAGGCTAGGTAGCATCATGCATAAGTCCACAAGCTTGGGAGCATAGAGACCTGAATTGAATTCCAACTCTGTCACTTTTTGGGTAACTCTGGGAAAGTTGCATAATGTCTTTAAGTCTCATTTTTATCAGCTACAAATTGGGTGTAATAATAATTTCTACCTTGTAGGTTTGTTGTGAAAATTATATGAGCTAATGTATATAAAGAATTTAGCACAGTGCCTAGAACTTATTAGAGGTTAGATGTTATTATTGACAATGTCTTTGTTATCAGTTAAAGGTAGATGATTTCCTTCCTGATTTATTGATTTGTTCCATATCTATTTCCAGTATCCAGTATGTTCAGCATTGCTCCTGTCCTAACCTCCTTTCTTAATAGTGATTGATTCATAGGGAGTGATGGGGGAGGGTAACCAATAAGCAGTATTCAGTAGCTTTAGGAATTTTTTTTTTCTATTTACCAAATTCAGGGAGTGAAATTTATAGGAGTGAAACTTTAAACATTACAGGCTTGTATTTTGCTTGATTGTTAGTAATTAATTATGAATCACAAGATTCAAGAAGTGAAGTACATATATTTATTTTGCAAATATAAAATTCTATAGTATTTTAAATTATAAAGCTTGAAGAAACTGAGATTTTCTCTGCACAGCTTGTTGATGCATTCTCCTTAAGGCCTAATTCAAAGTCCTATGTGGGTCAGTTTCCATTCAGTTGTTTATTTTATGGTCTAGGTTAAATAATTTCCTGAACTATCAATACCTCCAAATTTGGATTTGGTTATTGGATTGCCTGCCCCTTCCTCTGGCTCAATCTGACCAATGGATAGGGCCCTTACACTTTTGCATCAAATTTTAGAGTCAAAGCCACATGTCTTATTATATCACATTACCTGAGAGAAGTTTAATAGAGACACAAAGTCATGGAATATCCTGAATAGATTGGACGGACTCTTAGCTGGTTCTTAGCTGGGATTAGTATTTTTTTTTTTTTAAGTTCTGGCTTAAAAACTTTAAGCTTTTGGTTAAAAGCTTAAAAGGTTAAAAACTTTCTGGTTGAAAGCAAAGAATATGGACTTCCATAGGCTTGAAGATGACATTAGTGGCTCAAACCCTTTTCATCTGTCACTGACTGAGATATGTAGTTGGACAATATGTCAGGTAAGGTTTATTTTAAGATGGTTGGAAAACTTCCAGTTACTTAGCTGTCAGCCCAAATATTTGAAAAAATTTAGTTAAATATTTGGTTACTGATAACTTATTTGGGTTTATTTGAGAGGTACATTCTCATTAAAATAGTCCTTAAAGAAAGCTGTTTACTATAAACGACAATCACTGTTCTCTCTGTGGGCATGTCAAATTCAGAAATTGTGAAATGATTCTTACAACCTTGTTAGTTCTATAACAGAAAAGTTTTGATAGCTGCTTGATCAAAGCAACACTTTGAAGCACATTCAGAAGTTATATGTGGACATGTGATAAACAAATCTCTTTCTAACATCAGCAGGACTTCCTCTTCTGTCTGAAGTTGCTAGGATACTATCTTAAAGAAATAACTCATTTGATTAACTGCAAATAGAAATTGCTTTTTTAAAAAAAAAGTTCATGCATTTATAATAGTCTAGGTCAGGCATAAATCTATACTAGCTAAATGTTAAGCATATGATCTGATGACCCTCTTGAATATCGGAAGAAAAACCATTATTTTTCTTCATAAAATGCATGACACAGAATGACTTTTAGCCATGTTTCACCATAAAAATGAAAACATTATTGGTAAAGGGATATATTCTCTTGCTTTATCCTGGATTTTAGTTCATTGTGAGGATCAATTGAAATGCCACATGCAAAAACACTTTGAACCTATAAAATGAATACACAAATCCAATAATATTTTTAAAAGTGGTGTCATTCTTGGCAAATGAAAATCTTGCCTATTAGCTATCTTGCCTGCTAGGTATTACCTATGCCTGTTCGTTAGCATTTGACTCCATATTTTATTCTTTAATAAAAAAGCCCTGTAATATCACAGCAATGGCCATTATTATGTAATATTATGGGTAAAGTCATGTCCTAGGCACAACAAACATCTTTCTATGGTTACACAGTTTGGCTATTGGACAGATGGTAACCTTGGTCTTAATATGAACATTGCAAAGCAACTCCACTATATAATAACCTTGCTTGACTATTTTTATATCTGGTGAAGTTCAAATACCACCTTCGGGCATGCAGGATGAAAGCCAAAAAGGTTGTTTAAAACAGCATCCATGGGGACTTCCCTGGTGGTGCAGTGGTTAAGAATCCACCTGCCAATGCAGGGGACACGGGTTTGAGCCCTGGTCTGGGAAGATCCCACATGCTGCAGAGCAACTAAGCCCATGAACCACAACTACTGAGCCTGTGCTCTAGAGCCCACAAGCCACAACTACTGAGCCCGCATGCCACAACTACTGAAGCCCACATGTGTAGAGCCCATGCTCTGCAACAAGAGAAGCCACCCCAATGAGAAGCCCATGCACCGCAACGGAGAGTAGGCCCCGCTTGCCGCAACTAGAGAAAGCCCGCACGCAGCAACGAAGACCCAATGCAGCCATAAATAAATAAATAAAATAAAAACAAATTTATATTAAAAAAAGCATCCATGATAGAGTCATTTATCCAAATAAATTAAAAGCTGCCAATTTACTTATTAGCTGTTCCCTTATGTGAGACAAAAATTGATTTTTCAAAAGCATCATTAGCTTGATATATTCTTAAAGCAGGGTGATACATTGCATGCATATGGTGTTTCCTGCAGGTGTGGTACTGTGTTAGTCTTTAAAGCTGCTATAACAAAACACCACAGACTGGGTAGCTTATAAACAACAGAGATGTATTTCTCACAGTTCTGGAGACTGGAAGTCTGAGGTCATGGTGCCAGCATGGTCAGGTGAGGACCCTCCGTCCTGGTTCATAGCTAGCAGGTTTTTGCTGTGTCCTTGTATTGTGGAAGGGGCTAGGGATCCCTGTGAGGTCTCTCTACTAATTACTAAGAATACTAATACCATTCATGAACGCTCTACCTCATGACTTAAGGACCTCTCAGAGGTCCCACCTTTTAATACCATCACATTGGGCATTAGTGTTTCAACATATGAATTTTAGAAAAAAATTTAGTCTAACAGTCTCCACCTTTTGATTGGGTTGTTAATCTATTCACATTTAATGTTATTATTACTATAGTTGTATTTACATCCACCATTTTATTTTTTGTTTTTCACGTCTCGCATTTTTTGCTTCTCTATTCTTCCTTACTGTTTTCTTTTGCATTCAATAAATGCTTTCTATTTAGCATTTTAATTTTTTAATGAGTTTTTCACTATATTTTTTGAGTTTTTTTTTAGTGGTTGCTCCAGGGCTTACCATATACATCTAAGCTTATCAGAATCATCTTCAGGTATATACTAACTTATTTCCACTGATACATAGAAATGTTATCCTATATAGCTCTATTCCCTTTTCCCCCTTTGTGTGATATTATTGCTATACGTATTACACCTATCAGTGTTTTTTTGTTTTTTTGTTTTTTGGCTGTGTCGGGTCTTAGTTGTGGCACACGGGATTTTCGTTGAGGCATGAGGGGTCTTTGTTGTGGCATGGGGGCTTCAGGGTGCATAGGCTCTGTAGTTTGTGGCACACAGGCTCTCTAGTTGAGAAGCATAATCTCAGTAGTTGTGCTGCATGGGCTTAGTTGCCCCGTGGCATGTGGGACATTAATTCCGCAACCAGGGATCGAACCTGCGTCCCCTGCGTTGGAAGGTGGATTCTTTACCACTGGACCACAAGGAAAGTCCCCATAGCTATTTCTTAGTGAAAATGGCTTTGTTCTTACCCATGACCTTTATGCTGTTATTGCCAAATGTATTACAGATATATTACATTTCTATACATTATAAGCCCAACATTATGTCATCTACATATTATTTTATTAAATTGCTTTCAAATAAGTTATGAGAAGGAAGAAAAATGCATCTATATTCTTTTTAAAAAATATAATTACCTAATTACCTTTACTAGTACTCTCTGTTCTTATGGATTTAAATTACTATCTGGGTTTACTTACTTTAATCCTGAGGAACTTCCTTTAGTATTTCTTGTAAAGCAGGTCTGTTAGCAACAAACTTTTTTGTTTATTTTTTTGTAGTTTTTAAAATGTAGCTATATATATGTGTGAAAGTAAACAGAAATACACACATTTCTTAAGAGATGAGTAATAATTTAGAAGTATCTATAACAAACTGACATTTTTGTTGCCACATAATAATCTAGCTATGTCCAGATGCACAATAATTCTGATATTTGAATTTACAGCTACATTTTAATTGGCTGGCCTTTTGGGTACATTGGGCAGGCAAACATTTTTGAATCCTGATTCATCCCAGTTCTTTAGGGCATCAAAATGCCTCATTAAAATTAATTATACAGATTCTTTTACATAGTTTATGTCTCTGATGAGTATGCAAAGTGGGTGGCACTGACAGTGTATGGAAAACATTTGAAATTCTCATTTTTGTTTTGCTAAAGGTTAGATTCCTGGCTTGAACAGTTTACATTTTTTGAGACCACAAAGACACTTACTAAGAAGTTCTATACTTATCAAATCTGCAGATTTGATTTCATGCAATATCATATCACTCCTAATAATTATTCAGATGGTGCTGTATAAAATTACTTAAGAAGTTACTTGGAAAGCCTAGAGCTGTAAATACTTTATATTCTCGTTGTGGAGTGTTTTATATGAAGACAAATATGCATGAGCCAGAAGGCGAATTTAATCCTTATTTGTTATCTGGGAACTCTGTTTGTTGATATGCATGGAGTACTGCTTTAATACTTATAATTAGTAATTTGATTAATGAAAGGTAAATTCCTGAGGGGCAATGATTCTTATATACCCTTCTTAATATTAATTGGTTTAACATATTGCTCACTCCAGTACTAGTTTTTTCAGTCCCATGAGTGACCTTTCTGAAGCAGTCTGACATGTGTAATGCATAATAATGATAATAATGACAGTTACTTGGTTTTACTTTATGCCTTCCTTCTGAGGAGCTCACAGTACTTTGGACCTTTTCCTACAATTAATTTTCATAAAATCTCTGTAATGTGGTAGAAATCATATAGGAGAGGGAGCAATAGCACTTCAGGAAATAGAGACATTACTATCTGAGGCGATGGTAAATGGGATTGTTTCCATAATCTCTCTTTTTGGTTTTTTGTTGTTAGTGTATAGGAATGCAAGAGATTTCTGTGTATTAATTTTGTATCCTGCAACTTTACCAAATTCATTGATGAGCTCTAGTAGTTTTCTGGTAGCATCTTTAGAATTTTCTATGTATAGTATCATGTCATTTGCAAATAGTGACAGTTTTACTTCTTCTTTTCCAATTTGGATTCCTTTTATTTCTTCTTCTTCTCTGATAACTGTGGCTCGGACTTCCAAAACTATGTTGAATGAAAGTGGCAAGAGTGGACATCCTTGTCTTGTTCCTGATTTTAGAGGAAATGCTTTCAGCTTTTCACCATTGAGTATGATATTAACTGTAGGTTTGTTGTATATGGCCCTTATTATGTTGAGGTAGTTTCCTTCTAAGCCCACTTTCTGGAGAGTTTTTATCATAAATTGGTGTTGAACTTTGTGAAAAGCTTTTTCTGCATCTATCGAGATGATCATATGGTTTTTATTCTTCAATTTGTTAATGTGGTGTATCACATTGATTTGCCTATATTGAAGAATCCTTGCATCCCTGGGATAAACCCCACTTGATCAGGGTGTATGATCCTTTTAATGTGCTGTTGGATTTGGTTTGCTAGTATTTTATTGAGGATTTTTGCGTCCATGTTCATCAGTGACATTGACCTGTAATTTTCTTTGTTTGTGATATCTTTGTCTGGTTTTGGTATCAGGGTGATGGCCTCATAGAATGAGCTTGGAAGTGTTCCTTCCTGTTCAGTTTTTTGGAAGAGTTTCAGAAGGGTATGTGTTAACTCTTCGCTAAATGTGGAATAAGCCTACCTAAGGAGGCAAAAGACCTGTCTCAGAAAACTATAAGATACTGATGAAAGAAATCAAAGATGACACAAACAGATGGAGAGATATACCATGTTCTTGGACTGGAAGAATCAATATTGTGAAAATGACTGTACTACCCAAAGCAATCTACAGAGTCAGTGCAATCCCTATCAAATTACCAAGGGCATTTTTCACAGAATTAGAACAAAAAATTTTACAATTTGTATGGAAACACAAAAGAACATGAATAGCAAAAGCAATCTTGAGAAAGAAGAATGAAGCTGAAGAAATCAAGCTCCTTGACTTCAGATTATAGTACAAAGCTACAGTCATCAAAACAGTATGGTACTGGCACAAAAACAGAAATATAGATCAATGGAACAGGATAGAAACCCAGAGATAAACCCACACACCTATGGCCACCTAATCTATGATAATGGAGGCAAAAATACACAATGGAGAAAAGACAGTCTCTTCAACATGTGGTGATGGGAAAACTGGACAGCTACATGTAAAAGAATGAAATTAGAACACTCCCTAACACCATACACAAAAATAAACTCAAGATTAAAGACCTAAATGTAAGGCCGGATAGTATAAAACTCTTAGAGGAAAACATAGGCAGAACACTCTGTGACATAAATCACAGAAAGATCTTTTTCGATCCACTGCCTAGAGTAATGGAAATAAAAACAAAAATAAACAAATGGGACCTAATGAAACTTAAAAGCTTTTGCACAGCAAAGGAAACCATAAACAAAACAAAAAGACAACCCTCAGAATGGGAGAAAATATTTGCAAACAAAGCAACTGACAAGGTATTAATCTCCAAAATATACAAACAGCTCATGCAGCTCAATATCAGAAAAACAAACAACCCAACAAAAAATGGTCAGAAGACCTAAATAGACATTTCTCCAAAGAAGACAAACAGATGACCAAAAAACACATGAAAAGATGCTCCACATCACTAATTATTAGAGAAATGCAAATCAAAACCACAATGAGGTATCACCTCACACCGGTCAGAATGGCCATCATCAAAAAATTCTACAAACAATAAATGGTGAGGAGTGTGTGGAGAAAAGGGAACCCTCCTACACTGTTGGTGGGAATGTAAATTGGTACAGCCACTATGGAGAACAGTATGGAGGTTCCTTAAAAAACTAAAAATAGAACTGCCATATGACCCAGCAATCCCACTACTGGGCATATATCTGGAGAAAACCATAATTCGAAAGGATGCATGCACCCCAGTTTTCAGTGCAGCACTATTTACAATAGCCAGGACATGGAAGCAACCTAAACGTCCATTGACAGAGGAATAGATAAAGAAGATGTGGTATATATATACAATGGAATATTACTCAGCCATAAAAAGGAATGAAATAATGCCATTTGCAGGGACGTGGATGGGCCTAGAGATTGTCATAAGAGTGAAGTAAGTCAGAAAGAGAAAGACAAATATCGTATAATACTGCTTATGTGTGGAATCTAGAAAAATGGTTCAGATGAACTGATTTGCACAGCAGAAATAGAGTCTCAGATGTAGAAAACAAACTTATGGTTACCAAGGGGGGAAGAGGGGTGTGATGAATTGGGAGATTGGGATTGACATATATACACTACTATGTGTAAGATAGATAACTAATGAGAACCTACTGTATAGCACAGGGAACTCAGTGCTCTGTGATGACCTAAATGGGAAGGAAATCTGAAAAAGAGGGGATATATGTATATGTATAACTGATTCACTTTGCTGTACAGAGAAACTAACACAACATTGTAAAGCAACTACACTCCAATATAAAAAAAATTAAAAATATACAACACAGAAAAAAAAGAAATAGTGGCATTTCTATAACTCATATCTAAGATATCATGATCTAATAGAAAAACATGTCATAGAGTGTTGAAAGACTTAAGTTTTACTTTCATGTCTGTCACTGGGCTCCTTGTGTTCTCTTGGCTAAAATTTTGTACCTTGTTTTCTGTCTCTTTCTTCTTCATCTTCAACTGTCGCTTACAAACCGTCGCTGCTGCTTCCTTAACCGTCGCTTTCTGACTCAAATTACCAATTCCAAATAGACATCTACATTGATCACTAGACAGTTGCCCAATAGCCAATTCCATGTGTGATTCACTTTATTAAAATATGTAACTTCTATGGTAATACTAAGAATCAGTCCCTTCTATCCCTAATTAGGATACTGTGAATAAATAAGATTAATACATTAGCACATAAAGACGCAACCACAGATGCAATCACAACCACAGATACAATCCAGTATATGGAGGATAAAGATTCTACTCTAGAATGATCAGGACACAAACCTGCTTGTATTGGGATTTCTGACCTGTGTGTGTATAGGTGGGTGTATTTATAGACATGTGTAATTTTTGATGGGAAACAATCATTTCCATCTATGATGGTAAAGGAATACAACACATTATAAAGAGAAGGTTCAGTCAGATATATGATACAGGAGATTTTGACAAAGTAGTTCATATAATTTCAGAGAAAATATGATAATGTTACTGTTATGGGCTGAATTGTGTCTCCCCAAAATTCATATGTTGAAGCCTTTATCTGTAATACCACAGAATGTGACTATTTGGAAATAGAGCCTTTAAAAGATGTAATTAAATTAAAATGGGGTCATCAGTTTGGGCCCTAATCCAATATGATTGATGTCTTTATAAGAAGAGAGAATTATGACACAAACACAGGGATGACCACGTGAGGGTACAGTGAGAAGGCTGCCATCTTGCAAGCCAAGGAGTGAGGCCACAGAAGAAACCAGTCATCCTGACACCTTGATCTGGGATATCTAGTCTCCAGAACTGTGAGAAAATAAGTTTCTGTTGTTTAATCCACCAATCTGTGGTATTTTGTTATGGTAGCCCTAGATATTTAATACAGTTACCAAGATGAGAGATTATTTAAGGGAATTCAGCTCAAAAAGAATGGAGACTCCAACAAGTACAACTGTCACAAATCTCAGGAAAGGAAACTCTAAATCTAACAAACAGATAGAAAAATAATGCAATTAAAAGAGGCATAATTATAAGAAATTGTGTTAGAATCTAAGAATGAACAGTAACTTACAAGAAAAAAATCAACTTGACACCCCTCTAAAAATCTTCCTCCACCCAAGCATTGTCCCTTACTTGGCTGCCAGCTTGGACTTCCTAGACTCTTGACATCTAGGGAGGATTATCTTGAAGGCTAATGCCACATTCTTAAACCTCTTCAAGATTTCTCTGAACTTCCCAGGGCCTTATCGTCTCAACAGTCCTTCATTCCTGCATCTTCACTTGCTTTTGCCATGTTGCCCTATGTTAATCTGTATGTGAAAATCTGATGCCTCACCAGTTTCTGAAAATATTCATGCACATTAAATATCTCTTGAGTGTAGAAGTCTTATTAAATATTTGTGAGATTGGTGGAGAGTCTCTATCAGGCCCACATAATTTTTCACTACCTTTCTGACTTTATTCTCTCCTCCTCTCTTACATTCTCATCTCTCCCTGTTTTCCTTTTCTCTACCTTTCTTTCTGTGGAGCATACAAACTCTCTTCAATACTCTAGCACATTGGTTTTGATCCTTCTGAGGAGTGTTTAGCAGCACACTCAAATTTTACCCATATATGTTTATGTTCTGAACAAAAACATAGCATCTAAGTTCTAGAAGTGTAAACTTAGCAGCTTTTTAAGAATGCAGTTTTTTTCCATCTCATAATCAACAAATGCAGATAAACTTAGAAGAAAATTATGAATTGGTAAAAATGAAATGGGGCATTATGTAGGTCAGCACTTTATAAAAATCACAAATGGTGAGCTTGAAACTTTAGCGAGAGAATAAAAGTACTGATTACTTATATGATGTGTTGATTTCAATTGAATCATAGTATTTGATTTTAACTGGAGCTGGATGGCAATGTAAACGTAAGTAAAAAATCATGGACTTTGTTTTCTGCTCCCTCAAAAATTAAACTTTATTCTGGGAAAAATATTCCTAAAGGAAAACATGTATAATTTTCTTTGTTTTCTCCTGGTCAGGAAATACAGTTTCTAATAGGGAGTCTTCATGTTTCAGTGTGAATTTTTTATTGGCTTTTTGTGGTTGAATGGATAGAGCTACAAATATCACTATAGTGATTTCTGGGGGTGTACTAAATGCTGCTAGAAAAAGAGAAAACATGAATGAGATACTAAATATTGAGACTAATGTTATATATTACCCTAGGCAAGGAAAAAGCAAAGGAAGAATTTGCTTTTTGTTTCTGGTACAGAACTTGAATTGAATTTAAATCATGTTGTGGTGGAGAATATATGATGAATACCTTAATGACAATGCCTGTAATGTTATTTTGTTTGTGTTTATTTGTTGAGTTGATAAGCCTGTGAGAGTACTTTATTGGTATTTAGAATTCATTAGAAATACATTTTGCAATTTCTGGGTTGTAAATTATTAAAAATAATTTGACATAGTAAATGGGATTTACGTAGAGAGATTTAAGATCCAATCTAATACCTGTTGAATAAATAGTTCTGTGGTTTAAAAATTATTTTAGACTATTGCTACTTTTGGTTTCATACAATTAATTTGATAAACATTGAACCAAATTAGCTGTATAATTGAATTTCATTATATTTTTCTGAACTATGCCATGCTGTATAAATCACATAGAAAGTTAATAGATTGGATATGTTTCCTATTTCATGGTTCTTATTTCTATTTCTTGACAGTCAAAACTTCTATTGTAAAAGTAACTGAAATAATAGTAGCATTTTAATAAAGATGGTTATGATTTATAGCTATTACTTTCACTTGGAAATTTTTTAAGTAATGTTTTACAAATATAAAATTGATTCCTGTGACAATGACTCTTTTTGTTATTTCCTGGTATGTCTGAGTTTTGTCAAGTTATTTCCTAGTATGTCTCGACTCTTTTTGTCAGGTTATTTCCTGGTATGTCTGAGTTTTCAAATCCTTAGTAAATATGGGCTGCTTTCATCATTCAAGACTATTGGTTTGTTTAGGGTAAATATTAAGATTATATTCTTTAGGAAAGATTATTTCTCTCAACTCATTAGAGAGCAGTTTGGAAAGTGTTCCATAACTTCCTGTCTCCTATACCTACACTCCTAGTTCATTATTTTTTTTTTTTCTCTTGGATATAGATATCTCAGTCATGTGCTATCATCCCAGTTTATGAGAAATTAGATTCTAATTTAATTTGTTGGTCTGTCTTCTTCAGAAGTTTCATATTGATGAACTATCAATTCTGAGCAATGAGAACAGGGCAAATTTACTCTGCATATCTTTAGCTTATGTTTGAGTTCATCTCCACATTCAAATTGTATAATTTAAGGAGATATTTTTCAAGTTTGGTGATGTTAATTTGCATCTTGGTTTTAGACATTCAGATTGATTTTCCTCCTTCTTACTTTATCTTCTGAATGCTCCGTTGCCTGTTGTATTCAATCTTCTTGATTTTTTTCTCATTTACATTTTCCTGTAACAAGTAACTTGATTTCTTTCTACTGTTCTTTTAATTGCCAGAGTAGAAAAGGAAAAGGGTGTGGCATTGTATTGGAGGTACATTGAGGGCCTACTATTGATCATACTTGGCTTCTGAACTCCCAGGTATAGGTTCCTTTTGTAGAATTGGTTGATTATACATATCTGATTATGCTTCTCAACTCACCTGTATTTTACTTTAACTTTTAAGTTACTTGAATTTCTGCAAATAACATTGAGATTAATGGTTTTCCAATAGGTAGTTTCCATGTCTGTTTCTTGCCTGTGAAAATGACCCTTTGAATGGGAAAAAAATAAATTCACTTATTAAATATCAGAAACACTTCAACCAAAAATTTATAAACTAGACTTCACCACTTGAATTTATATTTTGTCCCAGACTTGCTATCTTTATGGTAAATGAAGTACCCTCTGTTTTGTGTTTTGTTTATATATGTGACATCCCCATACACCATGAAAATCTTTTCTAAAAATGTTGTATCAAAGCAAAAATTGTACCAAACAAAGTTATACAGGCAAGAAAGACTTTATTCAGTGCTCTAGCTATTTGCAATCTCTCTGGGGAGAGATGCCAGAATAAGTCTGAACTCCACTGCAACATAGGGAGTAGAGTTTTTTATGGGCTGGAGTGAGCTAGTGGAAAAGTACTAGAGGACATTAGGGATAAGTCATAGACTGTGTTTTCTAATTGGCTTTATCCAAGGGAAAAGTTCACTTCTCATATCTTTATGATAAGAGGTAATTTTGTAACTTGGAGCAAGGTGCCCTCTAAAGTTAGGCTTCTGCCTTTTTGCGGAAACTGGGAAAAAGGGGTGCTATCTCTTTTGATGATTACATTTAAAAGAGATGGTTCCCAGGTCTTTGAGAAAGACATTCCTGGGTTGTAAAGCTGTCAAGAGGCTTTTAAAAAGATTTACATCTCAAAGGGACAGAGAAAGAATTTACAATTACAAGTTTTCTAAAGGAAATGTTCTAAGAAAAGGGAGATCTGGAGCCTAGAGTCAGGAAGAAGCCAAAGCCTGTCTAAAGCTTAGTCAAACTGAGGGAAGCATTAGTGTGTCTTGGCATTATTAATTGAACATATAACCTTCAAATTTCCTTAAGAGTTTATAAACTTTTATAGAAAGAATTTATTTACTACAGGAATTCAGCCATTCTCCCAAACTTTAAGATTTGTATACACTTAAATATTAGGTATTATTTGGAAGATAATTCATTTAAATAACATCTAATGTTAAAAGTGGCAGAATAAGCCAGCATGGTAGAAGTCCAGGGTAACATCTTGCAGGGTTTGTTTGAAAAATGAATGATCGCTCTAAGTAGTGAAAGCTGCTGCCACTATTTCCTGCTGAGTGCCTTTTAGGTCAACACATTAGCTTTTGAGTTTACAGAGCTCTTTTACTCCATTATTTTATTTTATCTTTTCAACAAAACTGCAAACTAACTTCCATACTAAGTGTGTAACCTTGGGCAAGTCTCTCAGCATCTTTAAGGCTTCATTTTAGAATTAGATTTGCTGTTTTGAAGTAATATTTGATAAAACATTTATCTAACAAGGCTGTCTTGATGCTTAAGTGAGATAATTTATTTATTCAAGAAACATGTACTAAACACCAAAGATGTGGGAGCCACTGCACCAGACCTGAAAAGAAGGCATTGTTATTATTTGGGTGGATTGTACTCCAATATTTATTAAAATAAATGTATAGCTTCTGCTGGATGCTAATGAGTATGCACTAGAATAGAAACTATAGAAGCAGGAACTTTATCATCTGGTTCACATGTGAATTCTCAACAGTAAACTATAGATAATTATTTAAAATTTTGTGGAAAATTCTGTGCAGGGCAGTGGAGGGCAGTGCAGGACAGTGGGGAATACAGCTCTAGTCTGTGTGAAACTTTGACTTGATCCTTGTCTTAGTCCATTAGGGCTGCTATAACAAAAATACAATAAACTGGATGGCTAATAAACAACAGGAATTTTTTTTTTTTTCACTGTTCTGGAATCTGGAAGTCTGAGGTAAGGGTGCCAGCATGGTTGGGTAAGGATCCTCTTCAGGGTCTCAGACTTCATTTTATCCTCATATGACATTCAGGGCCTAGGGATCTCTCTGGAGCCTCTTTTATAAAGACACTAATTCCATTCTTGAGGGCTCCACCCATATAATCTAATCACCCCAAGGCCCTCACTTCTAAATACTGTCACATTGGGCTTTAGGATTTAACATAGGAATTTTGGGAGGACACAAATATTCAGACCACAGCAATCCTATGCTTAATAGAACCTTAACTAGTTCTATGCTCAATGATTCATGGTGCTCCATACCCCTGCTGCCCAGGTTTACTGCATTTGTAAATTGTTTATGTTTTTGTCTCTCATCAGAATGGAAATAACTTGAAGACTCCACATATCTTATCTACTTGTCTAGGGATAAAAGAATAAATATTTCCCTAATCATTAGTGTTTGAATATCTTCAAGTGTTTTAAATAATGTATAATATTTTCCAGGGATATCAAATATTTTGAAAGCATCATTTACATATAACAGATCGGTTAACCGTTAGATAGTTAACAACTATATTTTTTACAGTAGTATCCTTAAGTGCCTCTCACAATACCCAAAATATAGTAGCCACTGAACACATTTTTGTTGGGCAAATGAATACAATTAATGTTGATTACATTTTTTTGTAGTAAGGTATCTACAAGGTAAGATTGAGTTGACCTAATTTCAGATATTGAACATGCAGAAAAGTAGTGAAACTCCATTTTAATAACAATTCATAATTTAAACTTTTCACCAGTATCTTGGAATGGCCCCAGGCTTAGTCTAATCACTGATGAAAACTTACAGTTTTCAGTAAGATTTTTAACATTGCCTACATGGGGTTGATTGAATTGAGACTTGGTGATATTCAGACTTTTGAAACTGAATTGCATCAATATGGGCTTAGTGATTGGAATGGTAAACAGCATTGTCATTTCTTTTTCTCCTCTTAGTACTAAGGACAGGATGCTTTAGGCTGGAGAATGCTGATGCAAAAAGGTTAAAACTTCTATTCAGCTTGACCATCACGGCTTGATCGGCTTGATCGTAAGGTCCCAAGGGTGTGTGAGAATAGAAGAAGCTTATACGAGGGGCTGGGGAAAGCTGAAATCATTGAGGACACTGAAGAACGGGAATAGGCTTCAGTAGGAGCCCTGCCAACCACACTGGTCTTCATTGTGTTAGCCCTTGCTGCTAGAACAAGTGTTTTTCATATTCTGCTGCTTGCTTCTGGAAGTCAGAGGTGGGGAACAATTTTAGATAAATCATTCTTCATTCAGGTCTATGCATCAGAGAGGACAGTCCCTCAACTTTTTACCTCTGGTATATCTTTGTTCTGCTTCAATATTATTTTTAAAAAATTAAACATTTCTTCCAAATAAACGTCTTTAACCTTCAGCATATCAGGTCAATAAAGGACTTTAGAACACATTTCCTTGACTTTTCCAGGCTATGGCATGTATAGTATTTAACTTTACATTACCACCAACTAATTCATGCTTAGAGCCAAAACTTTTTGCCCCAAAGTAATAGATAACTGCAGAGCATATTAATAGAACAGATAATAAGGCAAATCTGGATGATAACTATCGTAAAGGCAGTCCATTCATAATAACCTCACTGCTATTTAGATGAAAAGGGAGTTTTACTCTGCTTTAAAATCTAAAAATCAAATCAAGATCTCAAAAAAATTCTGCAGGGTGTATGATAACATCAGTACAATTTAGTTTTTCTGTAATATTACTGGTAGAATAGTAATAATATTGTTTGTGTCTTTCTGAAAGGAGGCCATTGCTTAATTACAAGAAAAGTAAAACAGAACTATGTTAAATTTATAAATAACTAAAACTGCTATTTCCTGTTAGAATGTGGTATGTGTAGGTATGTGTGTGTGTGTGTGTGTGTGTGTGTGAGAGAGAGAGAGCGAGAGTGAGAGAGAGAGAGAGGAAGCGAGAGAAAGAGAGAGGGAGAAGGAAAGAAAGAGAGAGAAAATCTGAGGAAAAATTTGAGAAAGCAGGATAGTAGCTGAACTTACTTGTTTATTTAAATTTTTATTGTCTCTTTCCTCTGCTGGATGATTAGCTTGGATTGGCCCATGACTTTTTTTTTTGACCACTGAATGTCCAGTAATTCCAACAGTGCTTAGTATAAAATATATGCTCAATAAATACTTGATAAATTTGTGAATAAGCTTGCTTAATTCTTTCATCTTCCATATCTGGGATCTCAGGCTCAGAGAGGACCTTTCTCCTCATTTGGACCAATGTTTGAGAAAACCCATCTTTTTCTTTGGTAGGGTTGCCAGATAAAATCCAGGACACCTATGTAAATTTCCATTTCAGATACAATGAATGATTTTTTTCACAAGTATTTCTCAAATATTGCAAATACGTTCCATGCAAATGTGGGATCTATTTATTTTTTTTTAAATTATTATTTATCTGAAATTTAAATTTAACTAGGAATCTTGTATTTTTATTTGCCAAATCTGTCAACCATCCCCTTTGGGTAAGAGAGAGAAAGAAAATTGAGCTGATCCTTACCATGGAACTTCCTACTCAAGGTAGAGTTACAAGTCATCATAACTTGATGCATCCTAATCAACGTGGTATGGAAGGAAAAGAGCCAATGGGATAAGAGTAATTCAAGAATATTTAAGGATAGTCTAAGTGTAAGCCAACAGATCATTGGTTCTGAAAAGCGAGAGGCATTTAGGGGTTTGGAGTGGATGGAAACAAGGTCAGAGCCAAAGACAATGAGGAAGAGTTGAGTTGGCCATAGAATGAAACTTTTGTGCTTCCGTAGCTCAACTTTTTTTTTTGTCCAGTGGAAATATTAGATCTGACTTAAAGGTACAGAGATGAGGCAGGGGTTCTAGGATAATAGCCCCCTCCTCAACAACAACAAAAAAAAAACTCCCAGTAAAAGGATTCGATGAAGTAATCCATATGTTTCATGTTTTCCTGGTTGATTCCTACCAAAAAAGGGAATCTATAGTAGTGGTTAAGATTTTATGTAATAGTAAGATTTTTAAGAGTACATGACTCTTAAATTACTACACTTGTCCTATATCCATTCATTCATTCTTTAACACATGAGTTAGATACTTATTATTTGCCATACTCTATTCTGGGTTTCAGAAATAAAGCAAATGAACTTTTATATTTTAGTTAGAGCAAACAGACAGTAAACAAAATAATTTCAGATTGTGGTAAATATCTTGATATGAAAGAGTATAACTGAGCTGAGGGGTTGGGGAGGACTACTTTAGGTAGGGTGCTCATGGATAGCCTCTCTGAGGCGGTGCTGTTTGAAATGAGACTTGAAAGATGAGATGGAACTAGCCATGCAAAAGCCAAGGGGAGAACAAGTTCATGCGAAAGGAACAAAGGCATAAGCTCTTCACTTGGAAAAAGCTCAGGGTTTTCAAGGAAAGAAAGGAAGCATGAGTGGTTGAAGAGTAGAAGATGAAATTGGAGAGGCAGTCCAGGGCCAGAACATGCTTGGACCTTATGAATCTTGGTAAGGAGTTTGAATTCTTTTCACAATGCTTTGGGGAAGAGGGTTTTAAGTGGGGGAAACAATGCGATTTGATTTGTCTTTTAAAAAGATCATGACGGCTGAGTGGAAAATAAATTGAGTGTGTGAGGAGCAGCAGTTGAAGGAGGGAGACTACTGCAGTTTGGAGGCCATTGTAGAAAAGAATTCCAGTAACAGGGTTGACTTGAACTAGGCGGATAGCAATGAGGATGAGATAAAGTGACTAGATTTGAGTTCACTTTGGAGGTAGAACTGACAGTTTGTTTATGGATCTTACAGGGATTTATCAGGGAAAGGGAAGAGTGAAGATTAAATCCTGTAGTTTTTGGCTTGAGCAATTTGGTGGTATCATTTACTAAGAAAAGACAAGTTACGAAACCAAGTTGAGGGTATCACGAGGTTCCTTTGAACATGTTAAGTCATCCAAGTAAAACAAGTCATGGAACCCATTGGCTATATGAGTAAGGAGCTCAGAAAAATATCAGGGTCATCAATATGTGATGATAAATGTTTGCAAGTCATTAGTATGTGGATAATAATAAAAAGGAGATAAAAATTAGAAAGTCAGTATGTGGATAATATTTTAAGACTTGGAAATGAACTAGATTATTGAGACAAAGAATATTGATAGAGAAGAGGGCTGAGGACTGAATTCTGAAAAACAAATGTGAATAAAAAAGGAGGGAATATTTAGCTGTGTAAAAATCATATGAGAATTTTGAGTAAATACAAAAAGAGAAGCATCTATTGGATTTTCAACATGGAAGCCATTAAAGACCTGATCAAGAATGGCTTTGCAATGGTAAGGTAGGGAGTCAGAATGGAGCGGATGGAAGAATAAATGGGAGGTGACAAAGTGATGACAGGGACTAGAAATTGGAGGGAACAAGAGAGAGAAATAGCTGGAGTGGTATGTGGGGTAAAGGGAGGTTTTGGAGAAGTTTGAGACACAGGAACTTAATCCAATAGGGAGGAAGAAATTGGTAACAAAAAAGAGAAGAATGTTAATATAGAAGTGGAAGTCCTTGAGAAAATCTGAGGTGTTTCACAGCACAAAACACTTCCACTTTGTTCATTCAGAAAATATTTCTTTAACATCTACAATATGTCAGATACTGGGATAGACACTGAAAATACAAAGTCAAAACCTGTAACTTAGAAATGGTTACAATCAAAGAAGAGACATACAATTAAATAAAAAATATGTGCAGAAATGAATTTTAGAAGTTACATGGAGCTCTAGGAAGAAAACTCATGATAACTTTCTGAGTGATAAGAGAACCATCTTGACTTTCTTATAGATCTTTAGAATATGGCTGTTCACAACCTTACTTTTCCTGGTATTTTATTGAAGAATAACTAATCAATGACTGACTTGGCTTAGCACATTGAAATATTACATATTAAAATTTTAATTTCAAAATATGCTCATGAAAGCCACGAAACTGAAATCTCATCCATGGAAGATTTTTGAAGGGAGATAACATATATCTTAGATTAGATTGTCTTTGTAGTTCTGCCAAAACAACTCCTTTCAACTTGAAAACTGCAAGATTCCTTCAGTAAAATGCCTTTGAAATGTCAGTTTATTGCCTTTCTTATGTTTCAATGTTATAAATGTCTGTTTATTGCAAATTGTTTTAGTAATTACCCAATTGTTTAACCACAGGGAACAGCTATCTATTATGATTATCCAAGAGGAAAGAGGATGAGCTGAAGGGGCACCTAAGCTCATTTTTCAGTGGTGAATGTCATTAGCATTAACCTTTTTAGACTGTCTGCCTTTGTTATCAGGAAAAGCTGGAAAAGAGTTTATCCAGGCAGAATGGCAGTTTTGCTCATTTGCCCTTATCACCCTTGACTCCTGCCTGTATTAATGGTCGGAACATAGACTGACCATCTTTCAGACTGTCTTTCAGTCAGCAACTGCAGTTGCTCCTGTTTCTCTGTTCCCTGAGTTTAAAGATCAGAAAGTCATTGGACCAGTTGATGGGATGTGTTATTTCTTACTTGTTCTTATTTAGCCTCAAAGGAAAGACCATTCATATATACATTTTGAAATTTACCTTCATTCCCTAATTTAAAAAAATACAGTTCTAGAGGCCCTTCCTCAGGACTCTCCAAGAGACACTTTATGGCCACATCAGATATGTGGACTTTTACTCCATGCTGGAGTCTGTAAACTCACCGTGATTAACAGCTGATGGTCAACACATTAGAATACTCTGCCAAGAACAGGTTCCAGAACTGTGGTGGTCAAGGCCCTGGTGTTTCTCTGTCAATATATTCAGAGCACCGTCTCCAGTGATTTCTTTTATCTCTGCCCTGCCAGACAGTGACCCTGCATAATAAGAAAGCTGATAAACTATGTACCATTTTGAGAGAGTATGTTAGATTATAGTGGCCTTGGCTCTAAGATAGCCACACTTTTCAGTCGGGAGATGAGGAAGAGATGGTTTATAGTCCTGCTTTCCACAGAAGCCCTGAGAATTAGCACAAAGTGGGTGATTTGAACTGGAGGAGATTAATTACAGGTTAAGTGTGTAATATAAGGACTAGGAGACTCATTATGGATTATTTGCTTGCCCCAGAGTATTGAATGATTGGTTTTCTTTTCATCAGACTTTGAAAATCATGTGGACTAGTTTTGATACCATAGTATCAAAAGAACAAGGTGTGGTCTACAGTGCCTTATATTATTCCCATCCATGTAATAATTGTTAGCAATCTTCATTGCCTTACACAGGGCAATATCTAATGGGACAGATAGTTGAGGTCTTGTTAAATATAGAAAGGCTTAACCCTACCAGCTGTAGCAGAGCTTCTTTCCAGATAATGTTGAGATTTTCACATAATATTGTAGATTTATTTATTTACATTATTGCTTTCCAGATCTTTTACCTTCTCCTTTTCTAATATCTATATCAATTTTCTAGATCTTTGCCATTTAAAATTAATCTAATTTTGATATTTAATTTTTAAGTACCTACAATTCTTTTCTAATGACCTTATTATTATTCTTTCTTAATATTTGTACATTTGAATAATCAGCTTGTTATTAATTTTAGATCTTTAATGAAGATATTAAAAAAGGACCCAATTTTAATCTCTGTAGACATCTTTCTAGTGTTCTACCATTTCTTTGATTATAACCCCATATTTCTATTGTTAATGAAATTTTCAGTGGATATAAAAGTGCTCATTTCCAAACTAATTTGAATTAATTTTTCAAAGTGTATGGCATGATATTATAACCCTAAAATTTCACAGCAGTTCCAAGAGTCTTAAACATCACTGTTAGTGATTATATAAATAACCTTTACTTTTGCATATCTGTTCTCCTAGTTAAGCTGTTTTCTTAACTCTGAGAATCAAATGTTCATAAAACAAATGGCAATATGAAATTAATATGTTTAGAAATAAGCAGCATGATGGAGAAGTGCAGTCATCAGTAGCTAAATTCCACCCAGGAAACAGTTGTTGCATCATGAGTATTTAAAGGCAACTGTGAAATGCTGAGTTCCAATCTTGTTAACTTGTTAACCTTTACCAGTTCAATGGGTAGGATACTGCCTCACTGGGCCCAGAACAACCCTTTATTTTCTCTAAATTATAAACACAATGAAATACAAGATGTTCAATCTAAAACATGACACATAGAAGCTTGATAAATTATAAGCTTATACTTCTTAGCTCAGTGTTTGATGTGCGGAGCTAGTGAGCTCAGGGAGGTCTATCACTTCTACTGGAGATGCCTAATAAACCCATATTCTTTTGTATGAAATTCCAAGAATAATACAGGAGTAATGTGATAATAATATCACAGATTTTAATGCTCTTTCTTTGGCTTTTGACTCCATAGGTAGAAATTTGTTATATTTGACTGTTAATATAGATCTCAGACTGCATCTAAGCCAAAACAATGTCAGTAAGAATGGTGTCTTCATACTTCAGACAATAATTTCCAAAGTGATTGAAAAGGAGATGCATTTTAGTTCCCCTTCCTGTCTCTTTAGTCTTTTCCCGTGTAATTTAATTCCATGTTCAGATGATCTAGAAGCATTTCCATCTTCAAGAGTAAAGAGTTATCTAGGCATCTCATCATAAAGATGGCATGATTTTAGCATCATGACTTAGGAGTGGCTTTGATAAAGAAGTGACTCTGCTATCTCATCCTGGAAGAGAGAAAGCATCTACATCAACTGCTTTAAAACCAAAGTCATTAACAGTGATAGGTGTTTTAACTAATTTATAAATAATAACTTCACATATAGCTGTCTAGAAGTATGTTTTGGAATAATTTTATATTAGTTTTTAATAGGTAGCTTTTTTACTTGAAACTATGGGTGTTTTACTGAAAATAAAACAAAACAAAACAAAATTTGTGGTTGAGAAGTATACTTTGTTGTAGCTACTTAAATCTCTCTCTAGGTTAAAATTAGACTTGATTTAGGAAAAGAATTCTTTATATCTATCTACTTACATACCTACCTACCTACCTATCATCTATCATCTGCTTCTTGGTCAGGGACTACCTATGATCATTTTTTAGAAAATGATGGATATGGGCATTTACTTGGCTTATCTCTTCTATTCAGACAAACATCTTTGTTAGGCTCCTTATTTGTCCTAAGAGGACATAAGTCCTCCCTCCACATTAACTAATTGTTAAAACTAAAATGAACATTAAAATCAACATTGGGAGTAGATGTACTGTAGATGCTTGTCATAATGTAATCTTGAACTATCTGTTGTTCATTACCTTTCAAAAAGTCAACTGAGAGAAATAATTATAGAAGGGAGTGCTTGGATGCTATAAACTTCACTAAATCAGTGATTATCAAGAAAGAATGATATTTTCCCTGACTAATGATATTATTAGAATAAGCTTGGCTATGTCACAGTAACAAAGGGACTCCTTTCTCAGTGCTTAAAGTCACAAATTTCTCACTCATGCAAGGAACATGTCTATTAGAGGGCATTTGTGAGTTTGCTTCACGTTTTCTTTGCCCCAAACCTGATATGACAGAGCAATGTCTATTTTGAACATTTCAAGTTTGGTGGTATAAGTAAATGAGACATGGAGAACCGCAAACTGTTAAAGTGCATGTCTGCCCCAGAGAGAAACCCACGCACATATGGTCACCTTATTTTTGATAAAGGAGGCAAGAATATACAATGGAGAAAAGACAGCCTCACAGATTGCCAACAAACACATGAAAGGATGCTCAACATCACTAATCTTTAGAGAAATGCAAATTAAAACTACGATGAGGTATCACCTCACACCAGTCAGAATGGCCATCATCAAAAAATCTACAAACAGTAAATGCTGGAGAGGGTGTGGAGAAAAGGGAACCCTCTTGCACTGTTGGTGGGAATGTAAATTGATGCAGCCACTATGGAGAACAGTATAGAGGTTCCTTAAAAAACTAAAAATAGAACTACCATATGACCCAGCAGTCCCACTACTGGGCATATACCCTGAGAAAACCATAATTCAAAAAGAGTCATGTAACACGGTGTTCATTGCAGCTCTATTTACAATAGCCAGGACATGGAAGCAACCTAAGTGTCCATCGACAGATGAATGGATACAGAAGACGTGGCACATATATACAATGGAATATTACTCAGCCATAAAAAGAAACGAAATTGAGTTATTTGTAGTAAGGTGGATGGATCTAGAGTCTGTCATACAGAGTGAAGTAAGTCAGAAAGAGAAAAACAAATACCGTATGCTAACACATATGTATGGAATCTAAAAAAAAAAAAAAATTGTTGTGAAGAACCTGGGGGCAGGACAGGAATAAAGACGCAGACGTAGAGAATGGACTTGAGGACACGGGGAGTGGGAAGCGTAAGCTGGGATGAAGTGAGAGAGTGGCATGGACATATATACACTACCACATGTAAAATAGATAGCTAGTGGGAAGCAGCCGCATAGCACAGGGAGATCAGCACGGTGCTTTGTGACCATGTAGAGGGGTGGGATAGGGAGGGTGGGAAGGAGTTGCAAGAGGGAGGAGTTTTGCGGATATATGTATATGTATATGTATAGCTGATTCACTTTGTTATAAAGCAGAAACTAACACACCATTGTAAAGCAATTATACTCCAATAAAGATGTTAAAAAAAAGGAATATATGCTGGAATATATATTTTTAAATAGTTTTAATATCTTGAGTTCTTGCATGAGAATATTTGTCTTACCTTATTTCTTGCTAGCTGTGTGTCTTGAGACAAGTCCCTTGATCTTTCTGAAATATATTCTTTATTTTTAATATTCATGTAATCATACCTTTCTCAAAATATTATGAGCTTTGATGGACTAATGCATGGTAAAGTTTAGTTTGTGTGGTATATGAACAAAAGATATGGCTTTTAAAATGTAGAATATTCATATGCGTTTAAATATGTCCTTTTAGAATCATTTAACATAAGAATCTTTGAAGTATATATTGCCAAGATATACAATATTCTGTGAGGAATCTTTAATTTTTTATCAGTAAATTAAAATTTTTACTTTCTAAAAAAAAAAAAAAGTTCATGTCTGCAAGTGCCACATGTCACTTCTCTCCACATTTCATTGGCTGAAGCAAGTCACCTGGACATTTCTGAATTCTAGACTGTAGGGATATATACTCTTTCCCCAGAGAGGGCTGTTCTAAGAAGAAAAATCAGAATATTTGGTAAAGAGTATATCAAATTTGCTAAGTTTCCATACTCACCTTTGGGGGTAGATCTGTTGAGAATAAGAAGATGCTTTTTTCAATACTCAAGCCATCCATTGGAATCTGATATGTACCCCAAGAGGAGCATGCCTCCTCACTCGAACATGTGGAGAATCATGGTCTTACTGTGCTACTGTTCTTGATGGATATGTAATTTCCATTTGTTGGTCTTGGGCAGGAAACATAATGAGTACTATTATAGATATATTATTTCAATCACTTCATTCATCAGACCATGTTAAACCATGAATTTACATTTCAGTTTTATACTTACACATGGTATATGTCATATATATTAGTACTTCTAATTCCTCACAATTAAGCATTCAACAAATATTTGCTAGAAGGCTTAATGCAAATGTAAATCACTCAAATCAAAGTTGGAAGTGGTAAAAATAATTCCTTCTCAAATGGAAGAAACAATCTATAAAGAGACAAAAGAAAACGCCTCCTATAATTATGAAGTGAACTTCCATGGATTTATGGTCTTTATTGGGGGCAGTTTTTTTCCCAGAATTTTTCATATACAAGGAAAAGCAGAGTATGGACTTTGAAGTCAGGCAGATCTAATAGTAAATTATAGCCCTACCACTTTTTAGCTTATGACTCTGCCCTCTTTGAGTTTAGTGTTATCATCTGGGAATCGGATGAAATACCTATATCACTGAATTGCTGTTAAGATAAAATGAGGCTATATGTAAGATACCTAGTATAATATTGTAACAAGCACTTAATATATGCTAGTTTTTCTTCCCCTTAAAGCTGCACAGGTGAAAGAGTAAATAGAATTGACTCTTTGTGAGGAACATGTTGGGGCATCAAATTTTACCAGTATCACCAATCGTGATAAAAAAACAAACAAAAACAAACAAACAAAAAAAAACAACTTACAGTATGGAGGTTCCTTAAAAAACTAAAAATAGAATTACCATATGACCCACAATCCCACTACTGGGCATATACCCTGAGAAAACCATAATTCAAAAAGACACATGCACCCCAATGTTCATTGCAGCACTATTTACAATAGCCAGGTCATGGAAGCAACCTAAATGCCCATTGACAGACAAATGGATAAAGAAGATGTGATACATATATACAATGGAATATTACTCAGCCATAAAAAGGAATGAAAATGGGTCATTTGTAGAGACGTGGATGGATCTAGAGACTATCATACAGAGTGAAGTAAGTCAGAAACAGAAAGAAATATCGTATATTAACGCATATATGTGGAACGTAGAAAAATGATACAGATGAACCGGTTTGCAGGGTAGAAATAGAGAGACAGATGTAGAGAACAAACGTATGGACAGCAAGGGGAGAAAGTGGTGGGGGGTTGTTGGTGGGGGTGTGATGAATTGGGAGATTGGGATTGACCTGTATACACTGATGTGTATAAAATGGTTAACTAATAAGAACCTGCTGTATAAAAAAATAAATAAAATAAAATTCAAAAAAAAAAACAACTTGCAGTAATTTGGAAGTGTCACACTTCCTTCTTCCTACTACCCAAAATTGATTTATAGAAAATTTAAATCTCCATTAAATTCTCTTTCTGATATCCCAGAAGATAATTTTTTTAAAAAAACTTTATCTTTTGGCTGCATTGGGTCTTAATTGCAGTACGTGGGATTTTTCGTTGCAGTGCACAGGCTTCTCTCTAGTTGTGGCACTGGGCTTAGTTGCCCCGTGGCATGTGGGATCTTAGTTCCCCAACCAGGGATTGAACTGGCATCCCTTGCATTGCAAGACCGATTCTTAACCACTGGACCACCAGGGAAGACCCCCTTGAAGATAAATTAATTCAGTAGAAAACTGTGAGTCTTTCTACAACTTAAAGTGGCAGAGATAAGTGGATGAAGAGATGAAGAATCTTTTGCATTGTGGAACTGTAAAAAAGATGGCAGTAGATAATCTCGAAGGTAACTTTCAATGTCATGATTTCATAGAAAAAAATGTTTTTTTACAAAGTCCTCATTAATTTTGCAATGAATATAAAGTCAGATCATATTAAGCAGAAGCCATTGTCTCTGATACCTTTGATGTGATGATAGCTGTTTCAATTAATCCTGTGACTGTCAAATACAGAATACTCATCGCCCAGAATTGTCATCTTTGTCTTCTGATGCTATCATTTTTTTGCCACATTAGATGATGATTTAGTGATATCCACATTATTTTGTTATCTGAGGTATATCCTTGAGGAAGAGATAAGTTCTACTGTAATTCTGAGTTCCATTCCTCTATTTCACAATGTCAGGCCTTATTGAACTTTAACGAAACTCTACTTTGTTTCCCCACCAAACTATAGAAATATAGCACATCTACCTCTGAGGCAAGATATATGAAACAAGGACATTTCCTGAATAAAGAGTGATGTCCTTGTGTGTACTACAGATTTAAATATAATATTCAAGGTAGCAGTTAGTGTTTGTAGGAAGATACTCAAGTGTTTTCTTTGGAAAACTGCCTGTATTCTCTTAGCTTCATGATCAAGAGAGCAGATATGGCAGGAATATGATAAATATGGGAAACCTGACTTAATTCCATTGACAGTTTTTGCTTGGGTGAATCTTTTGGCATAATAAAGATTTCTTGACTCTGCCTGTGAAGCTAAAAAAATAAGAGAGCATCATTTTTCTTATACATCTCCAGCAGGCAGACTTGAGGAATTCTGTAACTTCTCAGTGATTTATAGGAACAGCGCAGCTTATTTAGACCAGGGGAGAGAGAGAAAGGACGAAGGAGAATAGATCTATGTCCTATATTTCTGAAAAGTTGGGACCATTTATTTGTTCACTTTTTAGTAGAGATTCACTTACTAGTTACTGAGATCTTCTCATGAGCTACCTCTTGAGATGTCAAGACAACTAGACAAAAATCGACCAAGAAAAGAAAGGAGAAAACGTACGGCTTTCCACCGCTACAAAGGAGAAGATCAGAACTGCTGCATATAACCCAATCCACGAGGCCAAAGTCCAGATAGCAGGCCCTCCTTCTCCCTAAATCAAAGCCTAGGGCAGCAGCTACTGAAACCACTTATTCTGACTGTTAGTTTTTTACTTTGCAAAAGGTCCAGTGGAAAGATAAGCAGAACTGAGGAGGCTGAAAAGGAACTGTGCTGTCCATGACACCTTTAAATATGAAGAATCCCTGAAGGAGATAAAGTTTATAAAATTCTTAAAGTTTAGAAATTTTGGCCTGTAGGATTCTGCCTTTGATGTAAGCCCTCTTTTGCCCTCTTTTCTGCCTCTTTTCATTATAAATTCTTCCTCCTTTCTCAGACTTTCATTTTCTTACTGAACTCCCCAGCTCTGAGGTCCCACTACTAACCCTCAAGACTCTAAATCTTAGAATTGATGTTTCTTCCTGAGAAAGTCCAAAATGAAATAATTTTCTTCAAGAGAGTTTGGAGAGCCAAGACAGAAGACGAATGGCACTTGTATTTCTCTGCTTTGCTTTGAGAGAATCCTCCAGATTTTATGTTTTCGGAACGGAATGTGTGTAACAATTGTCATTCCAGAAAGCAGAGTTCTGTTTTCAGCCCCATGGAAAATGTGTAGTGGATGCAGTACTCAGGCAATGTGGCATAGAGGAAAAAGGTATCCAATAACAGGGCTGTGAAGCATTACCCTTCAGGGAGCCCATTGTGCACTGTACACCTAAGATAATCCTGTCTAGACGTTTGTCAGGAGAGGAACAGCTGGCAACTCTCCTCCCCTTCTACACCTTTAAAGCCTGGTTCTAATCTCCACTCTCCCGGAAACTTTCCCTTTGTGATGCCGTTTCATTATGATAGGAAATTCATCTCACATTTCTGTTATGTGGTTTTGTTCTCTTTACAATGGGATCATTTGTATCCATTTATGCATTGGTTTGAAAACATTTCTAGTCATTTTCCTCCTGTCTATGTGCTATGGGTAACCAATTATTTTGTGCCTTTTTGCTGGTAAGAATCATGTCTTTCATTTGTTTTTTTCTTTCTCCTGGTGTCTAGCTGAGCATTGCAAAGTTGATGATTGAGTGATAAGAAAAACACTCAATATCTTATGAAAAATGACAAGGAATCCTTTGGTTTGCATGATCTCATCATAAGTTTATTTGTTGATTAGATTGTCTGAATGTTAGAGTCTGTTTCAAGAGGAGATGTTGACTGCTGTTTCAACGTTAGACCCAAATAAGAAAGCAAGGGAGTAGGGAGAGTGTGGTGAGAGGGAGGAGGGAGGAAAAGAATCTAAGTGTTCCTAACCAATCTCTTTCCGTGTTTGCACCACCATTTACAATGCCATGGCACACAACTCTGAAACTTTTTTTCTTTTTCTTTTTATCCTGATATAAAAAGGTACATAAAGGATTGGCCTCTTTATTTTAATCGAGGCTCCATCACTAACTATAACATTGTACAAGTTACTTAAACTTTCAGTGCCTCAATTTCCCCATTTCAAAACTTAGAATGAAAATAGCAGCTACTTCTTAGTGATATCATGAGGAGTAAAATAAGAATATATGTAAAACTCTTAGAGCAGTACTTGACATGTAGAAAGTGCTCAATCGTCATCAGTGTCATTATTTGAGTTGGTTAAGAAGCAGGAAATAAGTGCTGATCAAAGTGGCAATCATAGGTTACTGATCGAAGTGGCAATCATAGGTTATCCCAACAGAAGGGGAAAATAGGAATCTTCCCCTTCTGTGGGACAAGAATAATACAATCGCTCAACATATTCCTGACTTGTCAATGAGATGGGAAGTTTAGTCTTAAAATTATGAGTATCTGGTCATCTTTTAACATAGTAATAACAACGATAATGAAAATTACTTCTCAACATAACATCTACCAAAGGAAGCTCTTGACAATTATTGTCCTGCCTTAGTGATCCATTTTCTCACCATCAACTAGTATTTACTAAAACAGGATTGCTATGAAATCTTATCTCTAGCTTATTATGTAACTGAAGGAGATAAAGTTTGCACCTGGGAAGAATAAAAAAGAATTTAAGAAGGCACACCATTACTCACAGACATTACCAAAGGGACAAGATGTGTTGAGTTGTTTGCTTGAGGTGAAACACTGTCAGCATAGAGAGAAGGTGTACTGCTGTGGTAAAAAATGAATCTTTACTCTGGAATATACTGCAGATTAATAGAGGATATCGTAAAGCATATTGATTGTAGTATTTATTGATTTACTCATATTTCTTGAAGATAATATGTAAAAATATTAGGAGAATAACATCATTACATTTTTATCTTGTGTATGAATTGGCAAGGATTTACTAGGTAAGTTTTAGTGTCATGTATTAGAATATCATTGTAGTTTTGTTTTTTTTTTTTAAAAAACCTTACAGATTCTGGGAAAAACCTGAAGCATCAGACAATAACTGTGCAATGAGAAGAAAAATGAGAAGGAAGTGGTAAAACAAAAAAAAATAATGTCACTTAAGTAAACACTCTCCAGGCGGCAGTATTCCATATGACCACAGAATTTTACAAGGGAGAACCTAACTGGGATTGAACCTTGTTTTTATTTATTTATGTGTTTGTTTGTTTGTTTGTTTATTTATTTATAACATCTTGGCTCTGTGGTTAATTTGGTCCAACTGGCCCAGTTAACCCTCTTTGGTAACCTAAAACAAATATTTAATTCAGGACTTTATGATGCTAATAAAAGGATTAATTGAAGATGATTAACTCTGAATTGTGGAATAAGAATTGTATGGGTTGATTGAGCCTGAATACCTAAATGTTTGTGAGGTTTTGAGCTAAGTGTAGGATGTCTTTGGGTTTATTCTAAGGTTTCTTAGTTAATTCTTTTTTTTTTTTTTTAAATTATTTATTTATTTACGGCTGTGTTGGGTCTTCGTTTCTGTGCGAGGGCTTTCTCTAGTTGTGGCAAGCGGGGGCCACTCTTCATCACGGTGTGCGGGCCTCTCACTGTTGCGGCCTCTCCTGTTGCGGAGCACAGGCTCCAGACGCGCAAGCTCAGCAATTGTGGCTCACGGGCCCAGCTGCTCCGCGGCATGTGGGATCTTCCCAGACCAGGGCTCGAACCCGTGTCCCCTGCATTGGCAGGCAGATTCTCAACCACTGCGCCACCAGGGAAGCCCTCTTAGTTAATTCTTAAATTATACACTTAACTAATTTTTTTCAACCTTTTTATTTTTTCTTCTTTTCTATTACAAATACTTGAAGCTGTACATTTTTCTCTATCACTTTCGCTTTATCCCACAGTATTTCATATGTAGAACTTTAATTAATTCACATTAGTAATTATTATTAAAATTTCTACCTTGATACTATTTCCTTTTCTTCATAACTTATTTAGTTTTAATTTTCTAAACATAAGGGCATTGTTAAGTTTATTTTCCTGTTACCGACTGCAACCTTAATTGCATTGGGATCAGAGAATGTGGTCTGTATAAATTTTGCTCTTCAAAATTTAAGACTACTGTTTCAATTACCTACTGAATTTTGTGGGTCAGACTTTTAGACAGGGTTGTATGAGTGAATATTTTGTTCCATGTGGCATCACTGGATGGACTGGCCTAGAGAGTCCAAGATGGTTTCATTACATGTCTGGGGTGTTGGCAAGGATGATTGGAAGATTGGGCTCAGCTGGGATGGTTGACTAGCAGGCTAACATGTGATCTCCCCAACTTGGTGGCCTCAGGGTAGCTGGACTTCTCATCTTGAGGCTCAGGGCTCCAAGAGCAAATAAGGAGAAATTAGTGTGTCATTTTATAACTTAGCCTTTAAAGTCACATAGTATTATTTCCATCAAACTCCATTGGCCAAAGCAGTTAGTTATAACTACTTCCAGATCAAGAAAATATGACATAGAACTCATACGTCAGTGGGAGATGTGTCAAAACATTTGTAGGCATGTTTTGAAACCAGTATACATTCTTCATGGTGTATTACATGGTCATTTTTTACAAATGTGTTTACACCTGACACATATTTACATCCTTTAATTGCTGGGTGAGCAAATTAATAAATGTTCATTAAGTCATACTTAATTAGAATTAAAATATTTTTGTTTTTTCTTGGTCTTTTTAACCTACTAGTCTTTGAGAATAGAACACATTTGACAACTGAGTTTTATCAATTTTTGCTTAATGTAGTTTGAGATCATTTTAGTAGGTACATACAAGTTAATTATTATGTCATCCTGGTGAATTGGACCTTTTATCACAATGATGTGATCTTCTTAATCTAAGTATTGCTTTAGTTTTAAAGTCTATAGTTTTTCTGATATTATTATAGATACTGAGCTTTGTTTTTATTAGAGTTTGTCAGGTAACTCTTATTCCATCTCTTTCAAAATTTCCATGGCTTTATATATAAGTTGTTCCCATTCTTTTATTTTATTTTATTTTTTTTAGCATTTTTAAAAATTGAGGTATAGTTGATTTACAATATTATGTTAGTTTCAGGTGTGCAGCAAAGTGATTCAGTTAGAACTGAAATATATGTATATATTTATTTATTTATTTATTTTTTCTTTTTCACATTCTTTTCCATTATAGGTTATTACAAGATTTTGAATATAGTTCCCTGGGGAATATAGTAAATCCTTGTTGTTTATCTACCCATTCCTTTACTTAAAAAAATTTTTATTTATTTATTTATCTATTTTAATTTTTATTTTATAGTGGAGTATAGCTGATTAACAATGTTGTGTTAGTTTTGGATGTACAGTGCAGTGATTCAGTTATACATATTCAAGTATCTCTTCTTTTTCAAATTCTTTTCCCATTTAGGTTATTACAGAATATTGAGCAGAGTTCCCTGTGCTATACAATAGGTCCTTGTTGGTTATATATTTTAAATATAGCAGTGTATACATGTCAATCATTCTATGTCCTTATGTTTTGCTTGCCTCTTATAAGAAGTAGATTTGTAAGCTAGATATATTTATTGTGGTTATTGATATATTTTGATTTACTTTCATCTTCTCATTTTTGTCTTTTTTGTCTCATTTTTTCTATACTCCTTTTTCTCCTTTCTTGAATTTTAAAAACTTGATTGCATTTTTGTTTTTCTAAGTTTACTTTTCTTCCTTTAGTGTTTAAAAGTTTTAGCCTCTATTTCTGCTCTTTTAATCATTGACATTTTGAAATTTTACCATGCATAGCATACTAAAGAAAGTCTGAAGTTCATAAATATCTTAACCATTCTTCCTGAACAGTACGAGTTTATTAATTCTCTTATCAGTTATGCCTATTTTGTATTTTACCATCCATTAAGTTTTTTTAATTTCAAAAATTAGATTTTTCATTCTAAATGTTCTATTTTGTTCTCTCTAACCTGAGCATTTAAAAATTCACCATTGCTTGCTCATTCTTATGATTCCACCTTTTATTTCTTTAAACCTTTCCTACATAATTAACTTAATACATTCTATACTGATAAGTGCAACATTTGAGAACCTTGGGTTTTCTAAATTTAAAGCTTGTTATTTCCGCAGATTACCTCTCATTCAGGTTTGTTATCTTGCATATTTGACAGAACTCTTTTGATTATGATCTCATTTGTGTTTGACCTTATTCTGCAAGAATCCTGAAGGTCTAAATAGGAAATTTCTTCCCAAGAGAGGATTTGCATTTACTTCTATCAGAAGCTAAAGGTAGTACTAACCTTTAACTACTTGAGCTTCCTTTAAGAGTTCAGAATTTAAGGCATAAGTCTTTGGTTTAGCAGCCCCTCTGGCTGCTGGGCCAACACTCAGTCTTCAAATAGCAGGCCTGGCATGAGTATTGCCTTCAGAGAATCTTTCTCTTTTGCTTAATATTCACCACTCCACATCAGAATTCACATTTCAAATTTTATTGTTAGCTTATTTTTACTGCTGAAGCTGTAGGAAAGGATTGGAGGTTTCCATTACCTTTCTTAAGCCCAACAATATATTAAAAAGTATTTCCTTTCCAAGCCACCCTAGGATCTAGTTGGTATGTAGGGAAGGCCTTTAAGTATCTGGTCCAAGTTAAGAAGAATTGCCCAGTTTTTCAGAAACAATAGCTCTATGTTATTAAACTTTGTCTTGGATAAACAGCTTGCGGCTCCATTCCTTTATACCACTTATTTCAAAGAAGTTATGTGTACTGCCTTCCGCTGTTTATGGCAGGGCTTGAAAACTGAGAGAGCCCATTACTTGAGACCGTTAGTTTGAGAGACTTTGGCTTCTCTAGGGAAATACATTGGCCAGTCTTTCAAAGAGTATCTGAAAAAGTCAACCAGGAGTGTGCTAAACGAGCTGGGCATTTTTCCTGCCTGTAAGTCTCCAGTTTAAATAGAGTTTAATTAAGGACAACAGAGTCTGAGAAAAGCCTGTTTCCAGGTGTGCAGATAGTGTGCCACCAAAGACAATCAAGAGAATTATGAGAATGATGAGCAGCCTCAGACAGGATCTGAGTTTGTGTGCTCTGATGGACATGTAGTTGTTAAAAGCACATGCACAAGAAATAGTCTTCTTTGACAGTACAGGTAGGGGCTTCAGAAGATGGAGGTTAAGATTTCCAGTAGGTAGATAAAAATACCAATTCGTTAAGAACCAATAGGGTTTATATTTGTTAATTTTTTCTCTTTTGGCTCTAACAGAATTAGGCCTATACCTGCTTTATTTGCAGCATGAATTTGAAAGTTTTTTTTTTTTTTTTTTAAACATCTTTATTGAAGTATAATTGCTTTACAATGGTGTGCTAGCTTCTGCTTTACAACAAAGTGAATCAGTTACACATATACATATGTTGCCATATCTCTTCCCTCTTGCATCTCCCTCCCTCCCACCCTCCCTATCCCACCCCTCTAGGTGGTCACAAAGCACCGAGCTGATCTCCCTGTGCTATGCGGCTGCTTCCCACTAGTTATCTATTTTACATTTGGTAGTGTATATATGTCCATGACACTCTCTCACCCTGTCACATCTCACCCCTCCCCCTCCCCACATCCTCAAGTCCATTCTCTAGTAGGTCTGTGTCTTTATTCCCATCTTGCCACTAGGTTCTTCATGACCTCTTTTTTTTTTTTTTTTTTTTTCCCTTAGATTCCATATATATGTGTTAGCATACTGTATTTGTTTTTCTCTTTCTGACTTACTTCACTCTGTATGACAGACTCTAACTCCATCCACCTCATTACAAACACCTCCATTTCATTTCTTTTTATGGCTGAGTAATATTCCATTGTATATATGTGCCACATCTTCTTTATCCATTCATCCGATGATGGACACCTAGGTTGCTTCCATGTCCTGGCTATTGTAAACAGAGCTGCAATGAATATTTTGGTACATGACTCTTTCTGAATTATGGTTTTCTCAGGGTATATGCCCAGTAGTGGGATTGCTGGGTCATATGGTAGTTCTATTTTTAGTTTTTTAAGGAACCTCCATACTGTTCTCCATAGTGGCTGTATCAATTTACATTCCCACCAACAGTGCAAGAGTGTTCCCTTTTCTCCACACCCTCTCCAGCATTTATTGTTTGTAGATTTTTTGATGATGGCCATTCTGACCGGTGTGAGATGATACCTCATTGTAGTTTTGATTTGCATTTCTCTAATGATTAATGATGTTGAGCATTCTTTCATGTGTCTGTTGGCAATCTGTATCTCTTCTTTGGAGAAATGTCTATTTAGGTCTTCTGCCCATTTTTGGATTGGGTTGTTTGTTTTTTTGTTATTGAGCTGCATGAGCTGCTTGTAAATCTTGGAGATTAATCCTTTGTCCGTTGCTTCATTTGCAAATATTTTCTCCCATTCTGAGGGTTGTCTTTTGGTCTTGTTTATGGTTTCCTTTGCTGTGCAAAAGCTTTTAAGTTTCATTAGGTCCCATTTGTTTATTTGTGTTTTTATTTCCATTTCTCTAGGAGCTGGGTCAAAAAGGATCTTGCTGTGACTTATGTCATAGAGTGTTCTGCCTATGTTTTCCTCTAAGAGTTTGATAGTGTCTGGCCTTACACTTAGGTCTTTAATCCATTTTGAGTTTATTTTTGTGTATGGTGTTAGGGAGTGTTCTAATTTCATACTTTTACATGTACCTGTCCAATTTTCCCAGCACCACTTATTGAAGAGGCTGTCTTTTCTCCACTGTATATGCTTGCCTCCTTTATCAAAGATAAGGTGACCATATGTGCATGGGCTTATCTCTGGGCTTTCTATCCTGTTCCATTGATCTATATTTCTGTTTTTGTGCCAGTACCAAACTGTCTTGATTACTGTAGCTTTGTAATATAGTCTGAAGTCAGGGAGCCTGATTCCTCCAGCTCCATTTTTCGTTCTCAAGATTGCTTTGGCTATTCGGGGTCTTTTGTGTTTCCATACAAATTGTGAAATTTTTTGTTCTAGTTCTGTGAAAAATGCCAGTGGTAGTTTGATAGGGATTGCATTGAATCTGTAGATTGCTTTGGGTAGCAGAGTCATTTTCACAATGTTTATTCTTCCAATCCAAGAACATGGTATATCTCTCCATCTATTTGTATCATCTTTAATTTCTTTTATCAGTGTCCTATAATTTTCTGCATACAGGTCTTTTGTCTCCTTAGGTAGGTTTATTCCTAGGTATTTTATTCTTTTTGTTGCAATGGTAAACGGGAGTGTTTTCTTAATTTCACTTTCAGATTTTTCATCATTAGTATACAGGAATGCAAGAGATTTCTGTGCATTAATTTTGTATCCTGCTACTTTACCAAATTCATTGATTAGCTCTAGTAGTTTTCTGGTAGCATCTTTTGGATTCTCTATGTATAGTATCATGTCATCTGCAAACAGTGACAGCTTTACTTCTTCTTTTCCGATTTGGATTCCTTTTATTTCTTTTTCATCTCTGATTGCTGTGGCTAACACTTCCAAAACTATGTTGAATAATAGTGGTGAGAGTGGGCAACCTTGTCTTGTTCCTGATCTTAGTGGAAATGGTTTCAGTTTTTCACCATTGAGGACAATGTTGGCTGTGGGTTTGTCATATACGGCCTTTATTATGTTGAGGAAAGTTCCCTCTATGCCTACTTTCTGCAGGACTTTTGTCATAAATGGGTGTTGAATTTTGTCGAAAGCTTTCTCTGCATCTATTGAGATGATCATATGGTTTTTCTCCTTCAATTTGTTAATATGATGTATCACGTTGATTGATTTGCGTATATTGAAGAATCCTTGCATTCCTGGAATAAACCCCACTTGATCATGGTGTATGATCCTTTTAATGTGCTGTTGGATTCTGTTTGCTAGTATTTTGTTGAGGATTTTTGCATCTATGTTCATCAGTGATATTGGCCTGTAGTTTTCTTTCTTTGTGACATCTTTGCCTGGTTTTGGTATCAGGGTGATGGTGGCCTCGTAGAATGAGTTGGGGAGTGTTCCTCCCTCTGCAATATTTTGGAAGAGTTTGAGAAGGATAGGTGTTAGCTCTTCTCTAAATGTTTGATAGAATTCGCCTGTGAAGCCATCTGGTCCTGGGCTTTTGTGTGTTGGAAGATTTTTAATCACAGTTTCAATTTCAGTGCTTGTGATTGGTCTGTTCATATTTTCTATTTCTTCCTGGTTCAGTCTCGGCAGGTTGTGCATTTCTAAGAATCTGTCCATTTCTTCCAGGTTGTCCATTTTATTAGCATAGAGTTGCTTGTAGTAATCTCTTATGATCGTTTGTATTTCTGCAGTGTCAGTGGTTACTTCTCCTTTTTCATTTCTAATTCTATTAATTTGAGTCTTCTCCTTTTTTCTCTTGATGAGTCTGGCTAATGGTTTATCAATTTTGTTTATCTTCTCAAAGAACCAGCTTTTAGTTTCATTGATTTTTGCTATTGTTTCCTTCATTTCTTTTTCATTTATTTCTGATCTGATCTTTATGATTTCTTTCCTTCTGCTAGCTTTGGGGTTTTTTGGTTCTTCTTTCTCTAATTGCTTTAGGTGCAAGGTTAGGTTGTTTATTCGAGATGTTTCCTGTTTCTTGATGTAGGCTTGTATTGCTATAAACTTCCCTCTTAGAACTGCTTTTGCTGCATCCCATTGGTTTTGGATCGTCGTGTCTCCATTGTCATTTGTTTCTAGGTATTTTTTGATTTCCCCTTTGATTTCTTCAGTGATCACTTCGTTATTAAGTAGTGTATTGTGTAGCCTCCATGTGTTTGTATTTTTTACAGATCTTTTCCTGTAATTGATATCTAGTCTCATAGCGTTGTGGTCGGAAAAGATACTTGATACGATTTCAATTTTTTAAAATTTACCAAGACTTGATTTGTGACCCAAGATATGATCTATCCTGGAGAATGTTCCATGAGCACTTGAGAAAAATGTGTATTCTGTTGTTTTTGGGTGGAATGTCCTATAAATATCAATTAAGTCCATCTTGTTTAATGTATCATTTAAAGCTTGTGTTTCCTTATTTATTTTCATTTTGGATGATCTGTCCATTGGTGAAAGTGGGGTGTTAAAGTCCCCTACTATGATTGTGTTACTGTCGATTTCCCCTTTTATGGCTGTTAGTATTTGCCTTATGTATTGAGGTGCTCCTATGTTGGGTGCATAAATATTTACAATTGTTATACCTTCCTCTTGGATCGATCCCTTGATCATTATATAGTGTCCGTCTTTGTCTCTTGTAATTGTCTTTATTTTAAAGTCTATTTTGTCTGATATGAGAATTGCTACTCCAGCTTTCTTTTGATTTCCATTTGCATGGAATATCTTTTTCCATCCCCTCACTTTCAGTCTGTATGTGTCTCTAGGTCTGAAGTGGGTCTCTTGTAGACAGCATATATATGGGTCTTGTTTTTGTATCCATTCAGCCAGTCTGTGTCTTTTGGTGGGAGCATTTAATCCATTTACATTTAAGGTAATTATCGATATGTATGTTCCTATTCCCATTTTCTTAAATGTTTTGGGTTTGTTATTGTAGGTGTTTTCCTTCTCTTGTGTTTCTTGCCTAGAGAAGTTCCTTTAGCATTTGTTGTAAAGCTGGTTTGGTGGTGCTGAACTCTGTCAGCTTTTGCTTGTCTGTAAAGGTTTTAATTTCTCCATCAAATCTGAATGAGATCCTTGCTGGGTAGAGTAATCTTGGTTGTAGGTTTTTCTCCTTCATCACTTTAAGTATACCCTGCCACTCCCTTCTGGCTTGCAGCGTTTCTGCTGAAAGATCAGCTGTTAACCTTATGGGGATTCCCTTGTGTGTTATCTGTTGTTTTTCCCTTGCTGCTTTTAATATGTTTTCTTTATATTTAATTTTTGATAGTTTGATTAATATGTGTCTTGGTGTGTTTCTCCTTGGATTTATCCTGTATGGGACTCTCTGTGCTTCCAGGACTTGATTAACTATTTCCTTTCCCATATTAGGGAAGTTTTCAACTATAATCTCTTCAAATATTTTCTCAGTCCCTTTCTTTTTCTCTTCTTCTTCTGGGACCCCTATAATTCGAATGTTGGTGCGTTTAATGTTGTCCCAGAGGTCTCTGAGACTGTCCTCAGTTCTTTTCATTCTTTTTTCTTTATTCTGGTCTGCAGTAGTTATTTCCACCATTTTATCTTCCAGGTCACTTATCCGTTCTTCTGCCTCAGTTATTCTGCTATTGATCCCATCTAGAGTATTTTTAATTTCATTTATTGTGCTTGTCATCGTTTCTTGGTTCCTCTTTAGTTCTTCTACGTCCTTGTTAAATGTTTCTTGCATTTTGTCTATTCTATTTCCAAGACTTTGGATCATCCTTACTATCATTATTCTGAATTCTTTTTCAGGTAGACTACCTATTTCCTCTTCATTTGTTAGGTCTGGTGTGTTTTGACCCTGCTCCTTCATCTGCTGTGTGTTTTTGTGTCTTCTCATTTTGCTTATCTTACTGTGTTTAGGGTCTCCTTTTCACAGGCTGCAGGTTCGTAGTTCCCGTTGTTTTTGGTATCTGTCCCCAGTGGCTAAGGTTGGTTCAGTGGGTTGTGTAGGTTTCCTGGTGGAGGGAACTAGTGCCTGTGTTCTGGTGGATGAGGCTGGATGTTGTCTTTCTGGTGGGTTCGTCCACGTCTGGTGGTGTGTTTTGGGGTGTCTGTGGCCTTATTATGATTTTAGGCAGCCTCTCTGTTAATGGATGGGGCTGTGTTCCTCTCTTGCTAGTTGTTTGGCATAGGGTGTCCAGCACTGTAGCTTGCTGGTCGTTGAGTGAAGCTGGGTCTTGATGTTGAGATGGAGATCTGTGAGAGATTTTCGCCGTTTGGTATTACGTGGAGCTGGGAGGTCTCTTGTGGACCAGTGTCCTGAAGTTGGCTCTCCCACCTCAGAGGCACAGCCCTGATGCCTGGCTGGAGCACCAAGAGCCTTTCATCCACACAGCTCAGAATAAAAGGGAGAAAAAATGGAAAGAAAGAAAAAAAGAGGATAAAATAAAATAAAATAAAGCAATTATAATAAAAAATAAGAAAAAAAATTATTAAGAGTAAATTTATTAAGAAAAAAATTTTTTTTAATTTTTAAAAATAGATTTATTAATTTTTTATACTAAAAATAAGAAAAAAATTATTTAGAAAAAATTTATTAAGAAAAAAATTTTTTAATTTTTTAAAATAAAAAATATGAAAAAACTTAATAAAAATTTTTTTTAAAAATAGAAAATAAGGAAAAAATTATTAAGAAAACATTTATTAGGGAAAAAAAAATTTTTTTAAGCCAAAAAAAAAAAAAAAAAAAAAAAAAACGGACGGACCTAACCCTAGGACTAACGGTGAGAGCAAAGCTATACAGACAAAATCTCACCCAGAAGCATACACATCTACACTCACAAAAAAAAGGAAAAGGGGAAAAGTTAATATATCCTGCTCCCAAAGTCCATCTCCTAAATTTGGGATGATTCGTTGTCTATTCAGGTATTCAACAGATGCAGGCACATCAAGTTGTTTGTGGAGCTTTAATCCGCTGCTTCTGAGGCTGCTGGGAGAGATTTCCCTTTCTCTTCTTTGTTCGTACAGCTCCCGGGGTTCAGCTTTGGATTTGGACCCGCCTCTGCATGTAGATCCCCTGAGGGCGTCTGTTCCCCGCCCAGACAGAACGGGGTTAAAGGAGCAGCTGATTCAGGGGCTCTGGCTCAGTCAGGCCGGGGGGAGGGAGCGGTACGGAGGAGGCGGGGTGAGTCTGCGGCGGCAGAAGCCGGCGTGACGTTGCAGCAGCCTGAGGCGCGCCGTGCGCTCTCCCGGGGAAGTTGTCCCCGGATTACGGGAGCCTGGCCGTGGCGGGCTGCACAGGCTCCCGGGAGGGGCGGTGTGGAGAATGACCTGTGCTCACCCACAGGCTGTTTGGTGGCGGCAGCAGCAGCCTTAGCGTCTCATGCCCGTCTCTGGGGTCCGCGCTGATAGCCGCGGCTCGCGCCCGTCTCTGGAGTTCGTTTAAGTGGCGCTCTGAATCCCCTCTCCTTGCACGCCGCGAAACAAAGAGGCAAGAAAAAGTCTCCTGCCTCTTCGGCAGCTGCAGACTTTTTCTCGTGCACCCTCCCGGCTAGTTGTGGTGCGCTAGACCCTTCAGGCTGTGTTCGCGCAGCCAACCCCAGTCCTCTCCCTGGGATCCGACCGAAGCCCGCGCCTCAGCTCCCAGCCCCCGCCTGCCCCGGCGGGTGAGCAGACAAGCCTCTCGGGCTGGTGAGTGCTGCTCGGCGCCGAGCCTCTGTGCGGGAATCTCTCCGTTTTTCCCTCTGCGTCCCTGTTGCTGTGGGATCCGCGCTGATAGCCGCGGCTCGCGCCCGTCTCTGGAGCTCGTTTAGGCGGCGCTCTGAATCCCCTCTCCTTGCGCGCCGCGAAACAAAGAGGCAAGAAAAATTCTCTTGCCTCTTTGGCAGCTGCAGTCTTTTTCCCGGACTCCCTTCCGGCTAGCACCGAAGCCCGAGCCCCAGCTCCCAGGCCCCGCCCGCCCCGGCGGCTGAGCAGACAAGCCTCTCGGGCTGGTGAGTGCTGGTCGGCACCGCTCCTCTGTGCGGGAATCTCCGCTTTGCCCTCCGCACCAATGTGGCTGCGCTCTCCTCCGTGGCTCCGAAGCTTCCCCCCTCTGCTACCCGCAGTCTCTGCCCACGAAGGGGCTTCCTAGTGTGTGGAAACCTTTCCTCCTTCACAGCTCCCTCCCACTGGTGCAGGTCCCGTCCCTATTCTTTTGTCTCTGTTATTTCTTTTTTCTTTTGCCCTACCCAAGTACGTGGGGATTTTCTTGCCTTTTGGGAGGTCTGACGTCTTCTGCCAGCGTTCAGTGGGTGTTCTGTAGGAGCAGTTCCACGTGTAGATGTATTTCTCATGTATCTGTGGGGAGGAAGGTGATCTCCGCGTCTTACTCTTCCGCCATCTTGCCCCTCCCTCCTCTTTTCTTTTTTTTAATGGAATGATGATTATACAGCCTGGACTTGATGAGAAAACTATGTGCAGAAAATAATGCAGTTATCCCAGATATAAGCAAATGGTCAGTTTCCAGGTGTGTTGAAAAATTAATGTGAATGATTATTCTACAGCACGTCACATTCCATTAAAACAAAAGCATTAACAATAAAAACCTGTATAATGAAATATATTAGAAAGTTCCAGCTGATATGAGACTTATTTCAAGAAATAATTTATATAATTAGGTTCTAATACAGAAAAGCCTTAGCTGTCCCTTGAAAACTTTATTCCTTTATTTGTCAAATATGTATTGAATGCTTATGTGCCGGGCACTGTTATAGGAATTGGGACTATAGCTTTGTGCATATCAGGCAAAATTTCCTCTTTCAGAGCTTACGTTGTAATGGCAGGAGACAGACAATAAACATGTATGTATGTATATATATACATACATATATATTATATCCAGTACTAAGGAGAGCTATAGAGGAAAATAAAGCAGAATAACGAGAATGAGGACTGTTTGGAAGTGTGTGAATGTGTGCGTGTGTGTGTACATGTATGTGTGTGAGTGTGTTCATGTTTACTTTTTAGGTAAGTTTGTCTGGCAAAGCCTCTCTTGATAAGGTGACCTTGGATCAGAGATCTAATTCTGAGGGAAGAGAGCCTTGTAGATATCTGGAGTAAGAATATTACAGGCTGGAGAATCAGCAAGTATGTATTACCTAAAGTAGGGGTATGCTGGATTCATTCAAAGAACAGCTGGAGTACAGACTAAGAGTGTGAGGTAGTCGGGGCCATTTTTTCCACGATATTAACGTGATTTTTCTAGAAATTCTAAGCAATAACCAAATTACCTCCATTTAGAATAGATATCCCTTCAGACCTCTATCTCTGGCGCTTCTGAATCCAAAGTTAAACAAATTCTTATTGTATTTCTTCTCTGTATATGCTACTGCAAGAGAAGAATAAAGATGGACTACGAAGAGCTCCTTGAGGGCAGAGTATCTACACTGATTATATGGAATTCTTCGTAAGAATATTTATCTTGTTTGTATGTATGTGTGTATGTATTTATGTCAGTATTGACTTATAGATATTTATTTTATACTTTGAGTAATAATGTAATACTAATTAATTTATTTTGTTGATTAAATTGAGCACTTTCTTACTCTCTGGAACTATAAGATGCACAAAGTTCATCTTGTATATTTCCTGCTCCACTTCTAGAATCAACATTTCTCCAAGGATCCTTGTTCCTTTATAGGAGAATGGTATTAGAAACCAGAATCTGGGTGCTAGGTGTGCCCATTGCTATTGGGGTGTTGTTTCTTTTAGGCCCTCTCAGATGATAGAGTAAAAAATGTATGTGTTTATATTAATACATGCATGTACACATATCTATAAATATTTCTGTATGTAAACACCTGTATCTATATTAAGCAAAATCCGAGTCCTACTGATGTCTTCAACTCTATTTTATGACCACATGGGTCATTCTCGCCTCTTAGTCTTGCTTGTTTATAAAGTCACATTCCAACAGTGAGAAACCTTACTTAATGGTTCCATTCCAGTTTACATGTATAATAGTATCAGAATTGTTAACCCATAATCCCATCAGAAAGAACATTATCAACTGACTATGGTGTTTATATGTAGTTCCTTTTGTTTTAGTCTTACAGACTCTACTCCTTTCCAAAGTTACTTAGATCAGCACCTTTTCCCTATCCTCTTCAGTGAGATTGTTTTATACATTTTTAATACAGGTAGATTCTCTTATCACAGTGTACATTCCTTCCTGAGATACCCTGATTTCCTAAATGATTGTTTAAAAATATTTGTATACATTAAGGTTCACTCTTTGTGCTGTAAAGTTCTACGGGGTTTGATAAATGCATAATGTCTTGCATCCATCATTACAGTATCATACAGAATAATTCTACTGCCCTAAACCCCCTTGTGCTTTACCTATTCCTTTCAGGAACTGGTCATTATGTCCATAGTCACTTTATTTTTCCTGCCTTTACTCCCCATTCCCATGTACTTTTTAACGGCATGTATCTTTAAATCCTTTCTAGAGATTCCCCTCTTCTCCTCTGTACTCTCTGCCCTAAATTGCTCTATGGATAACTCATCTGCCTGGTGATTAGCAGGATGTAGAGATCTAACCCTGTTTCACTGTGGTTTCAAAATGGACTAGAAAAGGAGAACACATCATACTTGTCTAGCACTTTTTATTTAGCACCTCAGAACCCTTTACCAATTAAACAAACCTCCAAAGATGAGTCAATGAAATTTGTATAGATGGTTATGTTGAGAAAGAAAACCTTTCCCAAGGTCACAGCAAGCTGTCCAAATCATAACCACAGGAAGAGTATTTCATTTCCTTGTGCCATCTACTCAGACAAGGTTGCCTCCTCAATAATGAACGAAGAAAAAGAAAATCATATTTCCCATCTTCCCCCTTCCTTACTCCTGGGAATCAGCTACATTTGGGAAGCAAGAATCTTGGATAGCAACTAGCTACATTTGGGAGTCTTTCAATGGCAAAGTTTTAATACAATCTTGCTTCTGGTATTTAGGAAACCAGACATATAATCCCTGTCTCTGTAGGGGATCCAAGCATTCACATGCTTTTCTCGCCAATGCTGTCTGCCTGTTTTTGCCCAAAGACATAATAACTATTTTAGGTAACTTCATACTGTGACAGGACTTGTGTTATGTAAATGAAATGAAGTGGTTTTAGGCTAAATTAACAGATGATTTTTATGACAAGACAATTTAGGAGAGAATGTCTCAGCAATTTCGGCAGAATTTAAAACTTCCTTTACGGTATTGACTTTAGCACCCACTTGAGAAGCTATTTTTTCCCTCTTTCTTAATCAGTCTAATACTTAGTTATTTACACAGTGCTAATTATCTGAGCAAAGTGTGGTTCTGCTGATTTGAAACTTCCTTTCAAGGAGAATTAGTTTGGATAAATTATGACAAGTATTTGCTTTGACACATTTTAAAGGTACTTTCTAATACATAGAAGGTAAAACTATGAGATATATCCTGCATAATGGGAAATATAATGAATATTTTATTAACTTATAAAACATGTTTTAATAGCATTAGATTTCTCATAGAAAGTTAAAAATCATGAAACTTTTATATTCTGGAAACATAAAATTTCTTGGAAGTATTGTCCTTACACAGATTATGTACATATAGTGTTCTTTTTAAAAGAAGTGGAATGTGAAATTCACTATGTCAAGACAACTGCTTTAATCCACTTTTAAACATCTACCTCCAAATATTTTTCTGATTTCCTGACTGTTACTAACATCAGGATTCTCCCAGGAACGAGGCTTAAGAGCTCAGTATCAACTTTGACTTATAATCTACCTCTTTCATCCTATCATATGCCATTTTCTGTAGATTTTACGTCATTGTTTCTTGAATCTCATTTTTATCATTACTGCCACTCCTCTAACTATTTCTCTCTATGGTTTTTATTTAGGGTACTGTGGAACTATGAAACCTGCTCTTCTGATTCCTTTTTCTCCCGGTCCTCGTGTATCTTACATAATGCTGACAAATGGTTCCATGTCAAGCATTGTTTAATTATAATATCTGCTTCCTCTGTTGATTGTTTTCCCCATTGCTACTGAATTAAATATATATATATATATATATATACTTTTTAACTCCAGGAAAACAGAGCTATTTGCAGTTCCATGACCTTGCCCCTCCCCGACTCTACTCCAACTTTTCTTACCTCTCTCCACTCCAATGATAACTAGAATGTTTTTGGTGGCAGCAAGTCCAGTGAGATACTCTAAATTATGGGAGGGCATTGTCCCACATTACATAAGTTCAGGAAGGGTGCATACTGTGTGTCCTTCTTGGAAGACTGCATATTCACAAATGAAAGGCTGCAATGGCCTGCAATAAAGAAAATTGTTTAGTTTTGACTAGCTTTCCCAAACTTATTGGACCATAGAATGCTTTTCAGTGCAAACAGTTCCTTAAAAGGTCAAATGCTTTTATTCAGGCTGTTCCTTCTGTCTGGCACGAATTCATCCTCACTGCTTCTATGTGCAACTGACAAAATCGGCTCACTTCTTCAAACTTACAAACCAATACAAATGCCACCTCTTCCACAAATCTTTTCTTGAATCACTGTCAAACACAGGTCTCCTTATTGAAAATTTTGTAGCACTTATTTGGGTACCACCTCTTATGACACATACCTTACTCTGACTTTTGTTCAGTTATTTGTATTACTGGTTTTAACAACCTGACCAAACTGTAAACTCCTGCAAATAATGATGATGTCTTATTTTTCTCAATATCACTTCAAGGGACTAATACTATTTCTTGTACATAATGAGTTCAATAAATAGTTATTGTATTGTGTTTTGTAATATTAGCAACATGCCTTTCTATAACTTTTGAAACACATTATCTGATTTGATTATCACTCTGCAAACTGGGCAGGGATTATCGCCCTCATATTTGAGGCCTGAAACCGATACAGTTTCTTGTCCTTGTGTTAAAAAATACTGGATACAGGCATACTTTACTTTCCCAATACTGAGAACAAGTGAAACATAACTTAGCTGTTTATTCCAGGGTATGCTTAATGTAAGAAGATAAAACTGTGAACCAACTAAAACAGTATATTTTTATCAAGACTATCAGTTTGCTCATCAAGAATCCCTTCAAGACTTTCACCTCAGTGGGCCAACCAATCCAAAAGTATTCTGTCTTAAATTCTGCCCCATCTCAATTCTTGAAAGACTTGCTCTAAAACTGCCCAGACCTTAAAAACCCTATAAATGTTCTCTCTTCTCCGATTTCTCAGATCTGGGACATTTTGTTGTGGTCTCTTCTACTGCAGTTAAATCTAATAAAGTTAGCTTTGCTTGATCAATAGGTTTTACTGCTGGTCTTCTGGAGGAATGAGTAGTTGACATTTATAAATGAAAAACTTAATGCATAGAGGATTAAGAATTTACCCAAGTTGCAGAGCTAGGAAGTGGCAGAGCTAGGATGAATAGCCAAGCCTTTGAAATTTTTATCTGCAAACTTTCCTCCTATCTCTCCTCTGTATTATGTTATTTCTCTGGAACAGTTATAAACTTTAGGTAGCTGTAAAAAGTGGTGTGAAATTAATTTGTCCATAGCCTCTCCTTCAAATAAGTATGCTTCATTCATTCATACAAACAAACAAACAGTATTTTGAGTCCCTACAATATACCAGGCATTGGGAATATATCCACGACAAAACAAAACAAAGTTTCTGCTTTCAAAAATGTCACATTCTAGTTGGGGTGAGGTGGGGAGCAAATACAGTAAGTAAATAAATAAGTAATAGTTAAAGTAGAAAAAGTGATAGAGGGATTGCAGTTTTATACAGGGTTGTCAGAGAAAGCCCACCTGAGCGGTGACATGAGATAATATCTCAAGGAAGTGAGTAAGGGTGCTATTCAGATATCTGTGGGAAAACTCTTCTAGGTGCTTATTGGATAACGCCTAAACTTAAGAGGCCATGACATTTATGTTTAAAGAAAACTACAGTGATTGAGCAATCATTTTGTTGAATAAAATATTTGTGGATTTAATCAATGCTTAAGTGGTTTAAGGCTACGTCAATGGTATTTGCCACTTTATATTCTGGTGCTGATTTGATTATAAACAATGTCCCCTGTTTGCTCTTGCATATCTAAGTCATCTTAATTCCTGATGGGTGATGGGTGACACTCTCCTCTGATTAATTTTCTTCAATAGTCCTATGTAAATTTCTTGTGTTATACAAAGTGCTTAAAAATCCTCTTTCCTTCTGAAAGACTGAGGAATCATAGTACTTATTCCCAAAGCCATCAAGGCCAACTGGAGGGAGAAAAACCAAATAGGATGTATTTAGCCATTCATTCGGTATATTTTGAAATGACTCCTTTTAGATGATTGACTACAGAGAAATTGCAGTCACTGTGGAAAGACTAAGTCCTGATAGTAAACTCTTTAAACTCTGTATAATCCAACCAAAACATATCCTTTGCTTTAAGAGTAATTTCTCCCAATGTTTCTGAAGGATTTTAATGAGACGACACATAGAAGTCCTTTGCCAAAAATATTTTTATTGCACAAAGATGAAAAAATGCTGAAAGCCTTCACTTTTTAATCATTAAAAATACTGCTTCTTTGAAGCCTGGCCCTAATCCATTTAGCCCAAACTATGGTTTTTGTTTTTGTTTTTTGTTTTTTTATCTTAGAGCCTTCAGGGCTCCCACTCTACACTCTAGTCTCCCTAGCAAGTTGCACAAAACCTCCTGGTCCTGGCCCTCTCCAGCATTGCCTCTGTCACTCCGCCTAACAACATTTCCTTCCCAGCAAACTTCAAACAAGTGTTTAGAGTTGCCTGTTCACTCTGTGTGGCCCCTCACCTCTCTTCCTTTACTCCTCTCTCCCCTTGTTGTGGAATTCTCCCTTCCGGGCTCCACTTTTATGTTGGGATTCTTCAAGCTTCCACTAGATGCTCCTCTCTGTTCTCACTGTGTACTCTCTCCCTTAGGGATCTCATCTATCTTGTGTGATTTCAGTGATCATCTCTCTGTAGATGACAGTCAGACTTACATCTACATCTCAGTTTATCTTCTTGGCTCTAGACATATGTATCTAGTGCTTATCTGGGTGTCCCAAAGGCACTTTAACATTCAAACTCAACTATCCAGCACCAAATCAATTATTTTTAATCCAAATATATTCTTTCTGGAGTCTTCCTGAGTTCCTTTAATGTCAATATTATTCAACTGGTTGTATAAGATATAAAATCATTGATTGATTGTGGATCGATTCATTTATTCATTCAGTGATTATCATGTGCCAGACACAGTTTTTAGGCATTTGATATACAACATTATATACAACAAACTCTGTCTTCATGAAGTTGAAGTTTATTTGGAAGAGGTGAGAACTAATAAATAAATATGTAGTATGCTAAATAGTGGTAAGTGCTAAGGAGAAAAAATAAAGTAGGGTAAAGGAAATATGGAGCCTCATGAATAAGAGGCTTTTTGGTCAGTACAGAGGCTCTTAGGTGGGACTGAAGAACGTCATGCAGACCAGTGTGGTCACAGTGGAGTAACTGATGGAGTAAGTAGTTAAGTACTGAGATGGAGCGTGGGGCAGGATCATACGCAGCTTTTGAGGCCATTGTAAGGGCCTTGGCTTGTGCTCTGAGTGGAGTACTCTGAATATCAAACCATTGGAGGGTTTTGGACAGATAAGGTGATTTAACTTACAACTTAATGTAGTCATTCTGGCTGCTGTATTGAAAAGTAACTTTAAAGAGGGTGAGTAGAATCAGTGAGACCAGTAGTTAGACTAATGAGATACATAGGATGAGAGAGAACCACCTTACACTAAGACTTAGACTGAGACTAAGGTATTAATGGAAATGGTGAGAAGCTGTAAGATTCTAGATGTAATTTGAAGGTAGAACTGAAAATTTGCTGATAGAGTTGGCTGTATAAAGGAAAGAAATGAGTAAAACTCCCAGTTATTTTTCCTAAGCATCTGGAAGGATGGAATTGTTATTTGCTGAAATAGGAAAGACTATGGGAAGATAAGTTTGCTGGGGAAAAATCAGAATTTTAGACTTGAAAAAGTCAAGAGGATGCCTAATAATACTACATAGTATTTACCGAATGTTACAGTATGCTGGGCACTGTTTTAAGCACTTTACATATTTATTCACTCATTGAGTCTTCACAGTATCCCTGTGAGCTCAAAAATTTTAGCTTCATTTTTACAGATGAAGAGATTGAGGCACAGAGTATTAACTTGCTCAATGCCACATTATTAGTAAGTGGCAGAGTGGTGTCTTGAATCCAAGAAACTTGCCTCTGGAGCATGTGATTTTTACCCACTACACTATACCACATCTAAAATGACACAGATTTTAGTTGAAGTATAGTGATACCTGAAAGCATACATTATAGTGGTATTAAAACCATGAGCAAGATAAGGTCACTTGAACAGTGAGATTAGATATAGGAGAAGATACCTATGAACTGGGCCCTAGAATCCTCCACTGTTTGAGCTTAGAAAGGTGAGGATGGCCCAGCAATGAAAACTGAGAGTCATAGCCACAAGGTAGGAGGAGATGCCTAAGAGAGAATGGTATCCTGGGAGCCGAGTAAAGAAAGTGATCAAGAAGGAAGGAAGTGATCAACTACCCCAAATTTTGCTGATAGGTTAATTACGGAGAAGGTTCTGCTGACATCTTGATTTTAGCTAGTGTGACCCATTTTACATTGAATTGTGAAGATATTATAAGATAATAAACATGTATTGTTTTAAACCACCATGTTTGTGGTAATTTGTTACAGCAGCAACAGGAAACTAATATTAGTAGAAGAAATGAGTTGGAAATGTTAGGAGGTGATGACCAGAGAGTGAGATGCTTAAAACTGAGATTATGAAGGGAGGGCAGTGGTAGTTGAGGTAGCGTAGATGAGAAGATCACTGGAGAAGAGAGTCAAGGAAATGAATGGCCAGGGTATTGGAAGTGTCATCTATGTGGATAGTGAAATCAAAGGGATAGTGTTAAAGACAGATGTTGAGCCAAGTACACCATGCTTGCCCCTCTCCAAACCATTCTCCATGCCCTTTGAAATCCAAGTCCTATCACATCTTTCTCTTGCTTAAAATTCTTTACTATCTTGTCTTTGATCTTAGAATAAAACTCAAAATCTATAATATGGTCATTATAAGTATCTTCATCTTTATGTATCCTCTTCATTATAATATCTTATTTTTTTATTTTATGTAGGTTCAAATACTCTGACTTCAGTGAAGCCTTCCCTAACCTCTTAGACTAGATTAGATTTTTGTTACATTTTTCAGAGCAACTTACTTTTTCTTTCAAAGGATTTCATACATTTTAAAATTCATGTATCTTTCACATTTTGTGCATATGTGTGTATGCACATACATGTGTATGATTGTTTGATTAACTTGCCCAGTAAATTATAAACTCATTAAGGGCAGGCACATTGTCAGTCTGTTTGATATTAAAGTCTTTCTCTTGAAGCTACAGTGAGAAACATTCTTTAGTTGAAGCTTCATCTATTCAAGAGTAATAAGAACAAGAGGTAAATTTTAAATTGTCTCTGTAGTAATTTTGCTATAAAGAAATCAAACATTTGATTGTGTAGCCCTCACATTTCATTTAAGTCTAAAATGGTGTTTTTCTGACTAATAATTTACTTTCTGCTATATTTATGCCAGACCAGTTTGAGTTACAACTCTAGGGAAGTGTACTTGCTCAGGACACCTGAACTTTCCTCCCAGAGAGCTGTTTTTAGGTCTAGATAGGAGTAGCAGGAAACACTGGCAAGCCCATTGTCTTCACACCATGTCAGGGTCTTCAATATCAGCTTTATCAATAACGAAAGTGGAAAATGGCAAAGAAAAAAAATTGAGGGAAAAGGAATCTAGTGATAAGAAGACTTAAATCTGGGCTTCCCTGGTGGCGCAGTGGTTGAGAATCTGCCTGCCAATGCAGGGGACACAGGTTCGAGCCCTGGTCTGGGAAGATCCCACATGCCGCGGAGCAACTAGGCCCATAAGGCACAACTACTGAGCCTGCACGTCTGGAGCCTGTGCTCTGCAACAAGAGAGGCCGCGACAGTGAGAGGCCCGCGCACCGCGATGAAGAGTGGCCCCCGCTTGCCGCAACTAGAGAAAGCCCTCGCACAGAAACGAAGACCCAACACAGCCAAAAATAAATAAATAAATAAATTTATAAAGTTCCTACCAAAATTCTTAAAAAAAAAAAAAAAGACTTAAATCTTCTTATCAAAATGGCCATCATCAAAAAATCTACAAACGATAAATGCTGGAGAGGGTGTGGAGAAAAGGGAACCCTCTTGCATTGTTGGTGGGAATGTAAATTGATACAGCCACTATGGAGAACAGTATGGAGGTTCCTTAAAAAACTAAAAATAGAATTACCATACGACCCAGCAATCCCACTATTGGGCATATACCCTGAGAAAACCATAATTCAAAAAGAGTCATGTACCACAATGTTTTTTGCAGCTCTATTTACAATAGCCAGGACATGGAAGCAAAGTAAGTGTCCATCGACAGATGAATGGATAAAGAAGATGTGGCACATATATGCAATGGAATATTACTCAGCCATAAAAAGAAATGAAATTGAGTTATTTGTAGTTAGGTGGATGGACCTAGAGACTGTCATGCAGAGTGAAGTAAGTCAGAAAGAGAAAAGCAAATACTGTATGCTAACACATATATAGGGAATCTAGAAAAAAAAAAAAAGTTCTGAAGAAAAAAAAAAAAGAAGACTTAAATCACATATAACTGAATGCAATGTGAAGATCTTGTTTGGGTCCTGATTCAAATAAACTGTCTATAAAAATCATACATAAGACAATGAGAGAATTTGAACACTGATTGAATATTTAATGATATTATATTAGTTATCTATGGCCATGTAAAAAATTACCCCAGGATTTAGTGGCTTAAAATAACAAACATTTATTATCTCATGATTTCTGTGGGTCAGGAATCTGAACATGGCTTATCTAGGTGCCTCCACCTCAAGGTCTCTCATAGGCTACAATCAAGGTGTTCTCTGGGGCTTCAGTTGTTTCAAGGCTTGACTAGGAAGAATCTGCTTCCAAGTTCTCTCATGTTGCTGTTGGCAGGCCTCAGGTCCAATCTGGCTGATGGCCAGAGTCATCAGTTCCTTGCTACACAGTTCTGTCTATAGGACTATTCACAACAAGGGAACTTACTTTCTATAGATTAGGGCTCAGAAAGAGATAGACAAAGTGAGAGAGAGAGAGAAAGAGAGAGAGAGAGTTGAGAGATGGTAAGAGAAAGAGAAAAAAAATTTGCAAGATGAAATCTCCAGTGTCTTTGTATCTCAGAGTGAGGTTCCATCAGGTTTGCCATATTCTGTTCATCAGTACGTTCAACTCACAACAACAAAGCCTTTCATACCAGGAGATGAGCATCACTGGGGTCATCTTAGAAGACTCCCTACCACAGATATTAAGGAATTATTATTAATTTTTCTTTATGTATGGTAAAGATACTATGGTTTATTGTAAATATTTCTTATATTTTATTGATATATACTTGAATATTTATGGATGAAATGATACTAAGTCTGTGACTTGCTTCAAAATAATCCAGTCAGGGGTAGGAAAGTGGATGGAGGTATATAAATGAAACAAATGAGTCCAAGAATTGATGAATGTTGAAGCTGGATGATCGGGTATGGAGGTTTATTATATTATTACCTTTAATTTTGTGCTTGTTTATAGTTTAGGAAATTTTTTTAAAATAAAAATATTTTGGTTTGCATCTACCTGATTCCTGTGTTTATCACATAATAGGTCTTATATGGGTCAAAGAAAAATAAATTTATTTAATTTGTCCTTTAAACCCCAATAGTAATAAAGTAAACATGGCATCCTTTTATAATTGATATTCACGTGAAATTGCTTTATAGCTCTTCAGTCAGTGCTAAGTCCAGAAATTTCTGATATTCCAACCAATTCACATTGGAGTATAATCTGTTTTAATAAAATTTCTACAGCTAACTGTCATAGCAACTTGAGATGACTACCCTCTATTAAAAGCCCCCTGAGGTTGAATACTCAGGGTGATGTCATCTGAGAAGAAAATGCACGAAATGGTGGTATAATTACTCCCCAGGCCCACTCCAAAGTAATTATAAAGCTGTGGTCTATTAAATTTAAATACTAGCACTAAAATGTGTCTGTATCCTTTAGTCTAAAGAAGTTGAGTGATAACATGTAAAGAATGCTTATTTTAAAAGCATTTATATGGTCAGGGTGGAAACAGAACGATATATTTTTATTCTTCAATTCACTTTAGTTAGTAGATAGTGAGGATGCAGTGTTTTTTTTTTTTTTATTCCTTTGTTTTCCACCAGAATATATAAAGTGACCTTTTTCATAACCCAGAGGTGCTAATACCAGAAATATTAGATTAATAAATGAAAATAAATATAAGGCATAAAAAATATGAAACATGGTATCTGCTCTCAAGATATATTAAAATTTGGCTAAGAATATAATATTCATAAAAAGAGAAAGGGCAAAATAAGTTCAAACAGATTTGCCAAATAGGAGGTAGAGATAGCAGATGACACCGATTTTGGGAGGAAGGAAGGAATTATGAGTTGGACTGTCAAGGGAAGGTTTCCTTGAGATTGCAGGACTTGTGACAGTAAGATTCAGAAATCTGAAGAGAGTTAGAAAAAAGTCTAAATGTCTCTTCTACTTTGTGTTCTGCCATTTCATTCTGGGGTATGTGTGCATGTGTGTAGAAGAAGGATTTTTCTTAAGATACTAAACATTCGCCATTTTAACTGAAAAGAGCAAGTGGTGATATACAAGACTGTCTTATTTTTTACTTAAACCCTCCACAAAGTACTTAAACCTTTCCTCTGAATAATTCTTTTACATGAAATTTCCACTTAACTAGACACATGAGCTCACTGCATACTTGCTTCTATCTCTTTGAACAGACATTGTTTGTCAAGGAATACCTGTCATGTGACAGACATTGTTTGTCAAGGAATACCTGTCATGTTTTGCATCACAGTTTTGGAGTTTACTTGCCTTTATGATATTCCTCAAATTCTCTGTGAAGATTTCCCTTATTTCTCAACCAATGGGAATAACTTTTCTACAGTCTTTCATTGAACCCCTTGCCTCTGTCAAACATTTATTTGGCAGCATATTCAATATTTTGAGTTTGTGTCCTTTTGCTATGAGTATTTTTGAAAGCTCCTTGGGTCAAGTGTAAGCTCATTGGAAGCCTGGGCCATGTCTCTTACCTTTTGTATCCCCAAAAGACCTTGCAAATAATTGATTCTTAGTACACGCATGTTGAGGGAATCATGCAATAAAATGATTTGCAAAGGTTTGAGATTTATTGACTGAGTTTTATTCTGCTGCTGAGTGGGCTCACGTGTAACCTGCTCAGTGATGTGTATTGAACTTCTTGTATGGGCTCTGTTCAGTTTCTCAGGGAGGATGCATTCGTCGTTAGCTCATTTACTTGAAGAGCTATTTCCTAAGAAGCCTCACAGGCTTTTAGGAACAACACACAATTGAAACATTTTTAGGCTTCTCTTTTCCCTCATTACTTTACAGGTACTTATTGCTGTGTCTCAGTCTAATCGTGGTGATGCTGTCTTTTGAGATGACATGAGAATGAATAATCTGAGGTGTATGAGTGAAAATGGTGCAATCCAGTGGGACAGAGGTGATGCTAGAAGCATGTTATCAGATTGACCTTTAAGTGTTCTTACAGAATCTTGTGAAGTGCAGTCAATTGAGATAATTTAGTAATCAGTTAAGTCCATATGAATAGTTTGTTAATTCTTTTTTAAAAGATTACTATTTGGAGAGCATATGCTGATACAGCATTTCTACATCGACTTTATAATATACTTGACATTATTTCTGATCATTTTTCTTATAAGAAGACATTAAAGCATGCTCAGTGGACAAGAAGAAAGTTGCCAGGCAGTTACTGAGATTCTGAATAGAAAAAAAAAGCAAAACAACAACAACAAAAGACAAAACTAAACAAAACGATAACAGCAATGAAGCAAAAACCAACTGGAATATAGAAAGATGTATAAAATGAAAATAATATAGATTATTAAGATTAATTGTAAAAAATTACTATATCCTAGAAGGAATTTTTGTTAACAAAGCTCAGAGAGACCACTGTGAGGTAATACAGGAAGAGGGTAGCTTTCTATCTATTCCTACTACAAACCGTTGCTTCTAAGATGCTGAATCAATTTATTAACTAGAAATGAAGCCATCCTCTGACTATAAACAAGTTACTTTCTTAGGAATGTAGAGCAATTTTATTGCTGTCTGGCTATTTGTTCATACCTCTCCTTGTAATGCAGTTTGTCCATAGGTGAGAGGTGATATAGTCCTACCATGTTGAAAAATCAGTAGTAAGAAAAAGTGGGAACTGGAAGTGCCAAAGCAAGCATACTGAGAGTTGTGGTTTTTATACTTATGCTGGCAAGATAGGTAACATTTATCCAGAATTTATAATGAGCCAGGCAATCTGCTAAACACTTCACATATACTATTCTATTTAATTCTCATAACACTGTAAGAAAGATATTATCATATCTATCTTACAAATGATGGGAATGAGTTTCATTTAAATCATATGCTCATGATTGCACAGCCTGAAAATGGTAGAATTTGTAGACCCCACTTCTGCCCAATTTCAATGTCACTATTCCTAATTACTTTTAGACTAGTTCAAATGTTTAAGGCATAAATTCATCTCTATAGAGCCAGATAATTATGTACTAGAAGCAGGAGGTAAAAGACTGTTAAAGATACTGGAAATTTGTCCAGAGACTCTGAGATGACCTGTCCTAGAATATTCTAATAGCAATCAGGTTTGCGATGAGGGGCACCTAGGAAAATCTACCCACATGTTTATGGGCAAAAGTCAATGTCTGAATACACAGCTATTTCTTCAGAAATAAGTAAATAAAAAACAAAATAAAATAAATTAGATGAAAACATTGAGCTTAAGCTGTTTGGAGAAATAGAGAAGCTTTACTCTTACCACTTGGCTCATGGTTATAAGAGTCTTGGAGAATGGCCAGAAGCTTCCATATGGTTGGAAGAACTTCAAGGAGAAGCCTCTTTAGGCTAAGGCACTGAAGCAACCCTGCCGAGAAGACCTGAACTGGTTGTCCATTGCCATTCTTGACAATGAGCCTCTCACTGAGTAATCACTCAAGGAAGCTGTGCAGCCTGGTCAGGTGGTCACCCATCTTCTTGAAAATGTCCACATCCTCACACATCTCGGAAGTGACTCCCCAGGAATTCACACAGAAGAGTTTATACAAGCATAGCAAAGCTTGATTCAGATTCTTCTCAAAGACCATGGAGGCTTCTGTGGCATCCACGTTCTCCCTGTCACCATGGGATGGCATATGAATCTCTTGGAAGGTGACGCAGCATCCATGCCTATTTTGGAGATCCAGGAAACACTGTAACTTCACTTTTTCCTGCTCACAAGTGTCCCCAGCACTCCAGGCATGAGGTTGAACTATAATAGAAGCTTAGGGAGAAAAAGATATAGGAGGCCCTCAGGCTTTCAGGCAAGCATGTTGCGTGAGAGTTTCACTCCCAAGTGAATCTAACAGTATTCTGAAGACAAGCTCAGTCAATTTTTTGGTCTGGATTTAGAATCAGAGTCCTTCATGAAGTAAGGATGCGCAGGCCTGAATGGAGCTACTAACCTAAAGTGCTATTTCAAATAGGGTACTGGGATAACAGAGATTCAGGAGTCTTATATATTTATTGAAGCAAGGGAGTGTTGTAAAATCTTTCTGGCTAATCACATATCTTGAACACATTTATTTTATCAATGAAAATTATTACTAACTTACCTTATGCTAATTAGTGGATGTTCTGAAGGTAGATTTTGATGAATTTGGAGCATTTGCATAGCTACCCCTGAGAGCAGATTCTGAGTGAGGATACTTCCAAAGATAAGTAACCCTCCTTTCCTTTCCCAGTGTAATTTATATACCATATTTAAACATCTTAAAATAAAGTAACAGGCTGACAATAATACATTGGGTATATGATACACAGAGGACATTCAGCCAAATAAAGTTTATTCTGAGCTAGGTCTTTGATCCTAAACCTCTCTCCAGTTGCCTGATCTGGATTAAATGTCTTTTTCCTCATTAACTTAAGTACTTAAGTACAGATGCTATCCAATTTGCAGTGGTTCAACTTATGATTTTCTGACTTTATGATGGTGTGAAAGCGATATTCATTCAGTAGAAATGTACCTCGAATTTTGAATTTTGATCTTTTCTTGGGCTAGTGATATGTGATACGGTACCCTCTTGTGATACTTGGGCAGCTGCAGTGAGCCTCAGCTTCCAATCAGCCATGCGATCATGAGGGCAAGCAACCAATACACTTAAAACCATTCTGTTTTTTACTTTCAGTATAGTATTCAAAACATTTACATGGGCTTTGTGTTAGATGATTTTGCCCTACTATAGGCTAATGTAAGTGTTCTGAATGCGTTTAAGGTAGGCTAGGCTAAGGTGTGATACCTGGTAGGCTAGGTGTATTAAATGCATTTCAACTTATGATATTTTCAACTTAATGATGGGTTTATCAGGAGGTAACCTCATTGAACGTGGAGGAAGATCTGTAGTTACAGATCTAGTGACCTCTTTGACTCTTTTCCCTTAGGTTCATGCTCTGACTCCTATCAGCCGCCTGAAATTGGTCTTAACAAGGTTAAAAAAGATCACTGCATTGCTAAATCCGTCAACTAATTCTTGACTCTCATTTTACCTAACCTATTAGCACAGTGAGATTTTTATTCAAATGTCACTTTCTTTTTGAGGCTTTCCCCGACCATTCGACCTAGAATTTTAAGTCCTACCCTCATTACTCTCCTTCCCACTTCTTTGCCTCTTCTCCCTAGCTGTTGTGTACATCTATATATTTTACTTATCTATCCTGTTTATTCTCTCTCCTCCCAACGAGATCATGAGCTCCACGAGGGCTGCAGTTTCTGACTGCTTTGTTCATTGTTGTATCTCTAGTGCCTAGACAGTGCCTGGCACAGAGTAAGTGATCAGTATGTGTTTGCTGAATGAATGAATGAAAAATATCATTTGTGGGAAACTAAATCAGCGTGATTGTGGTGGAAAGCAATTTGAGAATGTACATAAAGTTTGTTTTTACTGTTCATAAATTTTTGCCCCAATACATTCACTTTTAATAATCTCTCCTAAGTAAATAATCAGTGACAAAAAGATGCATATCCTCAGCCTCTTAAGTAGTATCACCACAGGATACTGGAAAGTGTCTGTTAGCCACATAAAAGTGTTTATTACCAATCTGAGATCTGACTACAAACTGATGTGTATTCATCATCTCTATAGATGCTACTATGCACTGTTTTGTGTTGCGCAATGTGTGTGTGCATGTGTGTGTGTGAGCGTGTGATAGGACGTTTAATTCTGGTGGTGACATAAGATAGGGAGCTTCATTCATAGCTTGTGGCGTGTAAATTAACACCGTTTATGAAAGCCATTTTTCAATCTGTAACAAAAGCTTTAAAAATATTCAAAATGTTTAACATGGAAATCGCACTTCTAGGAGCCAATCATAAAACAATACTCAAAAACTAGTCAACAATTTACATATAAAGATGGTTATCATATAATTATTGATGGTGGTATAAATTTGAAAGAAACCTCAGTTTGTTCAAAAATTAAATGTTACATTACTCATGAAATAGTGGGTTTTTATGTAAAGATTTCATGTTTCCACAGAAAATCTGCATAAAATTCTTGATAAGTGAAAAAATAAACCTCAAAAAAATGAGTCTAATTTTATATTAACAATATACATTTATTTATAAATGTGTGCAAAGAAATGGCATGGAAATGAATAAATTAAAATGTTATCTGTGGAGTTTGTCATGGGTAATTTTCCCCACTATTTTATATATTATTCCAAAAATTTCTTCAAGAGCATGTATAGCTTGTAAAATCAAAAACAAAACAATCTAAATAAACCAAAAACTCACAATACTTTATTTGAGAAAAATAAAAACCTTGCTGGAAAGCTTAATAAATTTTTAAGACAATTCTTGCAAAAATTCTCATTTTCCTAGATTATAGAATGTTAACTTAAATTTAAAAAATTGGATACAAAAGTAAAAATCAGCTACCTGATTGAAAATCTCCAGGTTTCCTTGCCTGCCCCTTATATTTACATAACATTTTGCATCCACCTTTGGTCAAATGATTCTCTCCTAATTGCTCTGTGAGGTTGGCAGGTCAAGTATTACTATCTCCAGATTTTACATATGATATAATTGAGGCCCAGAGAGGTTAAGTGACTTGCCCAAGGTAACCCAGTTAGAAAGAAATAAAACCAAGATAAAAACTCACATCTTCTCTTCTAGTCACACACTTTCCCCCCCCAACTGCTCTAAACTATTGTGCTGAAAAATTAGAAAAGAGAAGACAGTGATTGTGTTCTTCTGAAAGCTATTTGAGTGCACTTCTATTAGTGCCAGACAGCTTTGAAGTCATTGATTGCCCCTGAGAGATGATGAGATTGTGTTACACAGAACTTGGCCATCGTTACCATGTGATTTTCAATTAAGAAGAAAATCAAAAGTATCCCAGTGTCATGGTCATAACCTGAAGGGTTCAGACAAGCTACCAGCTGCATACAAATCACGGAACACTAATCACTTATCTGTGTATGCAGACTGCAGACTTTCGAAAGAAATAGTCTTTTACACTTGTATCCTAGCTATTTTATTTTTCATCCATGGATGTTGTCATTTGTGAATTAGGTCTTTAATTTGTTTTTGACTCTTGGGAAAACATTCCAGTATCTTCACTGAACAATCACTACAGTGACACAGAATGTGAAAGTGTATTGTGAAAACTGGACAACTCTGAGAAGTTCAATAGGAAGGCAGCTGTGGGAAAAAAAAAAAAAAGCTCCAGCCTCAAAGATCTGGGATCAGTACAGCCAAGCTGATGGAGCAGCTCTCTAACCTTCAGCAAGTCATGACTCCTCAGCTTCATAATTCATAAAACAGGGCTATTAATTGCTATCTCGCAGAGTAGTGAAGATTAAAATGAAATGACACATGCCAAAGGGTCTAGCTCTGTCATAGGTATAGATTTGCTGAATACATTTTTGTTTTATTTTGTTTCAATAGAGTGATACAGAAAGAGTTTCCTAGGATAGCCTTGGCTAGGTAGTCTAAGAGACCCCCTAAGCACTTTACTGTGAGAAAAGGTGACTTAATGAAGGACACGAGAGTGGCACCAAGTCATATGCCCTTATGGACTGACCACTGAGAAGGACATGAAGGAGCCACATGAAAAATGTTGTAAACCTGCCTGCTAATGGCAGTTGCTTAGGTGTTGTAGTTGATCTTAATGTAAAGCATAAGAAGTAGTCTTCCTCAAGTATGTTGAATAGAAGATGAGGACATATCCACATCATTCCATTTTTAGTATTTTAACCATAAAGCAAGCTGCAGCTTGCTTGTCAGAAAACAAAATTGTCTTGATGTTAATTTTATTGACAATAATAGGTTTATCTTGTTAGTGCAAATAACACAAAGTAATACATGAACTGTGTCCTTGAAGTCAAGCAAGATTTGGATTGATTTTATTAAGCATTTTCATCTTGCTTCTCTCTTGCTATACTTTTTGTTGACCTGTTTGAGAAAGAACTTATTTTTAGTATTACGCTTACTACAAGATATCGTTCTTATTCTCCAATTTTGTTTTAACCTCACAATCAATTGGATATAAATTCTGGTGCCCATATATGAAGGCCACAGTTTCACCTTTTAAAATTCTTCACCAGTTCAGTCATTATTTCACAAGCTCTGTATTTTTACTCTGTTAGTGATGTCTCCAGGTCCCAGGCACCCTGCCTTTTATTTTCAAGTGATGCACTTGGCATAATTTAGCTTTAGTGGCTCTCTGGGTGTTGTGAATAAAATGATTTGATGACTATGATGTCATGCTCAGCAATTGTTCATGAATTCTTCCCTTAGGACATCTAGAAACTCTTAGCCAAAAATCAAAGGCAACAAGTGATTACCAATTTCCAGGGATGGATTAAGTTTTAATCTTAATGCTAATGTTATAGTGTTTCAAGATGCTTCTTGTGGTTAAGGTGTGAAAATACAGAAATCTTTGCCAAGTTACCAAGCCAGTGATGTGCTATGACCATTTGCTTATTTATCTTTATTCTAAGCACCATGTCTACTAGATACTTGGAAGCCTGTAACTCAGGTCTTCCTTTGCAGAGCATATGGCCTGTGTTCTAGTTGCACTCACTCATTCATTCAATAAATATCTCTTGGGTGCTTACTATGTCTTAGGCAGAGTTCTATGCTTTGGGGATGCATAAAATCTTATATTCTAGTGAGGGTGACAGAAAATAAATGAGTAAAAATAAAAAGCATGTTAGGAGAGGTGTCCAAGTTAATGTTGTCAAACCCAGTAAATGTGGCCACATAATGAAACACCTCAAAAAGTTATTTAATTGATGGTGATATATTTTAAAATCCTTAAGTAAAACACATAATTTCATGTCAAAGACATATTGAAACGTCTCTGTCCTAGTTAGTATCCAGTTGGCATGGTTTAGAACTGGTCACTAAATGCAGTATCTCGAGTATTTGTGTTGATAACCTTGGTTTTGGTCATTATCACTTTATATGTGGTATATAATAAAACATTTTTTTTTCCTGTAGATTCTAATTGACCCTGATTTCTCTAGAGTTGTTACAAAAATATTTAAACACTGGAAGCCTCATTAGAAGAGTGTAGCATAATCTTGAAAGCTGACCACTTTCCAGGACAATTTGTATTTGGATTTTTTTAAAAAACAACAAAATTAACAAAATTATCTTGTGACTTTATTATCATTGAATGAGCTTCATCACACATCAAGTTCATGACAGCAGCCCAGTCTAATAGATTGTAACCCTGGGGGAGTGGTGTGCCTGGACTCATCGTCAACAATATAAATGTCATCAGTATTCCAAAGGCTTGGGAGGATCAGGTTTAGGTGAGGCTGAGGAAGCATAGCCTGAATCATGAAAATACCTTGTTTATAACAAGGCCGATAACAGGACCTGCCTTGACTTTCTTGGAAGGGATGAATCGGTGGATATCAGAACAAATTGCACTATTAGGATTTGATAAAAAGCCTCATTTGCTGCTTAAGTTTGGACAATGTCCAGATGACTAGAATAGGATGTGCACACATATTCAGTTCTCTGTTTTTGCAGTATCTCCCACTGGATGTCATAATGGCTGGGTGAACATTTCAGAAACAAATACCGGCAGTTAGAAATACTGTGTCCCATAAGTCATTTGGGCTGTTTGTGGGAGGTGTGAATACCTAAAAAAAAAATTCAGGTTTTGGTAAGAAGGAGGAAGGGTTAACAGATGGAAGATAAACAACAGAACCAGCTGCATACTCCAAATTAAAATTTAAGCCATTGCACATTTTGTTTGCATATGTTACTAATAGTTGCTTTGAAATACAGTAGATTGTCCTGCAGGGTCAGCAGCAATCTAGTTGGCACAATTTGGGCTTCGTTGTATTCATTATATGTTTGCTGGGGTTGTGAATAGGGCTCTGCTATTATTGGATAAACACCAGTCGCTGAGTCTTTTCTTCGTAGCAGATACATACACCAACAAAAGAGCTCGTGCAAGGATGTGTACGGCAAAATAATATAGCAGCTGCACTATTTAGGAAACATGAGAGGAAAGGTAATCACCTAACTCAGAACTCACAAAAAGCCTTCTTTTATTATACAATTTTATTTGTCCTTTATTATTTAGATTTTTTAAAAATGTTGAACCTTGGAAAAGTCTATGGGAACACTTGAAACAATGTATTCTGGCTTCAGCTTGTTAAAAACATGTTGTATTCCCTTGATTATACTCACCAATACCATTCTTGTTCTGTTGCTATTTGTTATGTAACAATGAAATATATATGGTTTAGCCACTGTATGTTTCTAATTTAAAAGACTATACATTTGTATCATTTAAAATTAAAAAAAATTATTATGATACAAATGAACTTATTTACAAAACCGAAGTAGACTCACAGACATAGAAAACAAACTTATGGTTACCAAAGGGGAAAGGGTGGGAAGGGATAAATTGGGAATTTGGTATTAACAGATATACACTGCTATATATAAAATACATAAACAACAAGGACCTACTGTATAGCACAGGGAACTGTATTCAATATCTTGTAATAACCTATAATGGAAAAAAATCTGAAAAAGAATATATATAGACTGCTCAAAGCCAAGTTATGGCTATTTGCTCTTTTGAGTGTTGAGAATTTTCTGCTGTTCTCTCTCCTCTTCCTCTCTTTCTCAGTCTTTCTGGGCACTAAATTGGTGAGAACATGTTACTGAGAACAGTCTTTAATTATTTGTTCTTATTATGTCTTTCACAACCAAGGCCATAATGAGTAGTTTGAGGTTATAGTTGTGTCTCTGTGAGAATTATATTTTCAGGGCCAAGACAAAGGCTTGAGAACTGTTAAATTCTGGCACAAAGAACCAGTACTAATAAAGATATCGCCTTGAAAAATTACTATTTTTTTTTCCTAAATAGACTACAGTTGTTTTTCTTTTCTTCAACTGTTGCTCCTAATGACGATCCTTGCACATTTTTCTAAGACTTTGAATGAACCTTTTACTCATTGCCAGGGAAAGCCAGGTGAGTCACTGGGTACAAAGCAGAGTGTGTTGAATTGCTGACTGCTACACCTGTTGTAATTTCCTCTGGAAATGGTAGCTTCCTGGTTGCACAAACTGACATACTGCAAAACACAAAAATTATAATGTCTTCCCCCTCTGCCCGACTTCATGCTTGTCACCTCTATAACTGTTACAATCATATTTATGGAGGGTATTCAGTTTTACTTCTTTGTAATGTGTCTCAAATGTATAGAACTGTAAGACAAGGTCCCAGTGTATTCATTGGTAATTTTTATTTGCCATCTGTTGAAGCCATTTGAAGAAGCTGATGGTCTCTTACTAGCTCAAATTCACAGCCCAGAAAATAATAGTTTAAAACATTCCCATGGTGCTTTCTATAGTCATTTCTTTCCCTGATAACTTAATTTTTTTCCTTCTCTGGGTGAGAGTTTTTTGTTTTTGTTTTTTTTAAATTTACTTCAGCATAGAGCTGTAGGTATTTGCCTGTCTCTTTTTTGATTTAATGCCACATACTGCATTCTAATGCTACAGCATGTGTGGACAATAAATTTTCTTGTAAACTGAGGGCTTCAAGTCTAGGAATCTGTCAAGCTTATATTTTCAAAGCTCTTGAAATATTTTCCACTTAGCAACCTCTTTGCATTACTTGCAAAGCTTTTATGGGGCATGCCAGTCAAAAGAATGACTCTAACCAAAGAAAGAACAATTCAGAAGCTGATTTTTAAAATTAGTATAAGCTTTGTAGGTGATTCAGTGGCTCTAACAGTTTGCATTTCAGATAGTATGAGAAGGGCAAATATTCTGCTTCCATTTACATAGTGTATATTAAGGGAGATAACTGCATATCAGATATCCAGATTTTGTCTATCTTGTATAATTAAAGTTATAGTTTCCATTTTTAATTGTCCAATTTTGAGCTGAAGTTTATAGGAACAGAATATGAGACATGGATGAGTGATGACATTCAGGTGGATGAGCACAGGAGTATGTGTATATACCCAAATCTGGCATTGGGTAATTATGTGTCCTTATCTGACAAAAAGGTCAAGGTGAGAGCAGTGTTTTCAAAGATGAGCGTATCTTTGTGTCTGTGTCTCAGAATTGCTTGGGTTGCCTTCTATGTTGACATTGGCCTGCCATCCACAGAATCAAGAACACATACCTCCGATTCTTTCAGTAGCGATAGGGGCAGCATTAACTTACAAAGACTTTCTAGGTGACCCTTGTGTACTCTCTGCCCAATGAAGAACCATACCTACCAGAAGATCAGTAAGAAGTGTGATTAGGAAAAGAGAACCGAGGAAAGTTGGTAGAGGGCCTCAAACACCGAACGTTGTTGAAAAAAGGTCAGGGCTAGATTTAGTGAAACAGGAAGGAACAGCAAGTCTAGTTCCTTTTTGTCTACCTCCAGCCTCTACTTTATTCATCCTCAGACATCTCCCAATTATGGCCTCTGTTCTGCCCTAGTTCCTGCTCAAGTCCTGCCTGAGGCAGGTATTTCTCTCATCTTAGGAAGCCTAGAAGTTAAAATGGACATATCACTAGGCCTGTTGAAGGTGACCTAGCTGCTAAGGTGAAGCGCAGGCTCAGATACAGGTCATGTTCAGCTCCATGCTGTGCACTGTACTCATGCCTCTCACTGAAGAAACAAATTGATGAATGCAGGCTCAAAATATACTAAATATACCTTCAGGAGAGAGACAGAGAGAGAGAAGGAGATAGAATGTGCAGCATTATTGACACCCTTAGCTAGGTTGACCAGGGTAATGGTGGTGCCACAAGGAGCACTGAGGCCTGACATTAAACCTGAGATGCTTGGCTGTGAATTAGAACTAGGACATTGTCCAGTGTTGTTTGCTGAATATCTAAACCGCATCCTGGTTTTTCTCTTGGCCTCCATTCTGATGAAGAGGTTCCTACAACATAAGTTCCCAGTTATTTAATATAAGTAGCTTTCTGCTTCATCCTGATCCCTAACTACTATCCTGGAAACATGTCAATGATGATAATAGCTAATATTTACTAAACATCTTTTGAGTGATAGGGATGGTTCTAGTTAATTTGTATGCATTATTTCATTTAATTGTCTCGATAGTCTTGTGAGTTTCCCACAAGTTACGTTTCCAAAGATCTCAGAGCTAGGAAGAGGCAGAAAATAGAATTAAATTCAGGACTCTGTTAACTTTTTATTTAACAGCCAAACACGCTAATCAATTGTGCCAAAGAGACTCTGATTATACAACAGTACATAATCTCTAGTTTTCTAGGATGTGAAGCCTATTTTAATTTTAACCAGTTTCTGTTATATCAGACTAAAGTCTTACTGCTGAGCCTCTACTGACTAGATGAATATTCTCTATCCATAGACAGAGTTGGACCAGTTATTTGCCTGGAATTTTGTGTATTAACCATTGCCTACCCATGTCTTGGGCTCCCAGCACCTTATCTGTGATCTCAAGTCTGTCTTAATAGGTGCCACTCCATGATTTGCCTTCCCTGATCATGATTATTGACCCCCAAAGTCATATTTCCATATCTATGCTCACACGCAGGTGAGAGTCTACACATGTCATTTGTATAATATGATTTATTTAGCATTCCAAATGAAAAACCCATGGATGTACCTTTGTTATTGTTTATATTCTAATTCAAAAGACATTTAGTGTAATCTTTTTTGTATGTAAGTTACTCCACAAGAAATTCTAAGACAGAATTTTAGATGAGACAGTGCATGCTCCATCTCCCTAATTCTGACCCCAAGTCTTCTATTTCTGTTTTAACTAATATAGATATTTGCTTTATCTGCAATTGCTTCCATGTTTTTTTCATTTGAACAAACAATTTAAATGTGATCAAGAAAAATAACATCTGACTATTCACATATATGCAACTTTCTTATTTGGGGGACACATTTTACTTTGGTGAGATGGTGCAGTACCAATTGTGGTCATTCCCTTGTCTGTCTTGTCATACTGAGAATGGACTGCCATGATACTCTTGAAATATCTCACATTCCTTACATCCTTCTTTTGGGTGAGAGAGCAGAATTTCTCAAAGTGTATTTCATAGACCATTAGTACATTGAGAGGTGCCCCGGAAAAAATGGGTCATGGTCATATATGCAGTAATTCTTGTATAATATATCCACATATATTAAGATATGAAATTTTTTTAATCTGTAATGTATTAAAGGCTCTGAGGAGTCCTGGTGAGAGACAACATTTTACTGTTTACTGATTTGATCACAGAATCCTCTTTTCATATAATAAATATTAACACCCTGTGGAATTGAGGTTGCATGTAGTACACTTTAGTAAATGCTATTCTATTCTAGGGACTTGATATTAGCTGAAGAGAGCTAGAAAGCTTAACTAGGCTCTGGGCTGTTCTAATCGGTTGGTACATGAGTAGGGTAAAGGATTGTGGGGAAATCTATTGAGATATATTAGTCAGACTGCTCACAGAGGAAAATATGTCAAATATGACATATGGGATTAACAGATACAAACTAAGATATGTAAAATAGGTAAGTAACAAGGATATACTATATAGCACAGGGAATTATACCGATTATCTTGTAGTAACTTATAATTGAGTATAATCTGCAAAACTACTGAATCACCATGATATACACCTAAAACTAACACAATATTGTAAATAAACTATACTTAAATTAAAAAAGACACAACCTCTGCCCTGCTGTCCTGAAACACATAGTCCTCTAGGAAAACAAATGCATGTGTCAATAATCCCTATGTTAATGTGGTACCCATGTACAAGGTATGGGCAGCCCAGAAGAGGTGTAATCAACTCTATTCGGAATTTGGAAAATTTAAAAACTTAATTTTAAAGGATGAGTAGGAATAATTCAGAGAAAGGGACATCTTATGTAGGCAAAACAACATATGCAGAGGCATTGCTGTTTGGAAAAGCAAGGTGTTGTGTTAAGGGATCAGCGAGTACCATTGCCGAAGCCTCAGGAGTACCAATAGGAGTAGAAGTAGACGAAGCTGGAGCCTGATTATGGAAGGCCTTGCCTACTAAGTAAAGCAGTTTTCACATTATTCTGTAGGTGATGGTGGAGCTTCTGACGGGTTTTTTAAATGTAAGGATTTGTCTTTTAGAAAGAACACTGACAGTAGGGTGGGCTGGGTTGGAGCATGGCACGGCTATCACAATCCCCAGAATACTCAACATGAAGCCAGTCCTGATCTTTAATGCTCAGTTAGCCTCACCAAAAATTGTAATTTAAAAGGCTACTTTCTTACTTATCTATACTCCTAATATAAAATGGTCTTCTATTTTATTCCCTGACCCCCAACCAATGGAATGTCTATAGCACAAGAGAGATGATTTTTCTACTCCTTTAATCAAACTTTCAAGTCTGTAATACCAACATTGCCTTCTTTCTATTATGGTCTATCCACTTGCCCTTCTATTAAATTGAGTCGTTAGTGTAATCGAGATGGCTATTTGACACACAAGTGATAAACAAGAGGTGACAAAATACTTTCCACAGGATTTAGGGTCCTTTTCCCAAATGTCCTCAGTTTCACTTTCAGAATCTTATTAAACTTGGATGCTACACCATGCATGAAGGATAATATGCCTTGCTGTTAGTAAAATGAGTGCTGTTCCGTGGTAATCACCTTAGATGGGCTCAGAACAGCGTACCCACTTCTGTGGCTGCATGGAGAGAACACTGTTGCTTAGTATGACAATGTCAATGGAATATGCCATTCTATTAATCTCCAGCCATGGGATACAGAATTTCCTACATAATGTGGTGATCAGCCATTTCTGTTATGATTTTATGGAAAAGGCCAACTGGCTAATGCTTTAATTATTGAGGAGATATTTTCACAGTTATAGCACAGAATTCACTTATGATGATGTCTGCATATCTCAAGGACAGCTGGACTACCTTGGAGGGCACTGGAATGTTTGCTTGGGATTTTGGGAGATAACTTTTTTTTTTTTTTTCCAGATTTAAATTATTTTTGATTACAAAAATCTTTATTGAAGAAATGTAGAAAGCATAAAGTATTTATACAATTGTGCATAATCCCACTGCCCAGGGAGAACCATTGTTAAAATGTTTAGTGCTTTTTTATATCTATATTCATATTCACTCCTGTATCAATGTCCATATCTTTATGGACATATCTGATAAAATAATAACAATACAGCTAACTTTTATTGAACCCACAGTATGTCTAAAGTATTGCTCTAAATACTTTAGAACAATTTTTCCTTGTATTGTCTCATAGATTCCTCACAAAACTCTCTTTGTTAGATATTATTATTATCTACATTTTATAGAAGAGGAACTCAGAAACCAAAAGATTGAATGACTTACCCACAGTCACGTAGCTTGTAAGTGGTGGAGCCCCACTGAAACGCAAGCCTCAAAGCTCAAGCCATTAAGGAACACACTATATTTCCATACACACACACACACACACACACACACATACACACATACATATATATTCATATACATATATACATATATGTAGAGCATTTAAAAGATATATTTAAATCTGATGGCAATCTTACTCTATTTAGTTTCATTCAGCTTTTCCATTTAATTCCTCATTTCTAGTAGTGAAAAGTTGCATCTCCCTGGAAATTCTGTATAATGATTTACAGTCATTGAAATCTGCTTGGCTTACACAACAGGGACAAAATTATATTGTGTAACATAATATTCTTAGTATTGAAATTTGTTCAAAATAAGTTTTCATTGCTGTATAACATTTTTATTACTATATAAACCTGAGGAGAATTCTTGAGTTCTTTTAAAGGGAATTTAATTAAAATCCTTATGACAGACTGTAGTTATGTAATACATAGAACACTAATTATAAACTCTAGATATTAGTATCTGCATCAATTTTTATATGTAATAGTTTTCAGTTTTGATTTTTTTTCTTTTACTGAGCTTTGAAAAATGTTAACACCCATGTACCCACATGCCTATCAGACATAAGTTTCCACCATCCAAGAAGATTCCTTTGTGCCCTTTCCCACACAGTCCCTTGAACAACCCTCAAAAGCAACGATTGTCTTGGTGTTATTTACTGTGGATTAGTTTTGTCTATTCTAACATGGAATCATATAGCAGGCACTCTTTTGAGTAGAGTATAGCTTGGTGTTATGTCAAGGGATCAGTTACTACTATAGCAAGAGTCACAAACTATGGGTTGTTGGCCAAATGCAGATAGTTGCCTGTTTTTGTAAATAAAGTTTTATTGAAACACACATTATCTTTTACTTATTGTCAATGGCACCTTGTGCACTTTAGTGGCAGAGTTGAGTATTTGTGATAGAGATCATACAGCCTGAAATATCTAAAATATTTACTATCTTTACAGAAGGGTTTACAAACTCCTGAAATATATATAGTATTGCTGAAACCTCAGGAGTGCTAAGAGAAGTGGAGATAGATAAAGCTGGAACCTGATAATGGAGGCCTTTGCCTGTTATGCAAAGCGGTTTTCACTTTATCCCATAGGTGACTGGAAGCTTCTGATGGATTTTAAGTTGAAAGATTTAACTTCTTTCACTAAGCATAATTTTTTTGAGATTCATTCATGTTGTTTCTTATATCAGTAGTGTATTCCTCTTTATAGCTTAGTAGTGTTCTATGATATGAATATATTATTCATTGTTGATAGATGTTTGGATTGCTTCTATCTTTTTGCTTTTATAAATAACCCTACACGAACATTCTTGTACAAGTTGTTTTGTGGACATATATTTTCATTTACTTTGGGAAATAATCAAGAACTGAATTGCTGGATCATAGGTTAAGTATATGTTTAACTTTATAAGTAATTTCCAAATCATTTTCTAAAGTGTTTGTATCATTTTACACCCCTATCAACAATGCATGAAAGTTCTACATTTTCTCTAAAATGTGATGGTGCTGTTGGTCTATAATTTTATCCATTCTGGTGGGTGTGTAGTGGTACTTTATTAGAGGTTTTTTTTTTTAAAACATTTCCTTGATCTCTAATGATGTTGAACATTTTTTTAATGAGTTCATTGGCCATTTGTACATACTCTTTTGTGAAGTGTCTGCTTATATCTTTTACTCATTTTAAATTAAGTTGGTTGCCTTTTTATTATTGAGTTATAAAATTTCTTTATATATTCTGGATACAAATCCTTTGTCAGATGTATGTGTTACAAATTTTCTTCCTAGCCTGTTGCTTACCAATTTTGTTTTTAATGGTGTCTTTTGAAGAGGAACTGTTGCATTTCTTAAAGTCTAATTTATCAATATTTTCCTTTATTGTTATTGCTTTCTTGCTTCTAAGAAGTCCTTGCTTACCTCCAGGTCATGAAAATATTCTTCTAAGTATTTTTAAAGGAGTTCTGTAGTTTTAGCTTTATATTGAGGACTATAGTCCATATTGAACTAATTTTTGTACAGGGTATGAGTTATAGGCCTAGGTTTATCTTTCACCAGTTTATATAGTTCTGTTGATATTTATTGAAAAGATTTTTCTTTCCCCATTAAGCTACTTCGGTGTATGTTGAAAAGACCATGTAGGCATGTAGTTACTTCTTTTCTACTAAAATCTTTGTCCTATGTCAGCATTATACTGTCTTGATTGATGTGGTCAATTGTTAAGTCTTTAAGTCAAGTATTGTAAATCTTCCAACTTTGTTATATTTCAAGATTATTTTTGCTACTGTGGGGCTTCTTCATTGCCATATAAATTTAAAATTCAACTTGTCAATATCTAAAAACAAGTCTACTGGGAATTTTATTGGACAGCATTGAGTCTACTTATTAGTTTGAGGATAATGGATATGTTAATAATATTGAGTCTTCTGTTTCATAAACAAGGGATATATCTCTTCATTTAATTAAGGTCTTCATCAGTTTCTCTCAGCAATGTTTTATCATTGTTAGGGCAGTAGTTTTACACATTTTTACTAAATGTATCCCTAGTTATTCTATGTTTTTGATTCTATTGATTTTAAGTTTCATTTTAAATTGTCTTTATGATATATAGAAATACAGCTTATTTTTATTTGTTGACCTTTTATAATTCAACCTTGTTAAATTTACTTATTAGTTCTAGCAGATTTTTAAGATTTCTTAGTATTCCATGTATAAAATTATGTCATCTTTGAATAACGTTTTCATTTTTCCTTTGACTCTGGATAAATTTATTTATTTATTTATTTTTTGCATTATTACACTGGCTTGTGCGTCCAGTACAATGCTGGATAGAAATGATTAGACTGGATAATCTTGACTTGTTTCCAATTTTAGGGGGAAGAGGAAGTTCAGTTTCTTATCAATAAATATATATATTATATATATATATATATTTTTTTTTTTTTTTTGAGTACCACACTGGAGTTTAATTGTATAAGTTTCATACACCAGTATAGCAACATCCATAAGCGAAAGTCTTTTAATAGAATTACAGCAAATATCTTCATAAGGGCCATACATATAATACATTTAAAGTATTAAAAGGTGCAGTTGAACTCAACAGCAAGATATAAAAGCTATATCCTGTTAACACGCTTAATCTGAATTAACTTGAATCTTTCTATGATTTACCATTCAAGAAATTAGGATGGAATAAACTCCTTGTCGAAAGCAGTTTGTTCATTTATAAAACTATAAGTTAATTAGGATCACTACCTGCTCAATCAGATAGCAGAGGGCCCTTCTCCTATAATGTTTATGCTGCCCCAGATATTTATAATGTCACCTTAAAAAAAAAAAGAACACCTTGTAAGAGCAAAGCTGAAAATTACCATTTTCTCTACTAAATAAATGCAATGTATGCAGAGCTTCTGGAAAGTACCATTTGTAGCTTATATTGTTTATTATTTTTTATTGAAGTGTAGTTGATTTATAATATTATATTAGTTTCAGATTTACAACATAAGATTTAATATTTATATGGATTATACATCATTTAAAGTTATTACAAAATAATGGCTATATTTTCCTAGGCTATACAATATATCTTTGCTGCTTTTCCATTTTATACATAGTAGCTTGTATCTCTTACTCCCATACCCTTATCTTGCTCTTCCTCCCTTCCCTCTCCCCACTGGTAGTCACTGGTGTGTTCTCTGTATCTGTAAGTTTGTTTCAAATTTGTCATATACATTCATTTGTTTTAACTTTAGATTCCATATATAAGTGATAACAAGTATTTGTCTTTCTCTGTCTGACTTATTTCACTAAGCATAACACTCTCTAGGTCCACCCTCATTGTTGCAAATTGCAGAATTTCACTCTTTTATATGGCTGAGTAATATTCCATTTTATATATATATATATATATATATATATATACACACCACATCTTCTTTATTGATTCATCTGTTGATGGACACTTAGGTTGCTTCCATATCTTAGTTATTGTAAATAATGCTACTATGAACATTGGGGTGCATGTATCTTTTTAAGTTAGTGTTTTCATTTTCTTTGGATATATACTAAGGAGTGAAATTGATGCATCATATGGTAGTTCTATTTTTAGTTTTTAGAGGAACCTTCATACAGTTTTCCATAGGGGCTGCACCAATTTTACATTCCAACCAACAATGTTGGGGTTCCTTTCTTCCACATCCTCACCAACATTTGTTATTTGTGGTCTTCTTTTTTATATATATATTTTTAATTGAAGTATAGTTGATATACAATATTATATAAGTTATAGGTATACAATATAGTGATTCACAATTTTTAAAGGTTATATTCCATTTATAGTTATTATAAAATATTTGCTATATTCTCTGTGTTGTACAGTATATCTTTGTAGTTTATTTTACACCTAATAGTTTGTACTTCCTAGTCCTCTACCCCTATTTTGCCCCTTCCCCTTCCCTCTCCCCACTGGTAACCACTAGTTTGTTCTTTATATCTGTGATCTCTCTCTTATTTCTTGTATTAGTTCCTTGATCTACTGAAAAACTTAACATCAGCCTGATACATTGTTCCATTGTTTTTCTTTGTGATAGGTTCAGTACTATCACTTATACTACTTTTGCCAATCATCAAAGATTAAAATTTTTCACTAGAACACAAAATAACTAACAGAAAGAGTGCAAGTGGAGTGAACAATGCAGGTTTCAGAACACTCAAAACGCAAAATAGAATGTCCATTTACTGAAAGAAATCAATATGATACTCTTTCAACTTGTTGCCTTGGTGAATATGATGGCATTCAGAGTTTGGGGAAAATATACATTAACAGTGTTCTGTAATTGCTGTTGTATATGCATACATACAAACAACATACATACATATGTACATATATACACAAAAATTTGTGATTATTCACTTTTTAGGAAAATATTACATATGCTAAGTGAAGCCTTCTGTGCTTCCATCATAAGTTTTCCAAATCTGAAGCACGGATTATTTGGGAAAATGGTATAATTCAGAGAACAATAAACAGACCTTACCTACAAAGTCTAAAGGTTTTTGAACTGTTACCTTGACATCCCATTTGAAATATCTTTTAAATTAAGTTGTGGAGTTTATCACCAGGCTTTCTGGTAAATATTAAAAGCTGATTCCTCTCTGACTGAAGATGAGAGGTGGAATGTCAGTAGGAGTATTTTGGCCTTCAGTCTGTCGGGCTAGTTGGCTTCATTGGGTATATATGATGCTAATGGGGGCAAGTTCAGGGGTAGAGTCCATGTGTGGCTTAATTAGCTTCACACTGAGAAAAACCTCTGCTCCAGAGCCTGAGATAGTTCTCTTAACTCTTGCCAGGTATATCACCAATGCATGCAAGTTACAAGGGGTGCTCATCATTATCAGCAAAAATCCATCACAATTTATGAGTAACCTGCCAGTTATGACTGGATATTATTTGATCTTGAAATTGCTATTCTCCAGAACACAGGTCCATGAATAATTTCTTCTGTAGTTAAATAGTCAAAGATCTGTAGTACCTAAAAAAATAAAACAAAACAAAACAAAACAAAACTTGAATTCTCTGTTAACTTCCAATGCCTTGGGAAGATTCCCATAAAAATACCCCCAATAGTCATCAGGGAATGTGTAGTCATCAAAACACATATTTAGATGTGTTCTGCTTGGTCTTAGGATTCTTTACCCGTATGAACGCTATCTTTCTTTAACTTGAAAATGCTTAAGATCTCTTTGTTTTTATTTTTATAAGCATGAAAATTATCAAAAACTATGAGAGTTTTAACATTTTACGCACATCTTTACCAATTAGTCATTAATTTAAATTTCCTAACATTTTACGCACATCTTTACCAATTAGTCATTAATTTAAATTTGCTAAACATTGGAGTTACTTTGGTGAACTACTGGAGATATGGTTTCTTCACTCCAGGAGGTTATATTTAGGGTGGGGAGAAAGGCTAAGCCATAAGCAATAAACAACCAAATCAAAGAAATATAGATGGTGACAGGTTGGTGACTTAAACAACTGGATCTGGAAGTGCAACATATGGGCTTGGGGAGGGTGGGATGCAGAGAACCCATTTTAGATAGAGATGAAAGGGAAAGTCTTTCTGAGAAGACGTTTCAGCTGAGTTATAACCAATGAGCAGAACGTGCCATGAAGAGAAAAGAGGGAAGGACATTCCTGACAGAGAAAACCACATGTGCAAATGTTAGGAAGCCTAAGAGGAAATGTGCTTAACAGGAGTAAGGAAGAGGTCAACAAGATTGCAGATGTCTGTAATGACAGGGCCATGAAAGTTCTTTGTAAACATTTTTTTTCCAAATGCAATTAAAAAAAAGAAAAACCTTTGAGGGTTTTTAGTCAGATGCATACAGGATTTAAGAAACATTTCAAAGAATCACTCCTGCTGCTATGTGGAAAGCTGACTGCAGAGGATCAAGAACAAAAGCCAGAAGTATATTTTGAAGCTATTTTTAAAATAATGGGAGCATAGATTAGGGTTTATGTCTGTTTTGGATAACTGATAACGTTTGCTGGTGGACTGTGGGAAAGTGGAGGGAATCCAGGTGGTTCCTAGCTATGAACACATGGATGTTTTGTGGTTGCATTTAGGGAAGTGGGAAATACTGGAGACAAAGTAGATTAGAAGAAACAGGGCAGAAAAGCAGGGGTTTAGTTTTGAACCAATATTTTTCAAATTGGAATCTTTATTACAGTATGGAAGTTGAACTTTTTAAAAATAATTTGACATACGAAGGTTATTGTTTATTGAATAAAATGATTATTTTTAGGATTACTTAATAGATACGGTAATGTTTTAACATTTATATTGACTTTTATAATGACTTTTGAGTAACCTTAAGTTGTCTTATATTGAAAACTCTGCTTTTTAAAAAAAGCACCAACTCTATGCTGCTAGCAAAACTTTCCTTTGTAAATGTAGACTTTATTTTTTGCAGCCTAATGAGATGAAAAGTTTTTAAGGTAAATACCTTTGCATAATGATTAACATGAGGACAGGAGAGTGGAAAGCTGCCAGATATTGCAACTAGATATTAAGATGAATTATTCAAATGAGGAAGCAAACTTTATTGAGTAGTTGAATTTCTTAGATTACCCTCTTGGGCTAAATTTCATATAAGCAATTAAGAAATCAGTATTACCTTCAGGCACAGAGTATTTTAACTTATTTATTGCAGATAACACTTTAAAAAGAGAAGTTCTGTTTTCTCACATACTATTTACCACACCATATTTATCACACATAGCTCCAATATGGAGAAAAAAAATCAATAGTAAGATATCAGTAATTTTGAGATACTAATCATTTTAACTGGCGATGAGTTAAACATGATATATTTGTTTTGTTTTTAATGAAATCACTTGTAATAGTTTTTTTTTTTTCTCTACATTTTTAAAACAACAATTTAACAGTAGTTCTTTTACTATAGCTTTAATTTCTGGCACTGACACGTGTCTCTCTTAAGTCTTTCCAAACTTAAACCCCATTCACTAAAAAGTAAAAGTAATTACTAATACAATTTTGTTTGATTACTTTGCTCACATTTTAATCTAATGCTAAATAGGTAAACAGCACGCCTTTAATAATTTTTCAAACCTAGACTTTTTTATATTTTGAAATCAATCTTTCTTTCTTAAGGTCGCTGATCGGATTTTGCTGTGCGTGTTGAGTTGGAGGAAGAACACGGGGACCAAGAGTTGGAGAAACTTCATTCTAGTTCTGACCTGTGGTTACAGAACTCTCTGACCTTGGGTAAGTCATGGAACTTCTTTCAGCTCTAGTCTCCTTATCTGAAAAAAGGGAGTGCCCCTAAGGATACATTAAACTTCAAAATTATACACATTCATTCTACTATATCCTATACCTTGTTACAATGGGCCAAACATATCAAATTAGAATACTAGATGTCTTTGCATATATGCAAGGGAATCTTAATAACTGGAAAGTGAGCCTTTATGTGAAACAAGATATTGGTTGAAGTGGTTTTTACCTTGATATCAAAGAATAATGACATTTTCAATGTAATGTTATGTATAAAGAATCAAAATCTATAACATAAAAGAGACCTGTGGTAATTTTCATTGAATTTCTGGTTTATTGATTTATATTGGGAATGCATTAAAATAGCTTCTAAGCAACAAAGTTTATATAGTACTTCTATCTTGTTAGGTAAGAAACTCATAAAATAATGAATGCCTTACTGCACCTTTTGTCTCTGTCGTTATTAGCAGGTGACATTTTAACATTAAAGGTAAAGTACCCCTCAAATGCACGGCCAGTTATCCTCACTTGGATCTTTTGATAGTCTTAGTTGAACCAGCGAAGAAAATATGTTAATTTAGCTTCAAGGGTATAGGCTTGCTAAAAAGGGAGAAAAGGAAGTAAAATTATAGTCTGTCTTGAAAGGCTAGACTAAAAGAACAGTCAAAGTTATTTAATTTTCGTAACTGTTTTAAGATGATTAGCTTGGCAGCATTGGCATGTATTTTTTCCAGGGGAAGAGTTTATTCACTCCATAAATAATTATTTACTAGACACACTCTTAAGATATGACTCGACTAGGCTGTTAGAATAAAATGTATAAACCTGTGCTCATCCTTATTTAGCACCGCAGATTTATTTTGGCACTCTCATAAGAAGTCAGGGCTTCTAGCATTCTATGAGAAACAAGGGGGCAGTGCTGGTCTGTGTAACTGGACTTGGCAGCACAGATCAGCTCTTGTCATAGCTCCAAGGAAAGAATATGCAATCACTGAGCGCCGCTCCCCAGACTGGTTTTGCCTCCTGGCAAGAGAGTACAGGGCTCTTGTCAGTTACAGTGATAGCTTCAATATCAGACACTGAGAAAAGTAGGGCAGAATACCTCTCTGGCTTCTAACTAGCAGCTCCACACACATTTAGTAATGGCTACAAGTCTTGTCTGATTTGGTATGAAAAAAAGCTTGAGAGGGCGGCAACAATTTCAGAACTGTTTCGTTTACCCTTTAACGTGCTGTAAGTTTGTAAAGAAAAATAAAAGTTTCTACTCTCCTTAGCTCTCTCGACTTACCTCTTCTGCTGGTTCGCATGTGTGACACGGGGACTTACCCATTTACCTATGAAATATACAGGCGAGGTGCACCAGCATTTATTACATGCTGATTCTAGAATCTAGCCACATTAACATGCAATATAGATGAGGATTGCCACAGTGCTGTAATCTACTGGATGGTTTGCAGGCAGCAATTGGCTTTGAAAGTATCTGCTTTCTGTTTTAATCTAATATCTAGACCCAGGCCAAATCTCATTCTTGTTCATTATATTTCCGTGTTGAAAGTGGGGTCAAAAATAGTATTTAGAAAGTGCCTTAAAATATTTAATATTTTAAAAAGTCTTGCTCTGGAAACAGCATCCTTTTCATCATTTAAATGGAATTCTTTGGAGGCAGAACACAAGTGTGGTCCTCAGACTGACCTAAAGTCTGGACATGCTGAGAGTTACTTCTGAAAACTGAGCTCTATTCATCAAGTTTTGCAATAAAAATAGAGCAAAGTATGTTTGGGTGTGGGCTGTGTGAGTGTCGATTTACACCTGTTATTAGGATCTGGTGAGCAGACAGGCCTGTAGCCAGAGTTTCCAAAAGAGTTGGTGAAGAGTGTGGGAGGAACAAGACATGTAGCCTTCTCCCCATGAAAATGGTCAAGATGAGCTTCTCATGGCTGGTGGAATCCTCTTTCTGTGCAGGTGGCATCTAGAATAGCTGTGCTTCTTCCAGAGGACCTTTGGAGTCTTGGGAAGGGCCTTACTAGTCTGAGAGTACATTGTACTGTCTTCTACTTTGAATAGTCACCTTCAAACTGTTATAATTCCTTATTCTTGGCCAGGGTGGATCCAAGTTTTATGGGGCCCGAAGTTTATATAATATTGGGACCCCTTTTTTAAGAAAAATAGTGTAAAATTATGGATACAAAAATATCTAATTAGATAAATAAATTATGGTAAATACATTTTAAAAGCTGATAAATACTATAGGCATCACAAATCTCAGAGAAATAACACCTTTACCACCTTTTCCCCCTATGTCTTTGGCTATATGCTCTCTGATCACCTCTTTGTGTGGCAATGATTTTAAAGTAGTTTCTATAGAAAGAATAGAAAGTTAATTTTTCCTGTAACATGGTTGATTGACTTTATTACTGTTAATTTTAAAAAAGTTTATTTTGGCTTTATGACTTGTTATTGATGAAGCCATGTACATTTTTTTAAGGTTTTTTTTTTTTTTTTTTTTTTCCAAATTAGGGAAAACCTCTATCAAGTTCTTTAACATATACAGCATAAGATTTAGAAGACCTTCCTGCAAATATACTGTTCTGGCTATGTCATTTCAAACTTTGTTTCTTCTCCACTAGCTTCTGTCTGTGTATTCCTCAAACCTTGTTTCTCGCCTGCTTCTCACATATTCCAGCTCCAGGTACGAGCGCATCACTTTGTGATGTGACCCCCGGCCCTGCCCTTTGTGTCACCTCAATGAGTGCATCAGTATAGGGAGCAGAGGGAGGGTTCCTAAGCACAATTTCTATACCAGAATTGTCAGTACCAATTAAACTATACCTGGAAGTGACTGCAAGCCATATAGATACATATTCCACTAAATAAAAAAGAAATTTTATCCCTACATCAACCATCTATTAGATTCCTGTGGCCATTCCAGTGTCCTCTTATTTGAGGGGAATTTTGATAGGGAGGAGGTCAGAGTTAGTGACCTCAGAGTTGCTCTTAGATCTGGGGCAAGGAGTCTGATGGACCATGAAAATGTGTGTCCTCCCCAAGCCTGTGCTGAGCCCCGCTCTTATCCCCTTTATCCCTTATAACCATGATCCAGATACCTGGAACCCTGGAACTCCCTGCTCCACAGAGCCTCAAGCCTGCTTCCAAGGCATGAATTTCCCCCAGGGGCATCTTCGTTTTCAGCACTCCAGTTATATGAGTCCCAAGGCCTTGGTGGGGGAGGTGATGTTTTCAGGATTGGAGGTAGGGAGAGTGTAGATGGAGCTCAAATGTGTGGGTTGGGGTGACGTGCAGGCTGAGGACCCTTGACCTATTAGATAGAGTCTGGAGTAGAACTGGGGTTTGGCTGCAGGATGGGACCTCCATCTGTATTCTTGCCCAGGCTGCACACATTTTAGGGCTTAGTCTTGTTGGAGAGGAGAGTAACAGTGATCTGTACAACTTGTGGTTAAAATAGCTTGTTTTTGCATTTTATACAAAAACATGACCATGTGAATGCAGTGCTTGCACCTCCCAGGGCCTTAGAAGGGGCCTGTGCAAGTATGGGGTCCTGAAGATTAAGCTTCATTAACTTCTCAGTAACTCTCCTTTATTCCTTAAGATTAATGAAACTGTACATCAAAACATTGTACCTCTTGGCATCTTTCCGTCAATCACGTCACCATCCCATTGGGGAAAAAAAACGCTCAAGGGCCTTATATATTATTCTTGAAAAATTATTAATACTAATTATTGTTCTATTTCACTTATCCCAAGTGCTCTTATCTAGTAAAATTAACCACATTGTAAAAAATCAAGAAACCAAAATCAAAGAGAAAAAAAGTTTCTAGTTAAAGATAAACATGAATTCATTCAGGCTCTTATGTTTTAATTACTGTAGAGTCCTCCAGCCATTAACTTAGTGACTACATATGTCTTTTTTCCTCAAGATTTTAACACTATTATCCATTTATCTGTTTCATAGTATATTAGAAGTAACATATTGGAAAGGAATAGGCTCAAAATATTGGTAGTAGCCACTCAGAAAGTGGAAACAAATGACAGTTAAATACTCAATGGAAAGAAAATTATTCATTCAACGAATATTTGCTGAGTACTCTGCACTAGAAATTGTTCTTGGTACTAGGGATACAGCTGTGAACAAAACACACAAATCCTTGCCATCATAATTCTTATGTCTCAAGTAGGAGGTAATGGCTTACAGTGTCAACTTCTGTAGTAGATTAAGTGAGGTGAAACCTGCTGGATTTAGCAACATGAAGTTTACTGATAACTTTGATATGAGTGCAGTTCAAAGGAGCAAAAGTCTGAGTATAGTGCATTTAAGAGAAAATGGGAATTATAAACAGTATTTATGGAGAACTCTTCAAAGAGTTTGGTAAAGGGGGATGGACAATAATGGGGCAGGAGCTGGAGGGGGAAGTAGGGTCGCTTACTTTATTAATGGAAGAGATATTATTACATTTTATGCTAATGGGGAACATCCAGGGAAAAGAGAACATTTAATGATTAGGCAGAGAGAGTGGAGAATTGCTTGAATGGTGTTTTTAATTTTAAGAGGTGATGGGATCTAACGGGTAAGTGCAGGCTTTGTTCTTAAGAGGAGCATCGATATCTCATCAATGGGAGCTGGAAGGAAAGCATAGGAGTGAGTCAGATGCAATTGGTTGGGCTAGTGTGATGGCAGAAACTTTTGAAAGCTTTTTTTCCCCCATGGAAATATAGTTACAAAGCAAAGTCATCAGCTGAAGAGGGAGAATGAAAAGAAGATATTGGAAGTTTTAGAAAAGACGAGATGAAATGAAATAGTTATTTATTAAAACGGAGGAATGAATGAACAGGGGAGATTTAGTAGGGTTGTTGGGCTGAATAGTATTCAAAGCTTGCTTAGGGTTAGTGATTTTGAACCTAATGTAAGTCCAGCCTTGGGGAGTGAGTGGGTGTGTGTGTGTGCATATGTAAGTGTGTGTGTATGTGTGTGTTTCCTGAAATTTTCAGCTGCCAGGACAAGTATGAAATGGGTAAAGAGCTGAATTTCACCATGGTTAGAGGAAGGACAAGAAAGAAAATAAAAGGAACAAGGGAGTTGAAGGTGTGTACAAGCTAATGCTAATACGTGACAGAATTCAACATGTGCAAGGAAGACATGAAGGTCAGAAGAGCAACAAAAATGTATGGGATCAATTGTATATTAGTCTGTGGTCAAAAAATTGTAGGAGTTATACATATGCCAAGAAGGAGAGAGTTGGAATTATAGGAGGTTATTGTTATTGCTGTGCCTAAAATGAGAGTAGAATAAGGCTCTAGCTTTTGGTAATGACACGATCAAGGGCTCTGCCGAGAAACAGTGAAGAGGTTTTTCTTATGTATAAAGAAGGAGCTCAAGGAACTAAGAGTGCTGGGTGTGAAAAGCATCGCATATGTGATTACTGATATCTCCAAGAATCATGACAGCAGTTATATTGAAGAGAGTTGACAGTAAGACAGGAACTAAAACTTCAAGGAATGAGATGGACTGACATGGGGGGTTGATAGATGAATTCCAGAGGCAGTTACTGAGTGCTGCAGACTGAAGACGTGAGATTCAGACCTGGGGAAAGGGGAAGAAAGACGATTTTAAAATATTGGCACTATCTAGCATAGCTTATTAAGTATTATTTGATTATCCCGAATGATTAAGAGACACTGTCATAACTTTTAGCATATATTATTTTAGAAGACAGAAATATCGAATATGTTTTAGAAAGATTTTATTCAGTAACTGTATTTGTATATGCATTTTTACTATTTGGTGCTTAAAAGTATAATCAATGTAAGCTGATATAATTATGCTGATACATTGAAAAAATAATCTACATTTACCTTTAAAATTACTTTAGAAACTAGTCAATGGATAGAACAATTATTTAACAAAATTCAACAACTATTTATGATAAAAGTCTTATTAAAGTAGAATTGAAGAAATCTCCTTTGTAAAAGATGTATAACAAAAACTCACAGGAGTTATACTTAATAATACAATTTTAGAAATAATTTTTTCAAAGTAAAGAAGCAATTTTAAGTGCCTGCTATTATTATTTTTGTTCAATATTGTATTTGAAGTTCCAGCCAGCACAGTAAGAAAAATAAAAGAAATAAAATGTACAAGAATTGGAAAGGAAGAAACAAAAGCTCTCTTTATTTGAAGACAATAAAACCATCTACCTTGAAAATTCAAAAGAATTTACATACAAACTATTAGAACTAATAAGGGAGAGCAACAAATTCCTGTAAATCAAATTACTACACAAAAGTATTTGCATCCTGTATAACAGCTTAAAACAATTGGGAAATAATATACAGAAAAGATAACTTCAAGGTAGGGAAAAATTTCCTGAGTCACCAAAACTATAAACCAGAAGGTGATAAATTTGGCTGTATTAAAGCAACAACAACATTGAGAACAGCACTTCTGAATTACGGACACCAAAGGAAAAGAAAAAGAGAAGTCAGAGGCTTAGAGATGTTATTTGAAATACATGTTATTTACAAATTATTAGAAACCTGAAAATACAAAAAGGTTTGACAAATCTTATGAAAAAGAAAGCACTCAATGGAAAAAATTGGAAATTCACAGAGATGAAACCCAAGTAGTCAATAAACATGTACAAATAGTCACTGTCAATGGTAGTCAAGGTAATACAAAATTAAACCCTGTGTTAAGCAAAATAATGGCCCCCAAAGATGTCCCCAGAAACTGTGAATATATTAGTTTACAATACAAAGAGGAATTAAGGTTGAAGGTGCAATTAAGTTTGCTAATCAACTGACCTTGAGATGGGGAGGTTATCCTGGTTTACTGGGATGGGCCCTAGGTAATCACAAGGATCCTTATAAGTGGAAGAGGATGGCAGAAGAGTCAGAGTCAGAGAGAAATCTGAACATGTCACATTTCTGGCTTTGAAGATGGAGGAAGTGACCACAAGCCAAGGAATGAGGCAGCCCGTAGAAGCTAGAAAAAGCAAAGAAACAGATTCTCCTGCAGAACCCCTTGAAGGAATGCAGCCCTGCTTACCCCTTGATTTGAGACCCATTTTGGACATCTGACCTCCAGAACTGAAAGATAATAAACTTGTGTTGTTATTAAGCCACTACATTTATGATAATGTGTTACAGCAGTAATAGAAAATGAATACAAGCCCTGGTGAAATGCATTACATTCCACCAAGATGGCAAACATTTAAAAGTCTGACAATATCATGTGTTATGAATGTGGAAAATGGGAAGTGTCATACAATGTTGGTGATAGGTGATAAATTAGTACATCTTCTTTGGGGAGCAATTTTACAATGTCTAATATATTTATACTCTTAGGATCAGCTATTTTATTTCTAGGTCTAGTTTAGAGAAATTATGACACATATGGACAAAAAAAAAAAATACAAGAATTGCTTAAGAGAACTGCTGTCTTAAGAGAACTGCTGTCTTTGTTTTATTTTCAAAATCTCTCCAGTGAAAATTTAGAATCAACATATATTTCCATCAATCAGGTAATGGATAAATAATATGTATTTAATGGATGGAATAGCATATAGCAGATGAATGGACTAGAGTTATTTATATTAGCATATCTAATTTGCAAAAATATATGTTTAAGCAAAAAAACAAGTTTCAGAAAGGGTATATGTATGTATTATAAGATCATTTATATAAATTTTTAAAACATGTAAAACAATTCTTTCTATTGTTTTTGATGCATAATTGTGTGGTACAGCTATTAAAAATATCAATAGAAATCTAAATGCCAAAATCAAAAATTTGATGGCATCTAATAGAGTGTGGGAATTAGAGAATTTCAACTCGACAATGAGTGTATGAATGTTTCTCATCTTATTCGCCGTGCTTTTTAATATGCCTAAAATATTCCATAATTAAAAAACAAAAATATGCCTAATTATTTAAATTATTTTCTGGTGGTCAGTACCTTCTATCATATATATATGTGTGTGTATATATATACATATATATGTATAATTTTAGTTTATGGAAAACCAACAGGCTATACATGAGATGACAGCCTTAGCTACGATTAACAAAAATCATAATAATTACCTTTGTTGAATTCACAAATACTTCCTATTATAACTTGAGGGTTGGAAAAAGAGACAGTCCTTACTAAAGTAGCAATCATTTTCTTTCTATTGAACTTCAGATGAGGCAGACTGTAGATAAATAAATTCAAACTGTTATGAGATATTTTATTATTGGTGTAGTATAATTTTTACCCTACCTTGTGGGTATATGAATTGCTATATTTGAATTTTTAAAAAAATCATATGATATCTCCTCATGACCCACTCAGCAGGTTGGAAAGAAATTCAATTTCTGCCTTATTTTTTAACATCGATTCTTTCAAGAGTCATTCCAGAGCGCTTGAGATGGGCCCCCTCCTTTCCTCCCACATCAATTATGTCTAGGTGCTCATTGTCCAGGCCCAGTGGTCTGGCTTTACTGCTTCCATATCAAGTGTGGGCGTGAGGGGCTTGGTCCAGGCTGGGAGCTGAGGACCTGGTGTCTGGCTTCCCAGGTTTAACATGCATGGTTTTCTTCCTTATGTCCTATAAATTCCCAGGGGCATGTCAAGGGAACAAGGTAGTGCTTTTCACCGTTGGAAGGACCCATCAAAATATTTCCCTTTGGTCCTGGGGAATAATGCTTTTCTCTGGGTCTTTTGCTTTTACCTCAACCTACTCCCTTAATAGTTCCCCCCAGCCCCTCCACTGCAGTTCAGTAAATCTCTAAAAACAGTTGTTGGACTTTCATTTTTGAGGCTATGAGATGCTGACATCAGTCAAGTTCATGTTTTTTTTTTTTTTTTTAAACCACATGGAGAAAAAAACAACGCATAATTTATTTGGCAGGACGTCTGGTCCAGTCCTTAAAGAAAAGTGTGGTGAATTATACTTTTCAGAAGTTTAATCTGTCTGAATTTTGCCTACATCCATACAGATTTGTCTAAGCAATTTTAACATTGTACGTGCAACTAAATATGTCAAACCTAGTGACAGAGAGCTTTTCTGGTCCCATCGAGAGCACCCCTCACATGACTGAGGTATGAAAAATCAGCAGTCTTGCTTTGGATCCATCTCAAAGGGAAGAAGGACTGAGCTCACTAATCATGCAGGGGTCCTTTCCACTGTCCAAAGACTCTTCTGGTGAATGCAGGCTCCCGAGAATTACAAGGATGGTCTAAATAATGTTGGACTAGTCAAACGACAGCTCACATTGTTGAATCTTATCTAATTCCCTGGAATCTCTAGCATGCCTGTGTCTTTATGATTGGAGTGGAGTTGAGTAAACCAGTGTGCCTGCCTCAGTGGCAGCTTTACAAAATCTGCTGGGTGCTTGGGCTAAAATCTCAGGCTTCATCTTGAGTTGCTAAAACAATTGAGGAACATACATTTCCTTAAATGGTTACATATCCTCAGTATTTGCATCCTAATGACTCTATCACTTTGATAAGAAAAATGCACTAGGACACCAAGAGCAAATTAATAAATGCCTTAAAATTAGACAAGTGGCCATTTCATATAATAGTGACATTCATGTTATTTGAAGAAATTACACACACAGAACAGTAACAGATGTTTTCCACTCCCACTACTGACGGATCAGGATACAGAAGCCTTAAACTGCATTGGGAGGGATTTAGGTCAGTGTGAGAAAATCAGCATGCATTTAAAAACTCTTTTTGTATGTTTAAAATACGTTGTAATGCTTTAAGAAACAGTCCTTCCTTTTGAAATTCTGCTAGAAAGCTTCCGTGGAGAGCTGCAGCTGTCTGGGTGCATTCAATGGAGATGATTCAGCTGGGAGGAGTGCCATCATAAGGGGAACAAAAGTTCAGAGCAGGGTGGGTGTATGGTAAAGGAGAAATTTTTAGAACCAAGATTTATATTCTAGAACAGTAGTCTCGAAAATGGGGTGCCTTTCCCAAGGATTGGACAGGAGTTTCCACTGGTATTCAGGAATAAGAGATTAGAACTACCACCTACTGTTTGTTTCTTAATTTGTGTTTCACATTATAGTATTATCATATTGATATTTTGGTATTATACTTTGTGTTTTACATTATACATAATAGATTAGTTCATTAGAACATGAATATAACTTACAAAAAAAGCCACTGTATATGTCTACAATGCTGACAAATTTTTATTTATGATTTTACTGTTAAGGGTACAGCTTAGAAATAATTCAGAGACTCCTCTAAATCTGTTAAGCCAGATCTGACGTGGGAGCAGAAAGGCCAGTGCCACCTTGATGATGACAAATAGCTTCTAAGGCCAAGGCTGCAGCTGGCTTATGCAGGGCCCTGGTGAGAGTTTGAAAAAAGGCACCCTTCTAAGTGGACATAGCCTTGCGGGGTCCCTGGCCTGGCAATCCGTGTAGGGACTGAATGTCAGCCCATTCCCACACATCCTAACATGGTAGCCTGTCTAAGGCAGACTGAGGACACCAGGGAGGGAGGAGGTGAGAGACCATTGTATTTTTTCTGCTTCCCTTCCCTAGATGAAAATCAGTACTTAAAACATACAAAGCTAAATCTTTAGGCGATGAGATGGTTAGCCTTGATACAAACTTGGGTACCAGGAGGAGAAAGAAGACTTGTTTCTTATTTTATTTCTTAAACCTGGCACTTTTTATTCCCTCCTCATATCCATTCTCTTCTTCTTCCTGAATATTTGCAGCAAAGTGTAGACATAGGATTTGATTTTGCCCAGTGAGCAGTAGTTTTAGGAGTAAATTCAAGGAAGTCTTTAAAGGGAGAGGCTGAACTTTTCTTTATTCCTTTCTCCTTTCATACTGCTTCCTGGAATATAGATGGGATGTCTAGAACTCTGGCAGCAATACTGAATCTCAAGGAAGGCTATGTCTAAGGTTGGCAAATTAGTAGTATGGAAGGAGTCCATGTCTCTGAGAACTTCATGCAGCATCTACACTAATGCTAGACTTTTTGCAGATTTTCTTTACTTGAGAGAAATAAATTTCTACTATTACTAGGAGGTTTTCTCCTATTTCAGCTGAACTTAATCTTACCTCAGTAAATGAAATTCCTTCCTAATTCCATGATTCTAAGTATACTTGACTATACTCATTCCTGTGAACCTAAATGTGATAATGGAGCAAATAATCAATGAATATTCTGATAATTTCTAGCCATTTACATCATCATTGCAAACGATTTAGCTGAATTATATAATAGAGTTTGCAATAGCTTTGGGTCATATAGACCCAGAATCAAATTTCAACTTTACCACCTACTAGATGTACAGACTCATGTGAGTCAGAGATCTCTCATACATGTTCTTTCCTCTGTGTCCTATAAAACCAGCTTATAGGATTGCTGTGTTTACTAAATGAGATGATATGTATAAAGTGCCTGCCACTCAAAAGTGCTCTATACATGTTAAGTACTCTCCAAAATTCATTTTCTAGTAACCTGTTTCTTTATTTTATATCATTACTGCTTAGCACATTGTCTTTCATGGAGTACACACCAAATAAATGATTCTTTAATAAAAATAAGGTAAAGATTCTCAAGGACCTTATAAGCCATATATCTTATTCTCTTCATTTGAATTCACTTTAAATTTTGTGAAATGTTATTCTAATGTTCAGAAAGATTCATGGGCCACTTGAGTTTTCACTTTACAGCTAGGGAGTTTAGTTTGGAATTGGGTAGAACCTGGCTCTTTATTCCCTAGTATGTAAAAAAAATATATATAGAATTACTCAATGCACAAAATTGTGTTGGAGATTAAAATGAGCATTCTACTGTTTTGAATGCATTAAGCATGATTTGTCTTAATGGCATATATAATTTGGAGTCAACATGTAATGAGCAAAATTATCTCTGTATAACATATTCAGTAACTTTAACTCAGAAACATACTGCATTGGACACTTCTTTAGAAATTAGGCAATTTTATTCTCTCCAAATACATACTACTATCTCTATGCGTTTGCATTTTTATCTCTCTCAGCAAGAAAATCATGGAGCTGGGAAGAGTTTATAGAGATCCTGTGGCACAGTGGCACATCCCTCTGTGTTGATGTAGGAGTTTGCCCAAACCAACCTGAAGACGTAGCAAAGGGAATTTTCCCTGTTTAGTGACCTGCATGATGTATCATAATTCTTTCATGTACAAGTGGTTTTATTAATTGTGCTCTTTCTGTTCTTTTCTCAGTAGTGTCTAGCAAAACAATCTGGTCTCATCAAAAATGTTCTATGCTCTTTTCTTCATATCCTGTGGCTCAGAGATCATGTTTCAGATGTTAGAGAGGGAGGGTTAGAAAGAATAAAAGCGTGGCAAAAGAGGTTAAAGGGAAGTGAAAAACTTTCTTCTTCACTTCCATAAACTCTCTCTGAGAAATACTAGACCTCTTCACCCAGTAGATAGATAGCATTTCAGTTATAACTGCTTTAATCCATCTTTAATCTAAAGGAAAAGTAAACTTACTGAAAGAGTGACATAATATTGGAGACTGTGAGAATCCATTACCACCAAAATGACAAATCTCTCTGTGTGTGTCCTCTTGTATCCCACTAATATGTACTGCAAAGAAGGAAGCTCCAAAGCACTGTGCTATATGATATATGTTGACATTATTAGGATATTTGCAGAGTCTTTAAGAAATAAAAAATTGAGAAAATCAGGGAGAAATAAGTGTTCTCAAGGCTTAGGAATGAATTAAGAAAGGGGTGCATTTTTCAACATTGAAGTGCCAACTTTTAAGTTGAGCATCTGACGTGAGTAGGATCTAGTGAAATGCTACTGAAAGAGTCCCACAAGCTTTTTGATAGCTTCTATGCTGACACACACATCCAAGTGTATTTGAGTGAAATCCAGGTATTGTTTCTATTTTAAGTGAAATTAGTTGAGCCTTCAACGGCTCTATGGTGTTTCAGACCGGCATTTGTCAGGACTTTATCAACAAATAGTGCCCTCAGGGGAGATTTAAAGAGCAGACTGTCATGGAAAGTGAGGACAAGAGACCTGGGCAGCAGACCCAGGTGAAACGTGCATGGGAAGATGCCTGTCTGAGGATGTGCACTCAGTCAGCACCTGCGCTGTTCTGCCAATCCCTGCATCTTTTTAAAAAAAAGTTATTTATTTTTATTTATTTATTTTTGGCCACATTGGGTTTTCATTGCTGCGCGCGGGCTTTCTCTAGTTGCGGCGAGCGGGGGCTACTCTTCGTTGAGGTGCACGGGCTTCTCATTGTGGTGGCTTCTCTTGTTGCGGAGCACGGGCTCTAGGCGCACAGGCTTCAGTAGTTGTGGCACGAGGGCTCAGTAGTTGTGGCTTGTGGGCTCTAGAGCGCAGGCTCAGTAGTTGTGGCGCACGGGCTTAGTTGCTCCGTGGCATGTGGGATCTTCCCAGACCAGGGCTCGAACCTGTGTCCCCTGCATTGGCAGGCAGATTCTTAACCACTGCGCCACCAGGGAAGTCCCAATCCCTGCATCTTCTCGCTGTCAATGGTGAAGAAATCCCTGAGTATCAAAGGGCCTGAGTGAGAGTACAAAGGCTGCCCCTGAGAACAAGTTTTGTGGGCCATTTGTTCACACTGACAGATTTATTTACTTTGTCTACACTTGTGCTATAAGGTCCTGGGAGAAATTTCTTCCCAAATGTACTTTGACATGTACTAGTGTCCATGGTATTAGGAAATGATGCTGTTTTTTTGGAGCGATTGGGACTGTAAGTGCAAACATGCACTCTATCTAAACTACCTCATGGGTGAAGCATTTCTCTTATAAAAACTTTGGATCTCCTAGTTCACTTTAAACTCAAAATTTAAATGTTGAAATACTGGAAGACAGCTAAATAGTGGATGCATTTGTAAAGCTGTTTCTTTAAAACTTCCCTATTGCTTCAATTTTTTCACCATGGGGGCAAGAAATAGCTTTAATTTCCATTTCTTTTTTCTCTAATTTTTTTTAAAAAGTTTAAGTTAGGAACTTTGATGCCTCCTTTTTCTCTGGTGGGCTTTTGTGTTCAAGGAACTGTGCACTAGAGCAGGCAGTATGCAAAAATTAAAGTCAACTGAAGAGAAAGATGTCTTTTGCTTTTAACATTTAATATTTACATTTGTTTTTCTGTCAAATTCTTTGCATTAGAATTAAAGGAGCTTATTTTTGATAGTTCATAAAATCAGCAAAAATCTAATCAGTTTTGACATTTGTATTTTTCAGATGCTCAAGGAATATATTTTTCTTCTCAAAGCATTTTAGATTTGTTTAGTTACGAAGGCTTTCTCTCTTTTAGGTGGCTTAGCATGTAAGGAATGATTTTGACCCTACAAGGAAATCACCAAAAGTTTTTCTAGTAAGATTTAGTTAAATAATTTGCTTTAAAACCACTAATAGGATATACATATGTATTTTTAACTGACCTATCTGTGGTAAATAATAGCAATTTAATATGGATTTCTAAATGTTACATGATATAAAAGCCTAAAAGTTTATATTTTTCCATATTTTAATGTACTAGTACTAGAAGATTTTTGACATGCAACTTTTGAAAGTTGTTGGAAAATTTAAAAGCTATTAGGGCTTCATAATTATTATTTGTGTGTGTGTGTGAGCGCGTGCTTGTCTGCATGCCTGAGTGTGTATGTGTGTATCTTTCCTCCACCAAATCATAAGCTTCTTGATGTAGGGACAATGTCTTTTATCCCTGTGTGCCCACTTCATTTTTATCCTTAGGTACTAGTACCTTC